>NC_051405.1:32131686-32132386 GCF_015228065.2 Penaeus monodon
TTTTAAAAATGGGCCATGTTCCTTAATTGTTTTCCAAAAATATTTCCTTCTTAAATCAAAATTTATAAAAATATATATTGAATTTTTTTTTTTTAATAAGGGAAAAGAAAGGGGGAGGGGAAAAGAAAAAAAGGGAAAGAGGAAGGGGGGAAGGAGGAGGGGGAGAGGGAGGAGGGGGGAGAAGGGGGGAAAAGGGGGAAAAAAGGGGGAGGGGAAGGGGGGGAGGGGGGCGGAGGAAAGGGGGGGAGGGGGAAAGGAAAAGGGGAAAAGAGAGAGGGGGGGAGCCCGAGCAGGGAAGGAAAAAAAGAGAGGGAGGAAAAGGGGAAAAAGATAAAGAAAATTTTTGGAGGGGGAAGTGAAAAAAAAGGAAAGCCCCTTTGGCCCCTTAAGAAAAAGGGGGGGAACCTTACCCAAACCCCGCTGGACGCCCTCCCCCCCGGCCTTTTCCCGCCCGTTTCCCCCTCTTCCTCCTTTTTCGCCTCTTTTTCTCTTTCCCCCCCTTTTCCCCCTTTTGCCCCCCTTTTCCCCCCCTTTTTCCTCCCCCCTTTTCCGCTTTCCCCCCTTTTCCCCCCTTTCCCCCCCCAAAAAAAAAACCCTTACCCCCTCTTCCCAAACCCTTCCCCTTCTAATCCCTTTCCCCCCTTTTTTCCTTTCCCCCAACCTTGGGTTCTTTTCCCCCAATCCTCTCCCCACCCTTACC
>NC_051405.1:32133337-32133614 GCF_015228065.2 Penaeus monodon
GTTTCTTTTTTCCCGTTTTATTTTACAAGAAAACGGCGAATCCCAAGGGACTTTTTTTCAGTACTGAAAAATATCCCTGTGTTTTGGACCCGCCCCCTCCTCATCTCTCGCATACAGAGCAGGAAATATACATCTTCATTACACACGACGCTTATATGCAGATTGAACAGGCTGACGACATCACACCCCTTGAAAAAATAAACGGGAATAAAAAACCCAAAAACCCCTCTAGGGCCATGCGCCCCCTTTTTCTACCATATGTACCCCACCCTCTGTC
>NC_051405.1:32133689-32133824 GCF_015228065.2 Penaeus monodon
GGCCCATTCCGTGTCACATCGACCCATGCTGTGACTGTTGACGCATGTAACTACATCACAGTAATAATGGCAGCTATGTATCAACGACACACCATCCCTCGCCCGTCTCCCTGACCCCTCTCGCGATCCCCCTCC
>NC_051405.1:32133854-32134087 GCF_015228065.2 Penaeus monodon
AGTGCCTCTCCCTATCCTCAGCCCCTAACCCACCCACACTCCCCACCTTACTCTCAGCTCACTAACCCCACGCGCGATCCCCTCCCCCCTCCCTCACCTCCCACCTTCCCCTCAGTCCGAAACCCTTCTTCACCTGCCCTAATGACGGGCGACATGAATTTACTGTGCGATGGCCGCCCGGTGGTAAGATCCATAACGATATAAAAAGGGAGTGATAATGAAGGTTCACGAAA
>NC_051405.1:32134189-32134685 GCF_015228065.2 Penaeus monodon
AACCCCAAAAAAAAAAAGGGGGGGAAAAGGTGGAGGAAAGGGAAAGAACAAAAAGGATTTTAAATTTAAAAAATAAGGGAAGAGGGTTTTGGGGAAAGCAGAAAAGCTTGATGGATTGAATAACAGACCCGATGATAAAATAGAATGCCCACTGCTCGGGAGGGTTGCCCAAAAGGGAAAGAGGCACAATTGATAATAAATATTCAGAAAAGGTAGAGAAAGGGGATATTAGGCATGCCATAGCAGTCTACATATTTTTACCCCCCCCCCCGCCCCCTCGGCTTCAAGGTCGCCCTCTCCTCCATCATTGCAAATGGAGATGACTGACGCAGCCATTTACGCCCAGCCTCCTCTATCTGGCTCATCCGTTGGCAGCGTATCACTCGTCTCTTCATGGGTTCCTTCTCCCCCCAATCAGTTAGACAAATTCAGCAATAAAAAAGACGATTAAGGCGCAAGTACACGTGTGCATTGGCTGTACTGATGCCTACCTTCC
>NC_051405.1:32135168-32135724 GCF_015228065.2 Penaeus monodon
ATAGAAACAAAGTTATAGCAAACACGTGATGAAATATTTGAAAACTGCCCAAAAGCCCACTTAGCCCATCGACACAACCAGTCTGATACCCCGCTCCCCCCGGGTCCAGGGTAGATGGCGATTAAACTGTACCCCGGCGATAAAGAACCAGCGAGGACGACACCACAGGCGAGGGAAGGTAAATAATCAAATCCAATAATGGCCTGGTTCGGGGCATGGGCGTGCTCGCCTTTATCACGTCCGTCCATCTTGCTCAACTGCGCCCTCATCCGTCATCGCTCTCCGAACTTCCACCGCTACATCAATTTACCTCGACGATAAATGCCTGCTTTGCCTTCTCTCCCTCTGTCCATCCAATACGTGGCATCCTCCCAACCAACCATCCACGCGCAAAAGAAATATCCACTCACGAACACCCACAAGAGGAATGAAATAGAAAAGAAAACGAGAAAAAAATCTACAAAATCAAAACTAACAAGAGATACGGGTACAAGCGCCCAGTTTGTTGGTTCATCCTGCAGGTGCGAAGAAAGGGATTCCCATTCACACGGCGCGC
>NC_051405.1:32136119-32136232 GCF_015228065.2 Penaeus monodon
CCGGGGCACGTGGGTTCAAATCCCCAGGGGGAAACGCGCCGTGCCGTACAATGCGACGCTTTTATTTTTAACAAATTTCCCACCGAGGCTTCGGATGAACGACGATAGCCTCA
>NC_051405.1:32136840-32137257 GCF_015228065.2 Penaeus monodon
GTCATGGGAATCGGAGGCTATCTCATACGTAAAATCACTATCACAAAGTCTAAGAAAAAAAAAACAAGCCAAGGAAAAACGGAAAAAAATAAAGGGAAGGTGCCCATCTGGCGAAATGATTAAGAGAAGGGCATACTTTCTAACATGTAAACACACAATAGCGTCCACTTAAGCTCTAACAATGCGTAACATCCAACTGAATCAGCTGGTGTTGCCGTGGCCTTTGTCTTCCTCTAGTTCAATGTCCTCTATTCCTCACTCTCTCCTTCCGTTTCCTCTTATTCCCTTTTGTTCCTTATAAGAATACATTTCTGTGAAAGCTACTTTGGTTAAATTTCCACCTAAGGTTTTCAAATTCTTTTCTCTTTTAATTTTTCCCCCCTTCTTGTCCTCACCTTCAACCTGCTAACTTTCTGC
>NC_051405.1:32137482-32137966 GCF_015228065.2 Penaeus monodon
TTCACTTGACACCCTCTCAGCGACGCAACAAACCAATGAGCAGTTTGTTCTGTCTGCGGCCGAGTTAGACCCCACTGCACTGCCCCGGGCTACGTGACCACCACTTGCTGTCCTGATTTAGAATAGTTAAAAAAAGAACGAAAAAAACAACAGCAGCATTAGGCTGCACTGCCCGACAGTTACGAGTGTTGGCTCTGCGAACGAGAGGAAAGGGCGGGGAGAGAAAATTAAAGAATGAAAGAAAGAGGGAAGTTAAAGAGAAGGAGAGGGGAGACATTCTAAAAAAATGTAAGAAAACAGGGACCATTTTACTTAATATGTCTCGCCCTACGCCACCATTCCCACGCCACAACCACTTACGTAAGTTAACATTAGCGAGCAGCGTCACCAGCACTTCTAATACAGTCTAAACATCCAAAGATATATCGCTAAAATATGATGCTATAACCTACATATACTGTATATAAAAGCAAATGCATTACAA
>NC_051405.1:32138241-32139017 GCF_015228065.2 Penaeus monodon
AAAAGAGAAACCGAGAGATTTTCCTTCCAAAACGGCCCCCACTACCAAAAGTATCGAGGTCACCACACCGCCTCCAGCCTTTCAAGCAAGCTCCTACATCGGTGGCGCTGGACACAGAGGAACCCGCCGATAGACCCCGGCAAAAGACCCCAGCGGGGGACACCGGCGAAGGACCCAGGCAAAACACATTCCGGCAAAAAAAGACCCCGGCGAAGGACCCCGATGGAAAACCACTCACCGGAGGCAACCGTGAACAGGCCGCGTTCGGGTGGGCGATCAGGGGGACTCGCTCGGTAAGGTACGTAAGGCCGGGGACCAGAAATAAAAACGGCACAAAGAGCAGATTAATAGAACACACGTAAAACAAAGCCCCTAGTCGTGCTCCCTTGGATGCCACCTACGCCCACGCCCGCTGCCATAAAACATCGGTCAGTCGCCACGGCAACATCGCTTCCCTCCACGGTGGACAGGGGTGGAAAATATAATGCAATAATGGCATTTCAACATTTAATTGCTTCAGTAATTTCATCGATGGACTAATATGCCAAATGGCCAGAGGGGGTAAATGACATATTACGGCGCATAAAAAATATCCACGGCGGATACTCGTCCTGTTTAGATACGTAGATAGGTTAAATTACATTCGTACCTCGCTGTGTAAATCCACGCTCAGGGATGAATAAAAGAAGACGAGAAAGGACGATGGAAGAGGCAAGGAGATGGAATGGGATGAAGTAAGAGGCCAAGATATAGAATAGCACGATTTGAGGATTACG
>NC_051405.1:32139097-32139433 GCF_015228065.2 Penaeus monodon
AGGCGAAGAGACAGACAGGGAATGGATACCCAAAACAACAAAAGACAAAGAATAGGTAGAGAGACAAGAGGAATTTGCTTACAACAGTGCATGCAAGTGCCTGGCGAGCAATCGAGAGGGAGGTCCCTAGGCAGACGGGTTCGTGTGGATGAAACTGAAGGATGCGCGGGTTGAGGAGCCTCGGGCAGCTAATGGGGCTCTTGTCTCGTGATCCTCCTCACTCACCTCGACAAAGCAACCAAACACAAGCCGCTAGCCGACAGTTTACAAAGCATAAACAAAATGGCCACTCTATAGCACAAGGCTTGCTTGTCCACTGGGCGTACGTGCGTGCAT
>NC_051405.1:32140270-32140534 GCF_015228065.2 Penaeus monodon
CCCGGGTGAAAAAAAAGAAAAGAAAATCTTAACGATAATTATCCAAGGCTGCAGTGAATCACATCATCCAACTCATAAAAAGATAACATATCAAGAAACGCGTTCGCTAAAGTTTTTTAATGACTTTCGCCCATTCCCTTCTACTCCTTAAAGACGCTGGGGGTTTGAAAGGGGGAGGCGGGCGAGGCGGGACGTGCGGGAGGAAAACCCACAAGGCTCGTCGAGGCTTCGCTTCCCAATTCAACCAATTTTATTTTTGCTGTG
>NC_051405.1:32140866-32141652 GCF_015228065.2 Penaeus monodon
CCCATTAATAAAGATAAAACCTGATATGCGAGAGGGAGACAACGAGCTCAGATACAGGCCGGAGAAGAAGCGAACATACCAGTTACCTCCCACAAGCCATAAAGTAGCAGGTTAAGGGTCAATGTGAAATCAATATATGCTCGCCTCCTACCTCCTACAGCAGTTTCCTGACCGCTAGCTCCGACTGCCTGCTCTTGTGGGTTTGTTTTGATGCAAATGTTACCCACTTCTTAGATTTTGCTTGTCGAGTTACTCAGTTCTCATCGCAAAGACGAAGGGGGGGGGGGTGAACCGGTTCACCTGAACACGTCCTTACCTGCAAAAAGAAAACGAGAAAATAAATATCACCTGTGAAATACGGCTGACGTCATCATCAACCACCAATGTAATTTTGTAGCGGCACAACAGAAAAAAGAAACAAAATAAGCAGATAATGAATCAATTGAAAAATACGAAGTGAAAGAAAATTACCCAACAATTTTGAACGAGGGGGTCATTTGTTAATAATCAAACCCAAACGCGGCAGTTTGATATTAAGCCCATAAACGGCCTTAATCAGAAGTAATTCAAATAAAGGCAAAATGATCAATTTCACAAATCTGTTATAGCAAATCATGTAATCCACAACACAGTTCATTGTAGCGTTGGATAGCGTAATATTTTAGTATTTCACTGTAACCAAATATCGACGGGGAGATGAACGAACGGGTGAACATACACTCTCGATATATCACTTAAAATACAGATAGATTAGAGTGTTTATGAATTCATTTTTTTCTGTTTTTT
>NC_051405.1:32141770-32141885 GCF_015228065.2 Penaeus monodon
ATCGTTATCGTTATCACAATATCTAATGTCTGAACCACGTCCATTAAACGTCTCTGCGACTTCATTCACAAAGATACGCAATGCAAAGGAAAGATTTCACTCCTTGTACGGATGG
>NC_051405.1:32142081-32142212 GCF_015228065.2 Penaeus monodon
TGAACTTTCACCTTTTTCGTCTCTCTCTCCCCCTGTCTTCCTTGTTTGGGAAATTGCAATTCAGTCGAGGATCCGGTCCGTTATCGAATCTCACTTTCCGGCTGAAGTTCAAGTTCATCATGTTCAGCGGG
>NC_051405.1:32142295-32142774 GCF_015228065.2 Penaeus monodon
CATGAAAAGAAATGAAGAGAAATGAACCTCATCACACAATCCAACAACACACAATATACCAAAAACAAAACAAGATATCGCAAAATAAACAAAACGAAAAACATAAAGTAATCTGCGCCTAATTACGCCGAGATCCTACTCGTCCAGCGGCAGCGATGTCCCCGCAGATAACGTCGGCATTAGTCTCCGGGCTTCTTGCAGCTCGGGCCAAGATGCTCCCGCGGCCCCCTGAACCTCGGCCGGATCGTGGGGGCGTCTAGGTCCACATTTCCCGCCCGTTAATCTGTCTGTTCTTCTCTGGTTGATACCCGTGTAGTGGGCGGGATAATATCTTCAAAAACAAATACGTTCCCGCATGGAATTCATTTGTTTAATTTGCCACAGCTCTAGGTGCATACCAGGGCTGCCGTCGAGCGCTAGTCACACTGCTGAAAACCCTTTGCTCCGAATCTCTGCGACATGTTCGACTGCTCGACGCT
>NC_051405.1:32142812-32143226 GCF_015228065.2 Penaeus monodon
TTTCGCTGGTTGTATCCACGCGGGACGAGTGGGACGGCACGCGATAAAAATCAACATAATTTTTTCCCTCCAATTCGCTGATTGAATAGAAAAAAGTCCGGGCTGAGGACCCAACATTTCGCACTTCCCGCGTGATCATCTTTCGCTGCTCAGTCAAACAGCCGGTCGGGCAGGCTGGCTGGCGGCGCGCGAGAGCGATGTTCATAACTTTCGTCGTCGGAATTCCGGGACTCCCGAGATCCGATCAAAAGCCTGACGTTCTTTGCGACAAAAGGAACAATCTACGGGGAATGTTTGCCGAAGATGCTGACAAAAGAATCCTTGGCCGTGTTCCATTAATGGCGCCGCTCTTGCTCCCCTTCCCTTCATAATGGCCGCCTGTTCATAAATACTCGCCGATCGCTGGCACACAAT
>NC_051405.1:32143296-32143671 GCF_015228065.2 Penaeus monodon
GATATATCTGTCCTCTTGTCTATCCCATCCCATCCTGCCCTGCACCTACCCCCCCCACCCCCTCGCCTCTAAAACAGAAAGGGGAAAGACAACTCAAACACCAACTGATCAAAGTTGGAGCCTCAGATTCCCGAAATCCTATCACCATCGCGGTCATCTATCACGGCGGACGGAAGGCTCGATAAAGCAGGCGTCACTGGCGAACAGAGGGATGGCAATTAACACGTGATCCATTCTTCGCAAGACAACCCGCTTCCCTTCGCTCTCTGGAAACGGGTCTCGATCCAGGGGAAGCAGCCGAGGGATTGTTTACCTTTTCAGTCGCGTCGGACCTATCATCATTAGCGTTATCATTTTTATCAGCAAATTATTATT
>NC_051405.1:32143917-32144248 GCF_015228065.2 Penaeus monodon
GAAGACAAAAATACGCAACACAGGATCGGAACGAAAGTGCGCGATCTCCGTGAAGTAAGGAACTTCAATGTCCGTGTTGTACATTCTTTAACTTAAAGTTCCAGGTAGGCCTAGAGTTGATCTTTTCACATAAAGGAATCAGAAGTCAATCCGTTTTTCTTCTTCTGTTCGTAAAGGAAGCGACGAGGATATACCGCCCGAATCCAAAGCAAAGTGAGGAGGAGTCTTCCGCTTCCTAAACCACGCCCTCTATTAAACACACCACGCCTCCTCTTATCCACACTGCACCCCCTTTAATAAAATTTCGATAATAAAACAAACAACCCCCCAT
>NC_051405.1:32144518-32145870 GCF_015228065.2 Penaeus monodon
ACTTCCAGCATTATTTGTCCTCCGTGCAAGTCGTAAAGTCAAAGTGAAGGAGAATCCACCAATGACGGCGTTTATCTTCTCTTCTTTTTTTCCTTTTTTTTTCGGTTGGCGCGTGGACGGCATTTGTCACGCGAAAGTAGCCCTTACGACCGGGGATAGGCTCCATCTCTCCCCTGGTTCGACGGGCGATTACGATGCGGAAACGAGGGCAACTAATTGCCGACGCGCATAATTAATGAGCAGCTCCGTGGAGAGCCGCCGATGCCCATCCTCCTTACTCAGCCTGTCTTACCCCCCCCCCCTAGCAGGTCTACCCTTATTCCTCTGACTGCTAAATTCCTTTTCCTCTTCCCTAGTCTGCCCAATCCTTCTTCCGCCCTTCAGCATGTAAACTATCCTTCCTCTTCTTCCCCCCGCCCGTGTCTTGCCCACTATCCTTTCCTCTGACCCCCCCCCCCCCCAGCTACACTCTCATTCTTCTACCTTCCCCTTTTACCCCTCCCCCCCTCACAGCCTTCTCACTCTTCTTCATCTACCTTCCCAATCCCTCCCCACCCTGCCTGCCCACACCAACATTGCACACTCGCACGGGATCAGCTAAAACAAAATACCATCTATTTCCACCCCTCTTCCACCAAACCACATTTCATCTACACGTCCTCAAAGTCCCTCGCAGTCCCTCCTCTCCCCACCCGCGTCTATCTTTCCCTTTCCCCACTCATTCCCTTATTCAAGGTGGCTCTCCCCTCGCCCTTTTTACCTACGCGGCACACCCCTCGCCAAGATAGGTAACACACCTGGGGCACACCTGGGAAGTTACCGACCCAACAGGTGGCGGCGACCAAACAGGCTTTGGGGCCCGTAAAGTGTGCCCGAAACTACCGCGCCCATTAAAACTGTAAGGGTAAGTTCGGCGGGAGGGTGGAGGGGGGTTATCTGGAGGCTTGGGTGAGGGGGGGCGCGGTGATAGTAAAAGGTGTGTGTTTACGGGCACTACGAACGAGGTAGAAGGAATCTGGTAAAGATGAATGAAAAAACAATCCCCCTCTACAACCCAGTCCCAAGAAGAAAGCGGATTTACTCCATCGCCATTCATAAATGACAAGAGACGCGTGGCAACCTACGTAAAAAAAAGCGCGAGAGAAATGAACACAAACGTTCCTACGAAAAAAACAAACACGAAATGGAAGAAAGGAAGACGCGAGAGAGAGAGACCAGGAGGAAGAGAAGGCAAGGCAAGGGTGGCGTGCAGGAGGATTGGCCACGCCACAAGTGATCATGTCTCGCTAATGAAGACACAGGAGCGCCACCACGCGACACTGCTGCCTGCTGCCTGCCCCGCCCTCGCGCGC
>NC_051405.1:32146473-32147038 GCF_015228065.2 Penaeus monodon
GCGGCGGCAGCGGAGATGAAAGCAGAGCTGGAAGAAGAAATGGAGAAGGAGCAAGAACATAGGAAGAGAAAGTGGTCGATAAATCTATGTGCTGGAATCTGAGAACGAAAAAAGAAGCCAAGTTTTTTTTTATGCTGGAACAGGGAGAACTGAGTGAGTGCTGACGTTGACACTGTGGTGACATGATAAATGCAATACCGGGGACATGCAATGTGCAAGACGAGTCAGGCCAACGATGACACTGCACCGATACCAATCTAACCAATAACCTTACCATAGCGTTTGTTGTCAAATAACAAAACAAAAACATTCACCCCCAATGCAACTAACAATGACAATAATAAACTAAGTAACAATATCAAATAAACCAAGAACTTTCCATTACCATCCCCAATAACCATCATCTTGAGAAGCTACAAAGGAAGGCACGCCACACAACTCAGATAATTATAACTAACATCATCTCTGTGTCTCTCTCACACCAAGCAGGGCTCCTTTGCTCTAAGTTTACTGTGGTGAGTGAATAGTTATTATCATGTCAAAACCTTTCGTCTTTCAACTTCGA
>NC_051405.1:32147496-32147702 GCF_015228065.2 Penaeus monodon
CCCGCGGCAGTCAGGCTGGCCCCTAAGTCAGCTTTTATTTGACGCTAATACTACCACACGCTTTACATTTTATTCCCACAATAAAACGAGACCCCGGCAGCCCGAGGAGGAGGAGGCGGGGGCCCTCTACGTCACGCCGCGCGCCTCATATTGGAACGGCTCCGGGAGGAGGAACACGCGGCTCGCCCTTATGAACACACTTAAAA
>NC_051405.1:32147960-32148652 GCF_015228065.2 Penaeus monodon
ACACACGGACACACATACAGCCCTCCCACCCCGCCACACAAACGCGAATGTAAGGGGGAAATCCGGCACTTAAATGTCTGGTAATCGGGCGACATTTACCCGAAGCGGCGCCGGGTTATGTCTCGGATCCCGGCGATGGTGAGCAGGACCTTCCGCTCCCCAATCCTTATAGTGTACCTGAGCCCGAGATTGCTACGGTTATGACTGTGATTGGGAAGCCGTTAAACATATAAACGTAAATATAAATAAACATAAAGGGAGGATGAGAGAGAAAAGATGCGCGAAAATCTTGCATCCCTGATGTTAGTAGCAACATCTGCAAAATGGCCCTGTTCTAATTAGAGGCACTGCAAGAATCGGCCGTCGTCAGATACGTAACAGATAACAGATCTTCTTCTTCTTCTTGTCCGCTGTTCCCCTCTATTTCCTTCTTTTTTCTCCTTTCTCACACCAACCTTCTCTTCTTATCCCCGTTTTTCTTTAATCTCTTTACTTTTTCCTCCTTTCCCCTCTTTCTCTCCGCCCTCTTCTTCCCTTCCTTCCACTCCTATCTCCCGTTCCCCTCTCCTCCCCCTCCCCCTCCCAAGGCCTGAACCGAGAGACGAAGAACAAGCGGCGGCAGAAGTTCCCAGGCCAAGGCAACGGGTATCTCACCTCGGATCAGAACACTGGCTCGCTGGCTGGCTGTCGAC
>NC_051405.1:32148758-32149296 GCF_015228065.2 Penaeus monodon
CGAGATATTAGGCGCGTCACCTTGGCTGCATCTCATATCCGGCGAGTTCCGACGACGGCGACCCGGAGGAAATAGCCGCGAGACGCCGGGTGGATTTACGGCGCTTGATCCCGCCGTCGCGCCGGGAAGAGGCGGGGTCGGAGGCGTCGGGAGGAGGCGGGGTCGGAGGCGTCGGGAGGAGGCGGGGTCGGAGGCGTCGGGAGGAGGCGTCGGGAGGAGGCGGGGTCGGAGGCGTCGGGAGGAGGCGTCGGGAGGAGGCGTCGGGAGGAGGCGGGGTCGGAGGCGTCGGGAGGAGGCGGGGTCGGAGGCGTCATACAACCCGTCACGGGAGGACTAGGTGATGGGTGTAACATTTATTACTTATCTATCAGGCTTATATTTTTTTTTCGTTATATAAATATTCCTAGTCTTCTTCCGCCCACCCATTCCTTTCCAATTTCCCTATATTGCGTCTTTTCCGTATACGTTGCAGGACTGCTATATGCAAGTGATATAAACAACAATGAATACAATTAAATTATGTAACGCAACTCTCACT
>NC_051405.1:32149616-32150870 GCF_015228065.2 Penaeus monodon
AGCAACGGCTATTTGAACGACTCGACATTACTAATAACAACTATAAAAAAATACAAATATATCGCCATCGAAGAATAGATCAACAAGACTTCAATAGCAAATAAAACAAGTACCAAAATGCAACAGAGCGGAGTCTCGCTTCGCAGCCAGGAAGGAAATAAAATGCCGAAGGGAAGCGAAGAGGAAGCGAGCACATCACGACCGGATTAGATGATTCGATACGAACAGCACAGACGGAAAAGGAAAAAAATAATCGGCTGCATGACTAAATCACTTCCCGGATTAATTAAGGGAAGTCTGCTGTTATGAAAGAAGTTTCCGAAAAAAAAAGAAAATGAAAACAGAGGGAACGATGGATAAGAAAAAGATGGCGATGGACGAGTCTTGCCAGGTAGGCTTATATTAACTGGTGTTTAGTAGACGTAGTCATTAGGGATGACTTTGATTATACATATCAAATTATTCAACAAAATCGATTAGATCATGAGATAGGCCTGAGCAGGCACATCTGCTGCTTTCAAAGACCGTGGGAGAAAATTAGACATTTAAATTAATAAGAAAATAACCTAAAGCAATACCTACAAACATAGGCAGTAATAACTGATTACACAGCCTAATCAATCGCAATAATGTTTTCCACTGCCTGGAAATAGCTGCCACTAAAAGCCGTAGCCAATCACCCAACCGTTAAAAAAATCTCTTGCTGCAGCCATTCGCGCGAGCGTCGGCAGCAACCGAGGATCCGTGACCCTCCCTACGACCTCCGAATTAAGCAGGCCCCTACTCGCCACCCCATACTTACAGGCAATAAACAAGCGCTTGCCCCACAATCGAAGAAAACACAGGGACTTTCCGTTCCACAATTCAGTCTTTCAACTTTCGCCCACTAATCGGGGTCGGAGTTCATGCAACTGCAGGTCACGGCCTATCCCCGTGAGAATGCCCTGCGCTTGGGAATTGGTAGCGGACGCACAAGCAAACACACGCATACACACATATACGGGCTATTGCAGTCTTTCTATGCCACTCTTTTTCATATTATCTCTTATTTCGTGCTCCTTCAACTCCTGCCCTGCCCCCCCCAGTCTCCCGCACGTGCGTCCGGGGTTAAACATCCTGGCAGCGGTGATGTCTTCTTGGGTGACAGGTCTCTTAGCTCAGTGGTTTCTAAGACATCTCCCAGGTGACCTGCGTCTTGGGTTCCTATTCGTGGCTGAACTATGACACTGCAGTCTTCGGATTTTGGGGGCGTCT
>NC_051405.1:32150997-32151248 GCF_015228065.2 Penaeus monodon
CCTTACCTGCTTCCCCCATGATTAACAAAAATCTAATTTAAAACAGATGCACAAATCTAAAAAAAAAAAATGAATAAAGATGATGAGCACACAACATGGACGAACAAAGACTCCGTGTCTGGGTAACTCTTTATGTGTGCCCGCGCGCGCCCCGTGTAACTGCAAAAGTTTGCAAAGAAAGAGCAGGCAAGAACAAGCAGGACGTGACGATGATGCACAGCATTCGTCATTTGGGAGATTGCTTTCCGCAG
>NC_051405.1:32151444-32152251 GCF_015228065.2 Penaeus monodon
CACCGCAGCAAGTTGACACAGATAACGAAAAAATAAGCGGGGGTTGAACAGGTTCCCGGGGGGGGGGGGGGGGTTCAGCAACAAAACTATTCTAGGTATCCTTCGCGTCATCACCAGCAGGGACGCGTGTAAACATTGCATGAACGAAATGGCAACACTAGCAATGAAGAACCAGTAACGCAACACCCTCCTCCCCCCCTTCCTTCAATGAACGACTCCTCACTGTACGTCCTTCGTGCGTGAATCAGTTCTCAGTGACTGCTATTTTGTCGCACGTTCACATTCATTAATCTCCTACACAACCCTTTCCTTATCCACGGGCTTACGCAAGCAAATAAATTCTTCAGTTTGCCACTCGCTATTTTTCAAGCCAGCCGTAATCCGTGACCATAATTCTCCCCCTAAAGCTGCAAGATGGTTCGACTTCGCCGACAACGAAGATATCAAACTTTGGGGGAGAAGTTGAGCCGCTGTTTTGATCGCACACGCACGGGGCGAGCCGGCAGGAAGACCCTCGCCACGTCTCACGAGCCGCCCTTCCCTTTCGGCCTCCCAAAAGGGGCGAGCGGTACTTCTGCAGCGGGTAAAACTGCTGAGTAAACAATGCACGTTTCGCGGCGACATCGAAGTATACGGAGGAGAAGAAAGCGTAAGAAAGAAAAGGGGAGAATGCACGTTACATAACAAGCCAACTCCGAGACCAAAGTTGACGTCTTGAAAGCCAAGCACCCCGGGTAAACATGATACGATATTGAGGCTTGAGTTTCTTTTGCGGCTGCAGAGATTCAGCCGAATCGAGCGTCTCGT
>NC_051405.1:32152391-32152460 GCF_015228065.2 Penaeus monodon
TCAACCATGCTCCCTGGCTCGGTCTCAGAAATCATTGCCTGTCGAGATCTTCATCATCATTCTGTCTGC
>NC_051405.1:32152907-32153222 GCF_015228065.2 Penaeus monodon
ATTTTCCTTCCACTTCCAACAGAAACGCGGTTACGTTCATTTAAGTAGAGCTGCTATGCATGTTGTCTCCATGAACCTATCATCCGACCCGCCTGTTCGTCTTCCCAACTCTCTTAACATGCCTCATCCGCAGCCATGCCCAGCCTTTGGTACTTCTGACTATTCTCTTCCGCCTATCTCGTTATCCATTCCCTTTCTTACACATACACGCAATGCCTAGAACAGATATATAAATACAGACGCAGACACACACGCCCTACTTACCCAAGATTTTCAACACGGAAACAAATCGTCTTAGTGACAGTATGACCTCGC
>NC_051405.1:32153450-32153545 GCF_015228065.2 Penaeus monodon
TTCAACGGGGAAACAAATCGTCTAAGCGACAGTATGACCTCGCTTGACCCCCTTTGCTGCCCGCCCCTTCACGAAGAGAAGTAAAATGCCAATCG
>NC_051405.1:32153730-32153800 GCF_015228065.2 Penaeus monodon
GGATATTTTGAACGAATGTCCTCTATGCCGTGTTTATGGGGTATCGTGTTTGTACAAGGTGTGTGTGCGT
>NC_051405.1:32154273-32154403 GCF_015228065.2 Penaeus monodon
GTAGGACATGGAAATGATGATGGTAGGACAATAGATAACTAGCTAGAGACAGAATATAAAAAATGACGAGGATGATAAATAAGAATGCCAGTAGGGGACACTAGAGCAAGGGATAGACAGAGAAATTATA
>NC_051405.1:32154573-32156604 GCF_015228065.2 Penaeus monodon
TATTAATCAACAAATAAACGCTGGTAGAAAGACATGGCAATAGGAGAAAAGTAGAAAGTACGAGAGAAGAAAAAGAGAGAAAATAGATAGGAAAGAGGGCAGTCCGAGCAGTGCCGTGTCCCCTGGGTGTCTGCGCAACGATGGCAAGCGGACGTGTCAGCGCAGACTCCGCGAAGTGCGCTCCGTGTTGGCATAACGGCAGGATGTGGACGTTAACGGCCCGGCATGTGGATGTTATGTGGACGTGCGGCGCGACGCCCAAGCACTCGCGGGGGATTAACAGCAGCGGCGAGGCGTCCCCAAATGCGCCTGCCCTTCGCCTCCGTCCGTCGTGTCTCCTCCCGCAGGTCCACACGCGCTGCCCTTCCTCAAAGCCCCGCTCACATCCCACACGCCGCGCGCAGCACGGCAGGCGAGGCTCTCACGCCCGCGTGCAGGTACCCACGCCCATTGCAGCGAGCTCGGGGGAAAGTGAGCGCTCGCTGCCCGAGGCTCTCGCACCACCTGTGTCCAGTGGGAGTCTTCCCGTGCCCTTTGGGCTCTCTGTTCGCCAGCTGCTGCTCCTCTTACCATCTGCTGACCCTCACACAGCCGCCCACTCCCTATGGGCGAAGTCCCTGTCGTCAGAAGGACAACGAGGAGACATCTGGCGAGGGCGGCGCCGGCGTCCGGGATTGCAGTGAGAGGAACTTTCAAACGGCTCGGCGACGCCGGCACAAGTTACGGGGTCAATATGCCAAGCGCTGCCCCCGCGCCAACGTGCCCGTTATACTCTCGCAGTGCCCGGCAGTGTCCTCCTCCATGTTTACCCAGCGTATCATATCTCGCGAGCACAGATAGCAACCTGCCTAAGAGCACCAAGGTTATTTCATAATCTCACAGCAATTAATTGAAACTCAACGGGGTTAGCTGCACAGACCTCCCCCTCTCTCTCCCATCCTCTTCCCTCCCCTCCCCCCTTTGCGACGCGAGGCTCCCGGATCACATCTTAATGCCTGCAGCACGGAGACTCATTTCCGGTGCGGGCGAGGGGAAGGCCGAGGAGGGGCGGGGGTGTAAAGGTGGGAGGTGAATCTATCAGGAGAGATAGATGGGAAGCCGAACGAAGGGCACAGAAAAGGATGACTGGAATGTTGATCGGGCGGTTGAAGACGCTCCAAGACAAGGAAGAAAGGCGGATGGAGAAATAACAAGACAGCTGAGAGAACAAAGAAGGTATTGTGAGGGTCAGGGAAGAGTTGATATTATGCAGAGAAACCGGTGAAGACTAACAGGCGAGGAAAAACCGACAGGATGGAGGACCAGAATCTAAATATAATGAGATACGCTGCCGTTATTAAGTTGTCTGCGCCGCTGAGATTACGTCCGCCACCTCTGCCCCCCGCGCCCTCTTCGCCCCCGCCGGGTCGTGCAACTCTGCAGCAATCGGCTGGATTACCGACGAGTGTGTTCACCTCGTCGGTCCGAACGCCCGGACGTCGCGAACCTCGGGTCACGGCCAAGGTCGAATGCAACTTCGCTTATCTACAGAAGCTCGATACGCGCATCCTTGTCATGCCATCCCGTGCCGTAATAGGGAAAGGAATGGCATATCTTCGTGGTGTTTATGCCCCCATTCATCCCTGTGCTGTAATCATGGGGTGCATCCTTGCTGAGTGATTCCAAGCTATCATTCATACTTAAGTAATTGCCTCATAATGGAGGAACGAATTCCACTCCCTCACGTCCCCATTAAACCTCGACCCGATAAATGCACACAGCGCCGTATCCACGCCCAAGATGGGAACGAAACAGACAGACAGACATGAGTTAAATCAGGCCGCAAAAGGATACGCAGCCATCACGATACACTTGAAACTTCAAACCACAACTCTGTCGCTTTAATCAAATATGGAAAGGGGAGAGCGGACTGGGGAAGACACCTAACTTTCTGGAATCTATAATCCAAAGGTGCTTAAGCTCCACTAAAGAACTTTAAATAACCTGCCTCCACATTTATCGCCAACGAGCACGTATTCGCCGATGAAATTT
>NC_051405.1:32156971-32157165 GCF_015228065.2 Penaeus monodon
CCCACCAACAGGCAACAATTAACCATGGCAAGCACTTACATTTTTTTTAATGTGTTAAAAAAAAATAAAAAACAAACAGCCCCTCTCTCAGCATTCAAATTCCCCATCAAGAAATAAACCAATGGACCCTCTCATTACTCCTCGTCACAGGCTGACAACGCCACAAAGGAGAGCATTCAGTCTGCTCTGAACAA
>NC_051405.1:32157504-32157885 GCF_015228065.2 Penaeus monodon
TAAACAACCTAACAAACACAAGCGCCAGTCATCGCTGTCATGGTGTGCTGACGAGCGTGTGGGGGGAGGAGGGGGGGAAGGGAGAGCAATCATACACCTGTCATGAGGGCAAGGCAACGGGGGGGCAGGGGGAGAGGGTGACCTTTGGAGTTCAGAGGAAGGGGAGGGAGCAGGGGGAGGGCATGACTTTCGGGGGACAGAGGGAGGGGGGGGTGACATTCGTGGTGCAGGGAGGGGGGGGGTGACTTTCTTTCTCCCCTAACCTAGCTTCCCCCCTCAACCCCCCTCTCTCAACCTCCCCTCATCAACGCCATGGATTCGGTTGCATCTTGCAAAGCACGGTGCGTTGGTTGCATTTCAGGGATAGTGCACCTGCATTTG
>NC_051405.1:32158177-32158680 GCF_015228065.2 Penaeus monodon
TTCGTTGTCAGTTTGCTGAAGTTACTTACTCCCATACATCTTACGAGAATATGTTAAAGATAAAGCTAACGACATGTGATACAAATGATGCTGACAATTACATTGGCGGCGAAAATAGTGCCCACCCACTGATCGCCATGTAGCAGAGGCGTTTACGAAGAAAATGATAATGGCAGATTACCCACCAGCCCCAACATGTCGCCGCCATTATCTCCGTCGCCTCCAGTGATTTCGGCGAGTGGTGATGAGCTCATGGTGATCACGACGTTAATGGTGACCATGGCGTTAATGGCGACCATGGCGTTAATGGCGACGGAGGTCAAAAGGAGAAGGAAAATCAATCTGCATCTGATAGCTATCTCCCTCCTCTCATCGGCCCTGTTTTTCCCTTCCCGTTATCCATCACTCCCCTGCCACCGCCAACGCCTCTCGCCCCTTCCTTCTTTGGCCTTTATCCCTGCACTTTCTCTGCCTTTGCAATTTTTCCCGCCACAACGCATCTT
>NC_051405.1:32158758-32159477 GCF_015228065.2 Penaeus monodon
CGTGCATGTAAATACAGGTAAACTGTATGTTCACATACTAATATTAAATATAACAGTTACCGCATGCATTGTTGCTTAAATTATGTTTCCCACAATCTAATTCCAAGCAGCCATGCGATCAAAATATGGACAGGGAACTGAATCTTTTCCCACAGTCATCATAATTTGCAACAATAGAGATAAAACTTATCCTCACTAACACCATCAACACTGACATTGCATCATGAACAGCAACAATACCACAGTCCTCTCTGCAGTCCTATACCTCACAATCTCATCCCAATCCTATCCCTCATAATCTCATCGCAGTTTATATCCCACACAATCTATCCCTCATACGTTCATTGCCGTCCCATCTCTTATAAACTTAACGCAATCCTATCCCTCTTATTCTCAACGCAAACCTACTCGTCATACTCTCATGACAATGCTATCCCTCATAATCTCACCACAACCCTATCCCTCCAATTACCGTTAAACAGCAAGATTCTCACTCAATCCTACGGAGTTCGACGGAGTCCGCTTAGGCTTGGGGCGCGCAAAAAGGGAGTTGCAAATGTCATCCTTGCAACCCGGCGGGACTGCACTGGAAGGGGAAGCGCCGCCGGTAAGGATAAAGGCAAGAACGAACAAATCAATACACATACACGGCACATATATCCTTATGAATAAACAGGCGGTGGATAAATCAACCACGCCCGTCCTACATGCTGCCTCGT
>NC_051405.1:32159669-32159831 GCF_015228065.2 Penaeus monodon
TGATGATAACCTCTTCTCCATTATCAGCTACGGTTTATGCCACCATTGTCGCATATTCCCGAAGCTTCGCGAACACTCAAAAACATTCCCCGTCCGGAGCATGGACGTTTTACTTAACAATAAAACCCATCTGAGTCCGAGGTAAACACACTATCTCGGGTA
>NC_051405.1:32160403-32160743 GCF_015228065.2 Penaeus monodon
TATACAAGCAGAAGAAGAATGAAACATAAAATTGACCGAACAGGAGGAAACAAACTCAGAAAAGGGAAAAAAGACAAGAGGAGAAGGCAGGGCAGAGCGAACATAAGACGAGGCCAAATGATAAGTAACAGATGAGAGGAAATGGGACGAGCGAAAGAGAGGAAAGGACAGTTATTGAAGAGGAGGGCAAGACATAATCACTAAAGAAGATTGAAAGATCAAAGAAGAAAACATTAAAGATGAAAAGAACAAAAAGATGAAAGAACGAAATATAAAAAGATTTAAGAACAAACAGACAAAAGGACATAAAAATATCAAAGACCGAAAGATTAATTTTTAA
>NC_051405.1:32160787-32160981 GCF_015228065.2 Penaeus monodon
TAAAAGGCAAAACGATTAACGGACCAAGAAAATAACAAAAACCTAAAAAAAAGAAAGGCGAACTGCAGAAAGGGTGGCGAGGAAGTGTAAGGAATCAAGAGCCGGTGGGAGAAGGGAAAAAAGACTGAATTCAAATGTGAAAAAATGTAGGTTAAAGACCAGAGGGACCTTTATGGAAATTCGAAGGTCAATAC
>NC_051405.1:32161615-32161934 GCF_015228065.2 Penaeus monodon
CTTGAAACAAAATAACACTGTAATGATGACGATGGTAATGGGTGGTAGGAGGAGGAAGTAAAGATCAAACGCGTATTACGAAAATCAATGGAGAAGAGAATGATAAAAAAAAAAAATCTGGCACAACCTCAAGAAATAAAAAATGGATGCCAGGGTTGAACGCCAAGACCAAAGACCAAAGTCCCTTGCCCCCCCCCCCCCGACCTTAAACCTTCTCCGAGGGACCAATTATGAGGCCGCGCTCATCAACTCCAAACTTGGGAGGTACTTGAGCTAAACTGTCTTCTTCACAAGCTCAACTACTCACTCGGCACCGTGC
>NC_051405.1:32162187-32162718 GCF_015228065.2 Penaeus monodon
AATGCAGTTGCGCCTCCTCCTGATGGGGCCGTCGAGACCCTCCGCGGGGGCGTGGCTCCAGCAGGTGGAAGCCACTTTAATCCCGAGATGAGGATGGAGAAAGTGCCAAACAACAAATTCCCTGTTGTAGGGAGCAGAGCAGGAAGCATAAAACGACACAGCAAGGGCGTGGCGGCAAGGCGTTTAGGGATGAGATATTTTTGTTTCTTCTCCTTTTTCTTTCCCAACCCCAGCTGCATCCCCGGGGTTGCCCCACCTCTACCTTTCAACAAGCCCCGCCGTCATCCAGCGGCCGCCATTGCACCTGGGGGAGAGCCGGGCCCTGATGCTCAATTACACTTTCTCTAATGCCATCAGCCAATTAACGACTCATCCTCCTAGTCGTGCGGACGATCAGGTAATCCACTTACGCAAGGCAGGTACACGCACTTGCTGCTCTCCACATTCCTGTCTTCTCGTACCTGCATTTTGCACGCATACTGGGGGGGAGGGGGGCGCACGCACGCACGCACCCATGGAATGTTTTTTTTA
>NC_051405.1:32163090-32163672 GCF_015228065.2 Penaeus monodon
GCGAATGGCGATACAAAGGAAAAGAAGATATAGAGGAAAATACAAAAAGGAGGAAAAGAAACTGGAATAGAGAAGAAAAGGGAGGAACAGAAAAAGGAGGACCCGGAGGCAGACACAAAAGAAAGCGAAACGAAAGAAAAAGACCAGAAGGAAGAAGGAATAAGACCAGAAGGAAGAAGGAATAACAAGAAGGAAGAAGGAATAAGACCAGAAGGAAGACGGAATAAGACCAGAAGGAAGAAAAAGGAAGAGTAGAAAGCAGAAGAAGTAAGAGCAAACCCAAGATAAAGAGGAGGAGACAAGGCGAGAAAAGGAGGTGTGAGGGCGCTTTATCCGGCCGCGAAATCAGTGGGAGTCCCGCAGGCATTTTTACGTTCCTCCCACAAGGCGGTGATGGCCCTTTACCGTCTAACAACAATAAGGCGCAATAATTCCCGCGCCTCTTCCACCCAGCGCCGCAAAATGAAGCGCCAATTATTACCGGGGGACAAAAAACTCCAAGATGCGGAGGCGCAGTATGTGCGCTTTTTACTTGCCCCGCAAAACCTCTCGTTGGACGGACTGACTGATGATAAGCTGACG
>NC_051405.1:32163851-32164553 GCF_015228065.2 Penaeus monodon
GTCCCTTGCGTGCACGTGCACTGCTTCACGCGCTCATCGATGCATCCCGTGTGCACGGCCCCCGCGAGCAGCACCGCCCGCATCCGCCTCTCCCTCTGGATGAACCCGGCGCGACCCCCCCCCCCCTCGCCGCCAGGATCATCCAGACATGCAAATCGTATTATCGATGCTCTTCATGCCCCCTTTCCCGCGAGCGTGTTATCTCCCTCTTGCCGTTATCATCGCTTACTTGACCATCACTAATTACCTCATTCAATCCCATTACCTCTTCATTCTCCCGTTCCCTTTCATCCCGCATTCCCAGTCCGTCATTCCCGACTTTCTACTACACTTGTTTTATCCATTTTCCGTCAGTCACCTGCTTTATCGCCCCCCGTGTACTTCACCTGTTTCCCTGTGGATCTAGATTCCGTTCCCTCGCGGGGCCTAGAGGAGGAAGCAGACGATTTGACGCAAAAAGGGGGAGGAGCAGTTTCTGCTTTAGTTTCCACAAAGGGGGGAGGTTCTGCAAAGGGAGAGGGCGGAAGGCTTCTGTAAAAGGGAGTAGGGGGCTCTGCAAAAGAGCGTAGAGAAAGATTTCTTCAAAAGCGGGTGGAGGGGGGGGTCTGCAAGGAAAAACATTACTGCACAGGGAAGAGGAGACTGTATGAGAGCATAATGGGGTAGTTTCTGCAAAAGGACAGGGAAGTGACACGTTAAATG
>NC_051405.1:32164684-32165739 GCF_015228065.2 Penaeus monodon
GTAATGTTACGCAAAGGGAAATAACAAATGGTAGGGGGGTGGGGGGGTAGAGAGCGTCAACTAAACATGAAAAAGAAAAAAAATACATAACGCAAGAAAGAGGGGTGAACGGGCAGAACAGAAAGAGAACGAGGAAGTTAAAGTAAGAAATTCCGCAAGAGATAACTGGATTACGGGAAATACTTAAAAGTTCGTATTGAATCATACACCAACTGACTTATCAAAATCCATTTTAAAAATCCACAAGAAAGAATACTTTTCATAAAAACAGTCCTTCCGTTTTTCAATACACCAAGATATATATATTGCCAATAAACAGTTGTTGACAGGAGTAACATATGAAGGCCAAGGTATCTCCAAAGAATGTTTTATTTGCCCAGTGTTTTGTAAGCACACATGTTAAATTTCCTCCTTGACGATGCTTCATTTAGCTGCCCTTTTGAAGTTATTTACTCTGAACCATTTGTGTGTTTGCTTTGGGCTAATTATCAAACAGGCAACTTCTGAGCTACTTTGGATAATCGCCCGAGTAATTTCTTTGGGGGAAGCAAAACTCCTTCTAAGGCTTGCCAAAAGCGCCTTGATGTCACAATCTGCCGCCGGGAACACACACGCCAGCGCCATCTTGCAATCTCGCCTCGGTTATGTAATCTTGAATGAATTTAGTGCTTCCAGTGGGGGAAGGGGTAGGAAGAAGGGGAAACTGATTACTAATAAGGTAAAAAAAATATACATATATTACCTATATCTTGGGTCAATTTTGTGCTGCTCCTATTTCTATTACATTCATTCCACCATCTCTCACACTGCCTTTCATCTAACGCCAAAACGGGCATTCTCGCTACATGAATATTACCGATCGTGAACCGCCCTCAACTCGTCGTATTTGGTATTCCAGCTCTCAGTACCCATACCGAAGAGCTTAGCCCGTACCCTGCCCTAATCCTTACGGCCACGTCAGCAGGAACAAGAACTCCTCACTCCCACATTTGCATTGCCATTGGAGAGATGACCGAGATATAAGATCACATCACTCGAACCTATGGGAGGAATCC
>NC_051405.1:32165867-32166026 GCF_015228065.2 Penaeus monodon
GGCCTCCGCTGCAGCATCCCGCACCACTGCTCGGCTCCCGAGACACGGCTCCCACATCCCGAGACGCCACCGAGTCCGGCGGCGGCTAAAACAAGGCTCTGCAGAATTCAGATTTTGCTGTCGGGGATCGATGTGCCGGAGACATGAGGCGCGGGGCGA
>NC_051405.1:32166218-32166292 GCF_015228065.2 Penaeus monodon
ATAGGAGAGAAAGGTAGGATGATGAAAAAGAACAGACATGGGGATATATGATGATAGCCTCCCCCCCCCCCCCC
>NC_051405.1:32166329-32166577 GCF_015228065.2 Penaeus monodon
GAGCCTAGACAGTACCAAGGGCACCGGAAAACCAGAAATGTCAATCAGACGGTAAGAACGAAAGGGGGAAATAAGAGGCAATCACAATAACTGATACAACCGAGAAGAAAAGGAGAAATCGACGATACGAATTCCCAACACTTTACGCTCTGACGACGGAAGTTCGACCGCTGACCGTGTCCGCGCGCCGCCCAATTCTCGTCCTTAAGGTTATACTTCCGTACTTTGGAGGGTGTTTCGGGGAGGAA
>NC_051405.1:32167224-32167484 GCF_015228065.2 Penaeus monodon
TTCCCACGAACACGTGCAAACTCCCCCGTGTTGCAGGTTTGCAATGAAAAAGTGTTCGATGCTGACCGAACTAAAACATGATAGGCCTGAGCTCTATAATACTCCCTCTAATCCGAAATGAAATAGGCCTACATGGCGAAAAAGATCGATCTTGCAATCAGAGGAGGGAGAGGATGGAAAGGAAGGAGAAATAGATAGAGGGGGGGGCGAAAATAATAAATAGAGAAAGAGGGAAATAAGATACGGAAGGCGAGGGTGGG
>NC_051405.1:32167808-32167998 GCF_015228065.2 Penaeus monodon
TACGACAACCCAGAAGGCAAAGGAAGGCCGCGAGGGTCGGCGGGGGACGGCGGTCAGGCCTGGTTGGGAGCAGCAGATAAATAATTCATAGATCGGTAATGAGAGGCGAGGTTAGTATCAAGCCTGGAATCTCCGGTGTTTTTTGGAGCAGAAGATATTACTCTTTGTTGGAAGGAGGAAGTCCCGATCG
>NC_051405.1:32168103-32168257 GCF_015228065.2 Penaeus monodon
TCGATTTCCCCTTCTTCCATTTCCCCTCTTTTTTAACTTTTATTTTCTTCTTACTTTGAATTCACAATCCACACTCCCCTTTTATGTTATTTCTCTTTCTTTCATTCCTCTGTGTATGTATACTTTTCCCTAATCTACCCCCGAAGACGGGTGA
>NC_051405.1:32168394-32168487 GCF_015228065.2 Penaeus monodon
GACTTTCAAGAGGGCGAGTCAGCCCGGCCGGCTCTCGACCCTCTTCCTCTCCTCGATCCGCATCTCTTCTCTCTTTAATTAATGCGCCAATCC
>NC_051405.1:32168536-32168700 GCF_015228065.2 Penaeus monodon
ACCACACCCACCGCCATAATTACCATACACCGCGCTCTAATAACTTCACCCGATTTTGATCAATACGAAAATGCCTCAACTCACACGGCGTAAGTTGTAGGGTCTCGTGTAACTTCTTCAGAGGAACTCGTGGGCGCGCCTGAAGGATCGGGCGGTTGGGTGGA
>NC_051405.1:32168917-32169319 GCF_015228065.2 Penaeus monodon
AGCCTCCCGGCGAATCCGACGAATAACAAATAAATTAATCTTTTTTCTGTTGTTATTTATTCCCCGCCCGTCTTCGCCACAACTTTCTGTCACGGTTCCATGGACAAACACCGTGAAATAACTGAGAAATCACATCGACAATAAATGCTGAAAACAAGATTAGCATCACATCCACATCCCCCCATACGCCCTACGTCCCCACAAACACCCGACAAAAACAAGAAACAAACCAACACCTACATCCCCACAAAGACACACGTACCCCCGTACACCCCCACACCCCACAGACACGCACCCCCATATCCCCACAAAGACACGCACAACCTCACCCCCACAACTCTCAGAAAATAAAAAGAAGTACCACAACGTATGCCATCCTAATTTTTCAGAAAAGAAAAAAAA
>NC_051405.1:32169357-32169604 GCF_015228065.2 Penaeus monodon
CGAGGAGGAAAGCACAAAAATAAAACAAGAAAATCAAAGCCAACCCACGGAGAAGAGTAGCATAAAAAAAGCAAGAAACAGACTCATTTGCAGTTCCCTCCTGAAGCCAATTACCGCGTGAATTATCAATACAGCCCCCCCCTCTCGAAAAAAGGAAAAAAGAAAAGAGAAAAACTTTCCCAACCAGACGCAGCTCGGGCGCAGTGCTATCTAAGATTCATATGCTTCGGTCACACGGAGCGGTCGG
>NC_051405.1:32170238-32170956 GCF_015228065.2 Penaeus monodon
GCAAATCCTAAGAATCGATTGGATAATCTATTCAACCGGTTACAATCAGCTTTGGTGGTGAGTCATGCGTTCGTGTCTTTGCGCTAATGTTTGTCCTTTTACCGCAGCCGTTATCTCTTTCTCTTACTATATTCACTTCTCTGTTCTGATAACCTTTCCCTCTCTCATTCGCTCGTCCCCTTCTTCAGTTCTCTCTTTCCCGTGCGGCTTCTTCATCAGAGTCTATACATTCCTCTATCTCTGTATGTCCGTGTTTCCGCCTCTACTTCTGTATCTACCTCCGCCCCTTTCTCTATTACCTTTTTCCTAATTATCATCTTACTTTCCTCTTCTCCCCTAGGCTGCCCCTTAACTCGATCTTATTCTTGCTTTGGGTTACCTCGACTTTCACTTCCTGTCAATATCTTCCCATTCGTCTTCTCTCCACCCTTCCTTCGCCCCTTTCCTTCCGCCATCCATGATCTCCGCTCTCTGTCGTTCCCCCTTCCTCCTCCTCTCCTGCGCCCCACGCGGAGGCGGCCCAGGACAAAGCTGGCGGTAAATATTGACACGTTATCCCGGCCGGGAAACAAAATACACAAGGCCGGTCTCTTAATTAATCGTTTTGGACGGAAACCTATTTTCTTGGGCGCTCTCTACGCGCACGTTTATTGGGACTTGTGCGCCCCGGCTGTGTTGCCGGGGCGCACGATACGCCCCACACACGGCCTCGTGAGTG
>NC_051405.1:32171223-32171600 GCF_015228065.2 Penaeus monodon
GACGGCCGTGGAAAATAATTCGTGCACAAGAACCGTCCTAACGGCTCGCCCCGACCAGCCCTGGCGCAGCAACGAGCTGCCATAGATTTGGCGCGAATTGGGTAAAATCTTGTTTGCCGCCGAGGCCATCACCTCCGTTGGCTCCTCCTACTTCAGCGCCGGCAGGAGACACGAGGCGCGAGCGAGGCCTTGCCCCTCGCCCGGATGCTCTCGCCCCATCGCACTATCACAGCCGTCCAGCCGACACTGAATAGAAACATGCAACAAAGGGAGAAAATCTTCCATTACGACCGGCTTTCTTTTCGTATTTTCCTCTTCTCTATTTCATTTTCTCTCTCTTCTTTATATCACAGTAGCAAGGTATCTTTAGGATAGAA
>NC_051405.1:32171684-32171780 GCF_015228065.2 Penaeus monodon
CATTCTTCAACAAATCCCTAATTCATGTCTCCGCCATGAATTTTCCACGCGGCGGCAACCACAGCCAGACACGGGCATAAAAACCCATCGCCAAGA
>NC_051405.1:32172006-32172169 GCF_015228065.2 Penaeus monodon
GTCCTTCAGGGCGATGGCCGGCGTGGCCAAGGCGGCACCGGCCAAATATTGACTAGGTCGAGGGAAGGCTGGCGAGGGGAACAAAAACCTCTTTCATCCCCCTCGCCTCCCTCATTACTTTCACTATGCTGCCTACCATTCATGCTCCGCTTTCTTTGACACA
>NC_051405.1:32172816-32174054 GCF_015228065.2 Penaeus monodon
TTCACTGGTCACGTGGGAAAATCTTAACAGACATGTCCCCTTCGTGGGCGTGGGAGTCCAACCGTGCCATGCGTCGACGCAAGTATGGGCGTGGGTGGGGGGCGTGACGGCTCTCGTTTTAATCGAATGGCGCAATACGTGGGAGTGTATGTGCTTCCTTGGTCCCGGAAGATAATTGGGTAGCAGATGTGGCTCCTGATTGGCCGAGAGTGACCGGCGAATCTTACATACTGGTCGGATGACTGGGCGGCGAGTGTTCATTGGGCTGTGATTGCGCCTGATGAGCGGGCGGGGCAGGTCGACGCTAATCATCTGCCAGGTGAAATACTGCCAGCTGGTAATATTATGCAATGTGCAACAGCAAATGAACAGGCAAGTGCCTAAGACGCCATATGTGGATGCAGATTAACACTGATAAGACACGGAACGAGGCCAATGACTTTTTTTCTTTCCTTTTCCGGGTGTGACGACACATAAGCAGTTGAAGCATGTCCTTTCGATCTAAGCAAAAAAAACACATATATTATCCTGGGAGATGATTCATATCAGTTGTGAACAACCCTGGAAGGCTTAAAACCATGGAATCCAAGTCGTCCTGAAAAACAAAAGGTATTTTTGGCCACCAGTCTGCAATATCATGAATCATGACTTACACCGATTTGCCGAGGAATGCTTTAAAAAAGCCTCTAGACAGGTATTAACCGTCCTCTCCCATTCCTCTCTTCCTTCTTTCCTACTCCGCACCCTTATCGTGCTGACGCCATCACCCCTCTCCGCACTGAAGCCTTCGTCCCTCTGCTCCTCCTGTTCCATTACCCCCCCCCCCCCACTGGCACCCGATCCTCTGTGCATCCCCTTTCCCTTTCTTTCCCCACAGCCTCTCTGCACTCACAGCCTCCCTTTCTTACACCCCTCCTCCTCCCTTCCCCTTCCCTTTCCCCACCCTATATACATTGACGCCCCTCCACTTTCTCTCCATTTCCCCTTCCCACACTCCCCTCTACCCCGCTATCCCTTCCCCTATCCTTCTCACACCCTAGTCACGCCGAGATCCTTTCCCCTTCGTCCTACCACCCTTCCTCCCTTCCCTTTCCCTTCCCCCATCTCCCTTCCTCCCTCTCCCCTCTCTCTCCATCCCCTTCCTCCCTTCCCCTCTTAAAAATCCCGAAGCCTCCCGTGGCACCGGCCATTAGTCTGAATTGGTGGATTCAGCGGCGGGTTATTGGTCCGGGAAGGTG
>NC_051405.1:32174271-32174354 GCF_015228065.2 Penaeus monodon
CCCGCAGACCGTAGATTTAGTACGTCCGATGATTTCTCTGTTTGGTCCCCGACGTGATTGGGCGCTGGAACACGATAATGGCC
>NC_051405.1:32174891-32175001 GCF_015228065.2 Penaeus monodon
CGTACCCCAATCTGAAATCACACTGCAAGTCTTCGGAGAGCTAAAAACTTTAAACAAATATGAACGCACAAAAACACGCACACAGTCCCCCACCCCTTTCTCCCTTCTCT
>NC_051405.1:32175343-32176481 GCF_015228065.2 Penaeus monodon
CGTAAAGCTGCCCACGGCATTGTCAATCCAGCAGCGGCCAGTGAATTCAAAAGTGACTGACAGCGATAGTTCGGGGATATAAAACAAAAGTGATTTCGAAATGCGGGGATAGCAACGAGTCGAAAACGAACAGATGCACAGACGAAGAACGAAAGGAAATGAGAGGGAATGAAGAGGTGTTGGACGCAGGTGGACAATGCAGAAATGCAGAAATGGGCTACCTCTTGAATTAGGTACAGAAGGGCGGCTGTTACTTTTTTATCACTCAATTTCTCTCCTCGTTCGCTCAGTCTATGTGATCCCACTGTTTTTGCAGCATTCTGTTTTCTGTTGTTTCTTTTTAGTTTGCCTATTCCCTCTACGTTGATGCCACCAAAGCGTCAAAACAGAGACAAAAATATTAAAGGTACGTCAAAAATAGGGAGAAATAGGCACACACAAAAAAGGAAGAAAATCATTAACACGGACAACTTAATTTCTTTTCTAATCGGAAAGAAAAATTACGAAACCAGATGCAAAAGAAATCCCAAACAAGACCGAACTGACTCAACAGTTATTTCCCAAACAAAGCCGTGTAATATGTGGCAGGTACAACATCTGCAAGAACTGTATTGGTTTATTTACATTCACAGCCATACACACCATGACATAGGCTTGCTGGATAGGATCTTCTGTATATAAGCAAAATTAACCACATTTCATGGTAATGAACTTTGTAACGGTAAAGAGAAAAAAAAGACGAGAGGTTTTGCCCTGAGAATTGCATGTTCAGATATTGAGAATTATCACAAAGTAAAAAAAAAAAAAAAATCACATTATTAAACTTGGGAAGATTAAACTTTAAAAATACGAAATGGCGTTTCCAAGGAGGGCGACCAATCAAAGGCCTTGCCGTCGAAGCTTCACCTCTGGAGGCTTCAGGGATGGCCTACAGGTAGAAGGGCAAACAGCTGTTCAAATATATTTGGATAGACTAATTTACACAGGTTGCAGACAAACAGAGACTCACGGGCGACAGGACAAACAAATGTTTCGCAAGTGGTATGCAAACAAGTCTAAATGGGTAATAATATAGCATTTCACAGATGATACCCTAACAACGATGGCTTACATGTGGCGCCGGTACAAACAAAAGCAC
>NC_051405.1:32176528-32177060 GCF_015228065.2 Penaeus monodon
AAGATATGCGGGCTTTTTAACACACGAGGGATTGATTTCCACCGGTTTGTCTATCCTGTTTTTCTTTTTCCCCCTTTCCCTTTTTTTTCATTTTTGGTGTAAAATTTGTATTAAGCAGGGGTCGGGAACGGGTTGGGCAGTTCGGAAATCTTACCAAAATGATTTTTTTTTTAATTTCATCGTTCGTTTTCATTTCGTTGTTTCTACCAGAAAGAAATCCTCGGCGGCCACGTGTCCCCTCGTCTTGACGCTGAAACTACTTCAACTTGTCAATCTTCTTTCTCCCCTTCCTCGTTTTTCAGGTTATCAATAAAAAGGGGTTCTCATTTTAAACAAATTTTTCCGTCTACAGTAAAAAAAAAGAAGAAACTTTTCAACTCCCTTACAGCTTTAAAAAACGGCAAGAAATACGAAGACGAACAAGAGGAAAATTCACAGAACGAGACAGCGTAAGCCGACCCTCCCGCTGTGATGAAATGCCAGTTCCCTGATAACGCTCGCGCTCAAATAAATCATTTCCCATCTCTCTTTC
>NC_051405.1:32177332-32177578 GCF_015228065.2 Penaeus monodon
TCGCTAATACCACGCCCGGTATTGCGATCAATGACAGGAGTAAATGCATCTGTCAGCGGAGGGGACGAGCGCCGTGCCCACGATACGAACATGAGTGACAGCTACGAGAGAGAGGGGAGGAGAAAGGAACAGCCGGGGGGGAGGGGCAGCCGGGGGGGAACAGCCGGGGGGAGCCGTTCGGGGCGGGAATTAACCAGCAAAAAAGCGGGGAAAGAGGTCCGGGGTTCTCTGGGGATGAGGTGCGTG
>NC_051405.1:32178100-32178375 GCF_015228065.2 Penaeus monodon
AGCAACCCCCAGCCGCCGCTATTATTGCCTCGTTGCAACTTTGCACTCGCACGTACGTCATTCGCCAACGCAGCTAGCGAGCGCGCCTCCGATTCGCACAGTCGTGCCCCTCCGCCATTACCGCCGTGCTGCAAATTCACGCTTCCTCCCGCCGACCTCAGATCTACTAGTTTCCCCGCGTTGACAGAACTAATCTCGACGGGCGACGCAATGGCCGGGCCGCCCGGGAATAGCACGCGAGATATTATCCAGTATAAATATGCATACATGCTGGT
>NC_051405.1:32179328-32179666 GCF_015228065.2 Penaeus monodon
AATGTGTATATGTATACACACATTATCACCGATGCTACCGCTACACAAGCACACAAGCGTACCCCTCCGGTGGGCCTCCAACATATCCAAGTGTCATTCACACGTCACCCGCATGTCCCCAGAGCGCCATGCGTGTCACAGGTCATCCTGTAGGTTATCTGTGGCGGCCGGGCAGGTCACTGCGCCGCCAAAGAAAGGCCACAGCAGAGCGTGCGTATATAGGCGTTTCTTCTTCGTCGTGGCGTTCCTCCTCGTCCTCGACGCCCCATCGATCTGACCTCCGTAGATCATCCTCTTGTAACTTCTCTGTTACTTTCTGCTTCCTAACAGAGGGCGGA
>NC_051405.1:32179901-32180432 GCF_015228065.2 Penaeus monodon
CCAGGAGGGAGGAACACATTTTAAATCAACCGCAAACGATCAGCTATAAATCCCGAGGTCGTTAAACACGCAGCTCTGGATGAGTGTCTTTGTGATGGATCGGCTCGCGCTGAGGCGTAAAGCTGCCGGGCTTTACGCTTCAATGAAAGGTGCAGATTTACTACGACTTCTTAATCAGCCAATCAAATCAACTCGCTCGTTCTTCTACCGTATAAATCCTTAGGGTATAATCTATGAATAATTCATTTAATATTGCAGTTTTTTAAGAGGGTAAGTACGCCATTTGCAATTCATAATTCTCTTCATTCATATCACAAAGAGACTTGCATAACAGGCGCCTATCTGAGGCCAGAAACTATTTTGCGCCCAGCAAGCCTGCTGACCCTGTCATGTTATACAAACTCACAAACCACAGCAATTACATCATTGCGACATCATACCACATCAAGGACGGCGCCCACACTTCAGCCTCATCCGCATAAAAAAGGATAAATACCCAGTGGGCCACATAAAGATGTCCTTCTACTGTGG
>NC_051405.1:32180602-32180694 GCF_015228065.2 Penaeus monodon
ACTTGACAGCTGCTTCCAAACGCTGCTTCCAACATCAGCGGTCCGCCCTTCCGATCCTATGACATGGACTCTCCTCCCCAACTATAGCTCGT
>NC_051405.1:32181006-32181185 GCF_015228065.2 Penaeus monodon
AGCAACTCTTCCGCGTCATATTTCCCCCCCCAAGTCAAATAATTGCTCGGCCAGATAGCGTATAAATATTCCAAAAACAAGTAATTCGGGCTTTATGAAGAAATATCTATCTATAACGACCGAGTTTACTGGGATCATAAAATACAGCCGAATCTCTCGCTTATCAGCTATCAAGCTTC
>NC_051405.1:32181223-32181900 GCF_015228065.2 Penaeus monodon
CAAGATTCCGGGCTTCTTGTATTTCTTGCCTGTCTGTCGGCCTGGCTCGGTTAGGGAAAGATAATAAAGGGCAGGGAGAGGGAAAGGAAAGACTAATGGCAGAAAGGGAGGATGAAGAGAAGAGAAGATGAAGGGGAGGGGAGGAAGACGGAAAAAGAAAGGTAGACTGAAAGCAAGGGAGAAATGAGGGAAACGAAAGACGTAAAAAAATCAGAGAGAGAAAGTTATTTTTAAAGAGCGGGCGGGAGGGGGGAGGAGAGCAGATATACACTAAGGTAAAAACACGGATGTGAAACAAATGCACACTGGGGAGAAGGGGGAGAAATCCATTCTTACCCAAGCTTATCTATTGTGACCTTCCTCATGCAACGGCGCGTGTATGATGTTTCTTCACCTTTTCGTCTGTATTATCTTTCCATTCGCCTGTTCCCTTCTGCAGGTGCTTACCTCTGCCGCATCTACGGCCTATTTCCTGCCTCATTCCGACGTCCCAAATGCCCTTTAATATCATCCTCCCATCTTCCTTCCCCGATTTTCACCTTCCTCTTCTCCTATGCTTTCCCCTATCCCCCCAAAAATTATACTTTCAAACTTACTCTACGAAGCAGTAAGACAAGTCAGGGTTCACAATACCTGCAAAGAGAAAGGAAGAGATCATTAAAACCAGGATTCAGTGG
>NC_051405.1:32182025-32182134 GCF_015228065.2 Penaeus monodon
TCATCATTTTCGTTTCATTTACCTTATCAAGCGGACGTGATTGTGGGACGGCACGACAAAACGACAAAGTTGCGATAACTTCCAACCCCCCCCTTTCCCCAGGGATGCC
>NC_051405.1:32182622-32183004 GCF_015228065.2 Penaeus monodon
AGGGGCGGCCATGTGATATAAAGAAGGCGAGCGTATGAAGAGATGAGTGGGCGTTGGAATAACGGGGGCGGCTGTAGGTAGGAGGGGGCGGGTGTTGGAAAAGGAAGGCGGTGGTGGGAAGGAGGGGGTGGAAAGAAGAAAGTAGGCGTTGGAGGAAGAGGACAATGGAAAGAAGCAAACGGGCGTGGGAAGGGGAGGACGTGAGAAAGACGGGGGATGGGGAAGGGGGGGGGGAAGAAGAGGCGGGCGTAGGAAGCTGTAGGCGGGCGTGGGAAGAAGGATGCAAGCGTGGGAAAAAGGTGGCGGGCGTGGGAAAAGGGAAGTGGGCGTGGGAAGAATGGAACGGGCGTGGGAAGAAGGGGACGGCAGAGAAAGAAAGAAA
>NC_051405.1:32183108-32183488 GCF_015228065.2 Penaeus monodon
TGTGTGTCTAACATGGGCAGAAATAGTCACGGGAAAGTATATGAGAACGAAAATAACAGTAGGCGTACGGAATATTTTGTTAAAATGATCTGTAAAACTGGATTTTTTTATGCCTAATGAACTAGCTTTTATCATGGTCAAAATATATCAAGAGAAATGATCACGAACTTCAATACATAGAAATCTAAACAATACCAAAGCAACAATTTAAAAAATAAGATAATCAGACAAACAAAACATGAGAAGAGAGAGAAAAAATCCAAGAGCAAACACAGAACTCGACCAACAAACAAAAATATTGAACCTTAGAGCCAGGCACGTGACACAGATTCAAGATGTAAACAACAACAAATAAGAAGACTGCAGCCTCTGCTGTCAAC
>NC_051405.1:32183780-32184107 GCF_015228065.2 Penaeus monodon
TAAACATGCTGGAGCCGTCGCAAAAAATTACTGGCAATAACCCCCCCCCCCCGCTCCCCCGCTGGAGGCCGTTAGCAAACCGCAAGAAAAAAAACATGATAAAACGTTAAATATGGAATTATAATAATGCAGATTTGCAGCAGTAAAATGTGAATTTATGAAATGAATTTATGTATATAAAAAAGTGACGAAATGATAAAAACGTGAATGTGAAATGATGAAAATCTGACTATGGAATGAAAAAAATGCAATCTGAAATTATAAACTCGTGACGGTGGAACTGTAAAAAAAAAGTAAAAAATGATCAAGGAATGATAAAAATACAAA
>NC_051405.1:32184272-32184392 GCF_015228065.2 Penaeus monodon
CGCGCACGAACGAACAAAGGACGCGAAGGAGGGAGGGAGGTCGAGGCGAATACAGGGTCAGGCCAGGCGTCAGAAATAAAAATGGCGCGGCGGAGGCGTGTGTGGGAGTGCGTGCGTGTA
>NC_051405.1:32185623-32185727 GCF_015228065.2 Penaeus monodon
TTTATAATGACCCTCCACCGCCACCACATCTCTAAAAATCTCCTGAAGATTTGAAAGGCCCCCTTGGCCCTTGTAAGACGCCTTTCCGCGCCTCTTTTTTGGGA
>NC_051405.1:32185782-32185853 GCF_015228065.2 Penaeus monodon
CATTCTTAACCTGGCGAGCTTGTCACCCTTATTAAAAAAACATATGCAAAGAACTCTCAATCAAGCCACTC
>NC_051405.1:32186143-32186281 GCF_015228065.2 Penaeus monodon
TCCCGAGAAGGATATAGGGCGTGGTGAGAAAGTTATAATGACCCTCCACCGCCACCACATCTCTAAAAACTCTCCTGAAGATTCTGAAAGGCCCCCTTGGCCCTTGTAAGACGCCTTTCCGCGCCTCTTTTTTGGGGA
>NC_051405.1:32186329-32186415 GCF_015228065.2 Penaeus monodon
TCATTCTTAACCTGGCGAGCTCTTCACCTCTTATTAAAAAAATCACTATGCAAAGAACTCTCAATCAAGCCACTCGAATGAAAATA
>NC_051405.1:32186501-32188398 GCF_015228065.2 Penaeus monodon
GGGGGGGGGGGATATTGGGAGACACCCGATCTCCTCTATGGACCTGCCACTGAGACCGTGCGTGTTACGACCAAACTCCTCCGGTTTCAAAAAGTTTTTCATTTTTATTTTTTTACCCTTCTAAGAGAGAAAGAAAAAGCGAGGGAAAAAAGGGGGCGAACACAATCTTACAGTTCCTCCCAGGGCCATCGTTTCCTCGCCGGATCTCCCTCTTTCCCCATCATCCGCTTCGTCATCCACCTCAACGTCCACCAACCACCTGAACGCACACTAACAACCACTATCACACTCACATCACCATCCACTTCAACGTCCACTGTCCACTTCAGCGCCCACCCCAAAATCCACCTCTACATCCACCTCACCGCCCACCTCAACATCCACATCAGCGCCCACCTCAACATCCACATCAGCGCCCACCTCAACATCCACATCAGCGCCCACCTCAACATCCACATCAGCGGCGCCCAGCTCAACATCCACATCAGCGCCCACCTCAACATCCACATCAGCGCCCACCTCAACATCCACCTCAGCGCCCACCTCAACATCCACATCAGCGCCCACCTCAACATCCACATCAGCGCCCACCTCAACATCCACATCAGCGGCGCCCAGCTCAACATCCATCTCATCCTCCACTTTGGCGCCCACTACCTAACCACTTCAGCGGCGATTTCCATGCTAAAGTTTGAAACCGGAATGCATGACGAACGCGCTTGGACCCCGTCTAAGAACGAGGTCCCTCCACCCACGTAATATAATTCTCTCACTCTTCCTCATTTTCCTCCACCTGTATAGAGTTACGTCCTAATTTCTCTTTTTTCTTCCCAGTTCATATTTATCGTCTTCGTACCTCCTCATTTTCCCTCCATCCACTCAATACAATGATCTAATTATTCCCCATCTTTCTTTCTTTTGGTATCACTTCTCCCTTCTCTTTGTCTTCTCTCATCATTGCCATCTCTTCCGTCGCCAATTCAAGCCGTTTCCTATTCCCCTCCTTCCATAGGCATTTGCAAAATCTGAGTTTCCGTTTCCTCTCCTATTCTCTCCCATTCCCCGCCTTCGTTCCGATTCGGTGCCTCCATCTCCCTCTTTATCCTCCCTGTCTCCCCTCCTCCCTCTTCCCTCATTCTCTTACACTCTCAGTCTCTCTTCTTCTCTCATTTCCTCTCTCTCTTCCATCCGTCCTTCTTCCTTCCTTCCTCACTACCTTTCTCCTCCTCTCCCTTCTCCCCACTCTCGCCCTCATCTGCTCTCTCTTCTTCCCTCTGCATTCCCCTCTTTCCCAGCTCGAGCGAGGGGCTCACGGGGCGGAGTGCGGAGGGCGTTACTCATCTCCTTGCATATCCTTGGGCGTGACGTAACGAGGTAAAGCGTGAGGAGAGGGCAGAGGGTGAAGAGGAAGAGCTCAAGCAGGAGAGCTATTGTTGCAATGATAGTGAACAGCAAATGTCCACGAGAAGAGAACCAGGAAGAAAGAGTGGAGGGGGGGAGGTAAAGGTGTATGCGGAAGTCAAGCACAAGAGAGATGCACTAATGACAGAGGAGGGCAATAACAGGTATTCCCCCCTTACCTCTTTCCCTCCCTCCTCTCCGGTCACCACCTTCCCTCCCTCTCCCCTCACCTCCGTCCCTCCCTCTCCCCTCACCTCCGTCCCTCCCTCTCCCCTCACCTCCGTCCCTCCCTCTCCCCTCACCTCCTCCCTTCCCCATCCACGTTCAAGCAGTCTCCTCCCTACCTCCGGTGAAGCGACGCAACAGCTGGCGAGGTCGAACAACAATTCCCAGACACAGGACTCTCAGCTGCCATTTCGAAGTCACAAACAAACGCGACAACCACCGGTAAAAAGGACATCATCCGGGAACGATATCTTTTAATAAGCTTCCAAGA
>NC_051405.1:32188572-32189122 GCF_015228065.2 Penaeus monodon
TTTGCGCTCCTTTCACCTTGACACGCCTCCTCTCTTCCGCCATCAATTAGCCCGTTTCTCCCACCCTGCTTTTCCCCTCTTAAACTTGCCATTTGCCAAATCTTTTGCTTACGTTCAACACCATCGCTCGAACGCCGTCTCAATTCTTTTTTTTTCTAATCTCTTCGTCGCTTTTCCTCGTTATCTTCGTAACTGTCCTTCCTCCGTTCTCCCTGGTTTGTCTTTTCTCCTTTTCTCGTCCCCTCTCTTATTTTTTGTCGTTTCGTGCCTTGCCTCTTCTCCCTCTCCGTCTTCTTATTACTGTCTTTTTAATAACTCTTCCTTCGTTTCTTTCTACCTATACGCCTCTCCTCTTCTAGACTTCTCCTCTTCCGTTTGGTATTGCAATTCCCCTTCTTCTTCCACTTTATCATCCTTTTCCTCATACCTATTGATTTCTCTTGCCTTCATCTTATTTCTTACCCTCCACTTTTGTATCAACGTCTCGTCTGGTCTATTCATTTCGCTTCTCTTCCCTTCCCACTAACTCTCTTTATTCTACCCTTCCTAT
>NC_051405.1:32189159-32189445 GCF_015228065.2 Penaeus monodon
AACCAACTCCGTCGTCAATACAGTAATAGGCAACTCGGAGCGTCCGTGTAGAGTTACCAGTTACCATAAATCTGAATAATCAGATGATATCCTTTAATTCTCCTTGCTCGGGTTTCTGCGCTTCTCTCGGCACGGAATCTTCGCCATATTACCCGTCCTCACACCGTGTGTTTGGGCGTGCGTGCGGATCATTTCATATGCGTGCAGGCGGCTGCATGTAAACAGGATATACCGTTTGTATTATTATGAATGGTGTATGCATGCATGATTGTAAAATAAAGTACAC
>NC_051405.1:32189480-32190214 GCF_015228065.2 Penaeus monodon
CATGTAAACGTATGTGGACACCCGCGTGCCAACCTAATTATGCCTGTGTGTGCAATGTAAATTTGAACGGAAGCGAATGTGCAAGTGTGCATGCTGCGTGCTCGTGCCCATGCACATAAGCGGGCAGTCATGCTCGTACATTTCTCATGCGCCGACTAACGCCTGGAAGACCGAAGGCAAGACGCACCGAGGCCCTGGTGCGAGCCCTGTTGCGCGCGAGGTGAAATATATGCGAGGCCCTGGCGCTGACATACCAATTGAAAATATGCATCAGAGCTGCCTCAACCAAATTAAGTGCGCCTCTCCTGAGCGTGCGGTTCCTTGGGTGCCACTGAAAAATGTCTTCGTCCGGGAAAACACATGCGTAGCGAATGCGATGAAGGAATGAGATGCAGCATCCGTTCAGCCCCGAGGGATGCAAATGTGGCACTGCTGGGTTTCAAATTATACTTAAATATCGCGCGTTCTTATGTGAGAGTTGTACGGTTTTGCACATGGCACAGGTACTGGTATGGGTACGTGTCCGTTTGTATGTATGTTTCCCTCACTTTCTCTTTATCTCTCCTATCTATCTTTCCAGTCGATGGACATCTATCTGCTCATCATTTTCCTCAAATAGACAAAACAAACATTTCTAATGAACATAGCTATTAAGCACAGAAACAAACTATGAAACAGACATGAACAAATAACAGCTTCGGCTCACCAGCAAAGAAAAAACTATTGAACTATCT
>NC_051405.1:32190260-32190468 GCF_015228065.2 Penaeus monodon
TACCAACGAATTTTCTCTAGTGAAGAAAAAAAATCAAACCTACAATCCGAATTCATCGCCATGTCATCGGGAATGCCACCGTAGCGCCACCGTAGCGCTATCCACTCGACATCAACACCCGCGTTCGGCACCGTATCCCCGCCTCGCCAGCAAGACCAAATGGACCACAACTCGAGTGCGTCCGCCTGTAACACCATTCAACTAAAGT
>NC_051405.1:32190534-32190988 GCF_015228065.2 Penaeus monodon
TTGGAAGCAGAGCAAAGCATATCACAACGGCGAAACCGGACTGCAATACGCTACGAGAGACCCTTTTCTTCCTCCCCTTCCCCTCCCCTTCTACCCTTCAATCCCAACACCTCTCTTCCCCTCTACCCTCCCGCCGCCCGACAACTCCCTACCCACATCCCCCTACCCGCTAGCGAGGAGCTTTGTCGAGCTGCAATATAAAGAATGGGGCCGCGTGCATGTCAACAGCGGGCGCCCCAGAGGAAGCGATCTAGTGGTTGGTTCCCCGGTGCGCACTTGACCAGCTACTGGCGCTGCTTCTGACGTCTACTGGGGTAAGAGGCACGGGGGGGGATAGGTTAGGGGGAAAGGGAGGGGCCCGGGGGAAAAGGAGAGGGAGGGGCCATGGGGGAAAGGGAGGGACCAGGGAGGAAGAGAGAGGAGCCAGGTGGAGAGGGAGTGGAGGGGCCTGGGC
>NC_051405.1:32191037-32191445 GCF_015228065.2 Penaeus monodon
CCAAGGGGGGGAGGGAAAAGTGGAAACCAGGGGGGAGTAGGGAGAATAATAGAGAGGGGGAAGTATATCCAAGTTGAACAGGCATAAAGCAAACAGGACAAAGTTACGTTTCCGATCGACTTCTGATTAAAATCGTCCCGAATACTTCGAAACTTTTCCAGTTGCAAATTCTGCAACTTATGGAGTCCGTGTGAGTGTCCGTTGCAATATACGTAGATCTGATTGGAGTGCTTTTCAGTCTTCCGTCTACGACCCCTGTTTCTTTCGAAACAGCTATGACTATTTCAAGAGAATACGTAGAGTTAGATTTCTTTACGATAAAAACACACTTTAAGAGTCTTTACTCTGATCTGATCGTAAACAAAAAGGGACTATCGGAGCACTTACTTCCCCGATAACTCCAATCCC
>NC_051405.1:32191700-32191878 GCF_015228065.2 Penaeus monodon
AGACCGCGAACTCGGAGTTAAGCAACACACGGTAGAAAACCATACTTACAGAGAAGCCCAGCAAAGTCAAGCATGAAATATCATCTTAAACACTATAGTCACGTTGAAGCTCAAAGCGTCCGAGGTACGACAAACGCAGCCAAGACACGGAAGGAAAAAAAAAGGCTCAGTATTGACA
>NC_051405.1:32191921-32192083 GCF_015228065.2 Penaeus monodon
ATGACATCCCCTTCCCTACCACACACACGGAGAGTGTGAGGGGACAGCAGTGGTAGTGTGTGTGGGGGGAGGGGGGTGAAAAGCGGCAACAGTCGAGTGTGTGTAAAAGGGGTTCAGATAGTGATAATAGTGGGAAAGAGAAGATCGAGAGAAAAATATAGC
>NC_051405.1:32192213-32192900 GCF_015228065.2 Penaeus monodon
GTAAAGAGTAAAAGTGGAGGGGTACAAGGTCTATAGAAGTATAAATAGACCTTGAAGGGGTAGAGCAGTGGAGGGGGGAGGCGAGGGGTAAGACCTAAGACAAGTCCATGGTGGGGATGTGATGTGGGGGGTGGGGTATGAACACAAAATATCCCCAAAAGCGAAGGGGGGTGGAGAGAAATGTAAAGAGAAATAACACTCGACAAAACGGTGAGGGTCACGTGATCAGTCCCGCGCGTGATTCCCAAACGATTCCCAAATGCAGGCTCCCGCATCCTCCAATCAGCAACGCGTGGCTATTCCCGAACCCCATTCAGGACACGAGAGCTCCCGGCCGCCGCAACTTAAATTAAATTATTCACGTGCTTGCGCCCTTTTTCTTCCTCGGATGTAAATGCCTCCCAAAAAAACTTCACCCGCGTTGGTCCGGCAGAAATCCAGCAAATTATGTTCAGATGCAGAAGAGATTTTTTACTTATAATAATAAAAATTGAAAGGCAAAAGAAAGAACAAAAAACGAACTGAAGGAGGGATAAATCTCCAATTACTTCCCTTCGACTGCAGCCCTCGCTCCAGGTGAGGAGGACCACAAACTGTTAAGGAAAAGAAAAGAAAAAAGAAAATGCTCCAAGACATTCTGGAAACTAAAAAAGATTTCTTCCGAGTCTTGTGACCTTACACGTCAAT
>NC_051405.1:32192971-32193223 GCF_015228065.2 Penaeus monodon
ACATTACCCCCCGCCGAAACTGCTAACACGCGATACGAGGTCACTCACCCGGGACACTGCTAATCCACAGGGTCATGAAAGGTGCTCTTATGACCAAAAGTATTTCAGAGGATTAAAAAATGGCTATTCTAACACTGATACATCCATACAAAATATGCGCGTGCGGGATATTCCATTAAACAAATAAACAAGCAAATGAACTATCACCTCTACGACCCCGCTAACCGAGAACAGAGACAGTCAGTAGGTACA
>NC_051405.1:32193475-32193565 GCF_015228065.2 Penaeus monodon
GGCAGAGACCGCTCGCCGGGAGAGGGATGCCCTGGCTATTGATCGGTGCAGCGTGAGGCAACTCCGACCACGACCCTCACAACGATCAAT
>NC_051405.1:32193902-32194219 GCF_015228065.2 Penaeus monodon
CTGTGTATATGTGTCTTCTTTTGTTGTTAGATGTGATGAATATAAGCTAATATATGTGAAGTTTTAAGACGTGGCGCAGGAAGAGAAGAAAAAAAACTGTAAAGGAGGAACTGGAGGAAACTGGTAAAAAGTAAATAGTAAATAGGATAAAACGGAAGAACAGACAAAAGCAAAAATATAAGAAATTATGCATTGTAAGAAGGGCGTAAAAAACTAACGAAATCATGAATGGGAGAACTGCAATGGAAAACAAGATTACAAAAAAATTACAGAAAGATGTCAGAAAACAATCTAAACTTTTTAAAATCCGGACGGGG
>NC_051405.1:32194292-32195036 GCF_015228065.2 Penaeus monodon
TAACAGTTACAGACTCCGACGAAGGCCGACACGTCTCCAGAGCAATTGCTAGAAAGGAAAGGACATATTTCAAGAACTATTCAGCCCAGGAGGAAACGGAAGGTCATCATATAAAAAAATGTATTCTCACTGAAAGACGTCACCTTCTCGCACTTTTGCCCGCCGATAAAAAAACCTCAACACTCCTGTTATTGGTAAATTGGCAACACCCACCCTACTACAATATTCCACTTCACTCCAGTGGACACGCATGCTGACATATTATTAGGCAGAACACACACATACAAATAATCCTTCCGACACATACACACAGACAAACACACACATTCACTCAGACAAACAAAAGCAAACATACAAACAATCAAACAAATACATACAAGCGTACCCCCTCTCCCTCACACACACACGGCCCTCCACTAACACGCTAATGTTCGCTCACAAATTGGATTAACCTTTATGAAATATCACACACGATCACCGGGGAGAGCGCCGCCCGCCGCCGCCTGCCGTTGCCCTCTCGATCGAGGCCGCCGCTAAAACCCCTCCATGGCCGCGTGTCACAATGTTTCGCTAAACTTGGGACGCAATCCACCGAAACGAAGCCAAAGGGTGTGAAATATGGACGCAGGAAGGAAGATTAAATAGCGAATAATTTCCAATTATTCTCTACCGGTTTCTCTCTTTTTCTTTTACTTCTATTTATCTTTCCTATTTTATCTACTACTTTTCTTGTATCAAGTCCAT
>NC_051405.1:32195090-32195544 GCF_015228065.2 Penaeus monodon
AGGAGAGGGGAAAAATTTGTCACGTGAGCGTAATGAAACGACACGCTCGGCGCCAGTTTTATATGCGGTGTAATGGACGCTAAAATAATAATATTCCAAAAGCTTGATATGCAGTAATGGACACCGAAATCGACGTGTGTGACCCGAATGCCATAATGAGCAATAGAGAGTTTCTTTCAAACGTTCGGTCCGGAAGGGAAGGGATGGGAAGGGGGGTGGGAGAAGGAATAGAGAGGAATTAGATTAAAGCAAATTAAATCATCATGAATCCAAAAGAGACCTCCCCCTTCGCACCCATTTCCATTCTCTCATAGTAGATATAGTCAACGTCCTCTGACAAAGGACAAACAGGTCTATTTGCTGTGCGTATACCCTTTCCATGTTCACGAATAAGCCCACGCACGTGTAAGATGATCCGTGGATATTTACAAGTACTCTTGTATGTCTAGCGCCT
>NC_051405.1:32196199-32196291 GCF_015228065.2 Penaeus monodon
TATCACACTTATCACCGCCTGGCCTGAGAGAAGGCCAAGGAATTATCCTCATTAAGAACGACTCCCGACATCCGGAGTCTGATCCAGCGATC
>NC_051405.1:32196408-32196549 GCF_015228065.2 Penaeus monodon
AACCACGAGGAAATGAGATGACGGCGATACAACTCGGCTACCAAAAAATTCCGCGATGTCTGACCAACTGTTAGTTAGTCTTTAGTGTTGGCTAGAGGGAAGGGGCTAGGAGACAAAGAGTAAAAATCCACGGAAAGCGAA
>NC_051405.1:32196616-32196755 GCF_015228065.2 Penaeus monodon
AGCATGTTGGTATTGGACCAATAATCCCAGATCCAATTAGGTATCATGGTCAGAGGGAGTGGATGACCAATTTTTTCCTTTCCAAAAAGCAAAAGTAATAGAACTGATTGTGTATTTATTTGTTTCTTTGTCTGTACAC
>NC_051405.1:32197873-32198249 GCF_015228065.2 Penaeus monodon
CGCGATGACTTTCCGCTACAAAATCATAATTCACGCTTATCGCTTTGTGTGTTTTTAATTGTATCACAGATGCGCTTTTCCCCGACAAAGAATTCATCAATGCAGATCTTCACCACAAACTCTCGATTTAAAATTCTTTTTAATACCAATCTCCACATTCCACGCGGCAGTTTTGTCCATCCCACCAAACATTATCATGCAAATTACTGCCACCGCTGTCATACACGCAGCAGCTGCCACCTCTGCCATGCACATCACAGCCACGGTGCGACACACAAGCATTCACTTCATGCACGACGGAGACATTCCATAGGCTAGCAATAGGCTAATATCAGGGACTACAACGGACGATCATTTTCTTTTGCAGAACTCAAGG
>NC_051405.1:32198410-32198735 GCF_015228065.2 Penaeus monodon
CGGGGTACGGGCAGGGGAAAACACAAACAAACATAAAAACTGTTTAATCTGCGGTCTCCCAGTGAAAGATCCAGCGCTGTGCATTAATCTCTATTAATATTTCTAAACCCTTTGTCGGCATAATGCGAAAGTCATCCTCGGAGCAGCTCAGAGGGATTAGGTCATTTGCATTAGCACGTAAAACGCTTCTTCTTGGATCTACTTGTTGAAGTCAAAACAGGAACGCAGATGAAAATACGCCAAGAGCTCCGTCGGCGAGATGGAATATATTTAAATAAACAAACAGACAGAGGCACAATTCCAACTGCATTCGTGAGGCGTAGAG
>NC_051405.1:32199053-32199376 GCF_015228065.2 Penaeus monodon
AGGGCAACACCAACCCCACGTCGCGCTGCAAACGACGTCACTCTTCAGAGCTCGTTCCCGCCGTAATCTCAGCGTCCCGGACGGTCATCAACTCGACAGCCTTCGCGTCCGCCTCATTAACCATGCAGCATTTTCAAAACCGGAGTTCGCGATCCTGCCCGACCCTCGCGACGGCCCCCGGAACGAGAGAATTCCTTGAAGACCTCGTTTGCTTCTGGTGGCCAAGTTTCGCTGGCTTTCCCCTTCATTCCGTCTTCCTGTTTGTCTTCTTCCTCTTTGTCTGCCTGACTTCAACATTATCTTTTTTCCTCTGCATACGCGCC
>NC_051405.1:32199512-32200336 GCF_015228065.2 Penaeus monodon
AATCGTCAACAGTAAGCCCAGCATGGATGAAGGTCTTAACTAGGGTCATATAAAAATGAAAGTGAATTCAGAATCAGTTATAATCTTACCTGTTTCCAAATAACGTACAAGACACCAGTTCAGACAATAATGCTTCATTATTTCGGCAGCACTAAAACATATTGCGGATAAAATATGTTGTTCCATAAAAGACAATAGATGAATGCTAATACACTATCTTTCTACCCATCTCTATTAAACTTATCACCTCCTCCTCATATTTTAACTATTCATCATAATATGTTTCAAGAAGCCTCACTATTCCTGTGAGAGCCAAATGTGGCACCGATGCCACCTGACCTGATACGTTCCGGCACGGGCGTCTGTTCACTGCAAGGCACTCTCTCACCTGTATTTCTCCCATGGCACTCGCAGCTGGCACTCTGACCAACGGTGCCAAACGCTTTTGATCTGTTTATAACGACCTCCAGTTGTTTGTATTTTGTAACAGCGAGTTCATCTTATCCGACAGCCATTGACTAGTCACCATACCCAGACTGTTCATAATATGAACAAGTTCATCATATCCTGTAAATATATTTACTGTTCATTACGTCCAGTGCTAGTTCTTTTCGGTCCTTCATAACAGTCATAAACCTGCTGCTTGTTTTCTGCACCAAGATGCTGATTTTTATCTCTGCTATCACCTCTACTTGAACTTCCTCTCCCCTCTCAGACTGGTAGGCATCGGCAGTTCCTCGCGGGTCCGTCGCTATTTGATCTATGGGAATTTCTTGGAAAACGTCCTTCAATGGAATGGCAAGGAGAGGGTTAAGCTCCAACCA
>NC_051405.1:32200597-32200674 GCF_015228065.2 Penaeus monodon
CCCCAACGACCTAAAACTCGATATCTTTAACAAGATTCATCAAAGACCACTTCTCGAAAGGTCCAGAAGGGCTCGCT
>NC_051405.1:32200734-32201110 GCF_015228065.2 Penaeus monodon
GTGTCACGAGAATGGAGAGAATACGAATAAAAGGAGAAGAGAGAGGGTTAGCGGGTTTAAAGAGCTGGAAAATGGGAGACGAGCGAAAGAGAGGATGGAGGAGACACGGTGCTTATGTACTAACGCCACTAACAATATATAATTTATGTTGAAGATACACCAAACACGGGCATGATTTACAGCTCCAAAGTTAAAAAATAAACACTTCAGAATCTCAAAAGCATCAACCTAAACCAACCACAATTAAAACAGTCTCCCCGTCTCTCATGGCACGCCATGGCTCGTCTCCTACGAAAGAACTCTTCCTCACAATCTATAAATATATCAGATACTCATCACATCTCATCTGATACTCATGCCAAGAGACATCAGGCTG
>NC_051405.1:32201311-32202079 GCF_015228065.2 Penaeus monodon
AAAAACAAGTAAGACCAAGTGAGAAAAAAACGACACCCATGCTTACGTAAAACACGAAGATTAAGACAGTGAAATGCACGCGTGTGTAGAATACTGGCTGTACACACAACACATACAATCATACAAACATTTACCGGCACACGAAGAGAAATGTACAAGAAAAGTCTCCCAGCACCCCAGTCTCCCCCCCCCCCCCCCCAAGAAAAACTCGAAACCTCACAACCAAGCACACACGCACCGCCCCAAAGCACGCACATGTTGTCTGCAGAGAAACAACTTGCCAATTAACAGATAGTGGAGGGATTCCTGTAACTCCAACCCCACTTGAATTATCGACCTTAAGGAAGAAGGTGCGAGGGGAGGCGGAGGAAGAGAAGGGAGTGGGGATAAGAGGGGAATGGCGTGTAATAGAGGAGAGAGAGAGGATGTAAAGAAGGGGAAATATGATGGATGGAAGGGAGTGGAGAGAGGGGAAGAAGGATGATGGAAAGAAATTTTCGAGAGAAAGGGATGGATAGGATGGACGAAAGATTTTTGAAAATAAAGAGAGTTGAGAGAGGATGGAAAAGAAGAGGAATGCAGAGAAAGTTGAAGAGGTGTCGCGGAGAGGATATGAGGATAAGGGAGAGGACACAGAGGGGAGGCTCAAGAAGGGGAAGTAGATGAAGTACGTGACTCGAAGAAGTGAGTAATCAGGAGGCTTGTAGAGGGGGAATAGGGACCCAGTGTAAGATTGGAGGAAACATGAGAAAGACAGAGAGAGTGGGT
>NC_051405.1:32202190-32203024 GCF_015228065.2 Penaeus monodon
AGCAAGAAAGGAGAGAAAGCAGGAAAAGCGGAGGACCGTGACAAGGACTAGAGCGCAAGACTGAGGAGACATTTGGCGATAGCTTTGAGAGGGACGTGAAGAGATGAAAGGTGTTATTCATATGAGGGATGAAAGGCAGTATTGTGAAGCTTTGGTGCTGCGGCAGACTGGAGCATAGAGGTGCAGCGCTGGTGGAAGACGGGATTCGTGGAAGTGAGGAACCCAGCTGAGAACACGGCGAGAACAGGAGAACTCGAGGAGACTGGAGGCAGACAGAAGCCGAGGAGAGAACGCAGAGAGAACAGGAGAACACGAGCAGAGTGCAGCAGAGAGTTCTCAGTGGCTGCCTCGCCCTCGAGAACCTTAAGCCTCCAATTCAAGGACCAACACTGCTTTCCACGCGCTGCTGCCCCTCCATGTGACGGAATTAATTCTCATGTTCAGCACAAGGGCCTCGAAAGCCTCTACTTCATCTCTTGTTGTCTTATTCGACAATTAGCGATTACTTGTTATGCCTTTGTTCCTTGTCATATCTCTGTTATCGCACGTGTGTGTATATATGCATCTAACATCTTCGTCTGTGTGTGTGTGACACGCATAAACAGCAAACATACATTAATTAACATAGATGCACGTAGAAAATATCATTCGTCTCGAACGGGCAATGCATATCTCGGAAGCAATGAACGGATTCCGAAAGTATACGTGTATATCCTTAATTATTTTAATAACAGAGAACGAGGCGGGGAGGAGGCGACAAAGGGTAGGAAGAGAAAAGGGGGCAGAAGAGCAAGAGCAGAGGTAGAGAGGGAGGGGGAGGAGAATAAGAAAAAA
>NC_051405.1:32203091-32203399 GCF_015228065.2 Penaeus monodon
CGAGCAGGCAGCCGGCGCCCCCAAAGAATCAATCTACGTCGAAACACACAGACGTACAAGGATCATATGAACCTTTAAGTTTGATATGATTGTGCCATAAATCCTTTGATCCCGAGCGATCCTTTCTCATCAGGCGGACCGGAGCTCAGTTAATCCACGAGGATCAGGGGTCCCGCGATCCATCACATCCGATGCTTGCCAGCCTCTAAGCCAGGCCGCGTACCCATACCCCCGCCCATCCCGCCCTCGGTCCCGCCCACAGCCCCCCTGGCCTCCCTGGAATCAGTGCCTGGCTCCTCGCATTACCA
>NC_051405.1:32203565-32203727 GCF_015228065.2 Penaeus monodon
TCGTCCCTATTTTTCTGCATACACGTGTAACCTTATCCCTCAGAACAAGCAAACAGCCCCCCTCCCTTACTCTCCCCCACTTACTCCAAACCTCCCTTGCCGTTCCGCCATCTGCATCTTTACTCACTCTCACCCACTCACCCACCCACGTCTGTCTGCGCC
>NC_051405.1:32203801-32203894 GCF_015228065.2 Penaeus monodon
ACTTCAACTTAAAACGGTTCTTCAAGAAAAAGTTTGGGCGTGGGAACCTTCTCCGAGTGCCACTTACCCTCGTCATGACCTTCCCCTCCCTTA
>NC_051405.1:32203995-32204077 GCF_015228065.2 Penaeus monodon
CTTCATACACCTCTCCCTCGCTTGTTCCAGTCTTCCCTTTGATCCACCCTCATAGTTCTTTTCAATCACAAACTTCAATTAA
>NC_051405.1:32204160-32204537 GCF_015228065.2 Penaeus monodon
ATTTGCACTTCCTCCCGGAGACTCCTTCCCCTTTGGCACCTCGCCCCTCGATTTCCTCTACTAGGCCTAGATATTATTTTTTATTACCCCCTCATTCCCTCCTATAATAATTTTTCATCTATCTCCTCTTTCTATTCCACGGCATATGATTTAATTTCCAGGCGATTCGTAGGTCCTACCGAGCCTTTCGGAACCTACCAGCATAATGCCGGATGGAAACAGGAAAATTATTTTGAATCTTTTAGTTGCTATCTGTTGAGATTAACTGATAAGACGGGCGTATCGTCAGCTCGAGATTTTAAAAAAATGGTAGATATTATAATAACGGAATTTGCAGCAAGAACAAGAACAAGAACAAGGAATATATAAATATTAAC
>NC_051405.1:32204584-32204836 GCF_015228065.2 Penaeus monodon
AGAACGTCAATGCACGAGGAACAATAAATACTGGAGTAAAAATGATAGAAAAGCGACACCTTTACAACAGTTAGAAAATGACGTTAGTAATGTAGAAGCCTGCAGTAGATAACAATGTCATCAGTATTGCAAACTACAGAGAAACGGGACGAGCCCTTTGCGGCCATAACAGTGGCAGGCAAGCAGTAGCAGGCGCAGCTGGAACAGGAGGGCGTTAGGGGGGAAAGGAGAAACAGAACAGATCATGGGGAT
>NC_051405.1:32205753-32206373 GCF_015228065.2 Penaeus monodon
CCAACGGAAATCTCGTCAGCGCGAAGGCTTGAGGACGGTCATCAAAACAGGCCGTAAAAGTGGCGTGTCCGCGCTTGCCTTGTGATGGCACCCGCGAGTCAATTAAAGTCGGTTTCCTTTTACTTACAGGCGAGAGGGAGTCTTGGTCGTCTTTGCTTCTTTGGCGTCTGTCTGTGTGTCTCGTGCCCGGTGAAAGGGGAGGAGGGAAAGGGGAATGGATAATAAACAGGAGAGGGGGCGAGCGAACAGCGTAGATGGCACACTGAAAAAATAGCAAAAGGAGGTTCGAGTCCTTTGCAAACTTGATGGATGAAAAGATGGGATCTTCTTTTGACCCGTTAATAAATGACTGGCAAGGTGGTCACAACGGTTTAATTCACTCGTACTACTAATCACTGATCTGCAGGTCATCACCAACCCGCAGGTTATCACTAAACTGCAGATCATCACCAATCCCTAGGTCATTAACCAATCCCCAGGCCATAACTAATCTGCAGGCCATCACCAATCTCCAAGTCACCATCCATCCATCCTTTAATCTAAACTAACCACAACACCTAAAGGTTCTTTGACACGGCACAACACTTTCCTCCCCCGCACACACAACACTGTCCCCTTTG
>NC_051405.1:32206393-32206505 GCF_015228065.2 Penaeus monodon
CCCGGCTTTAAAGCTAATCCATACCTTCACAACCCGTCTTAAAGCTCACGTGGCACCATGTTATCCCTGACAAATACGAGCACAACGACGTAACACCGTAACACCTTCTGTA
>NC_051405.1:32206634-32206856 GCF_015228065.2 Penaeus monodon
GTGCCTTTTTTTCCAGGCCTTGTGAATAATCTTTGGGAAGCTCTAACTAGCGACCCTTCGATCAGGGCAATGAAGGGGAGGCAGTGGCAGGCCAGGCCGCCCTCCCCTGCTATTCTTGTCATCTTTCTTTTTTTCTGTATTTTGCGTCCTAACAGGCAATGCGCATTCTCGCTATTCCGTTCGTTTATCTAATTATACTTTTTTGACATGAATTTTGCACAC
>NC_051405.1:32206886-32207068 GCF_015228065.2 Penaeus monodon
GTAAGACCGTTATTAAAGAATTATGCAGAATTTCCAGGACCTAAAACTATGCTAATTACTTGACGCAGACGGTCATACTCCACAAACTATGATCATTACACCGGCACTAAATTCACAGGCTACCAAGGCAGTAAATCTATTAATTATCTCAGCGCGAAATTCAATTCTGGGACCTTAAGCAA
>NC_051405.1:32207106-32207480 GCF_015228065.2 Penaeus monodon
AGCACCCTCAAAAAAAAATGGGAAAAGCCTTTTCAATAACTGTAAATTTCTATTAATGGCATCACTAGACAATAAACACTTTTTAAACACAATTATCTATGGCTTTATTCATCTACTAAACAATTATCCATTTCGCTGAACTCGTACTTTCATTTAGATTAGAATTGGTTTTATATTAGGCTAATTACAATACTCAAAAAGCGTGTATTTCTTTTTTATTCGTTCATTTCAATGTTCACAAGTACTGCATTATTTCGGACCTTATTAATATGGAGTGAATTCGAAGGGTGGCTAATAAACTACCCATATCCTTTCCTCAAAATCTTTACCCCTTTTTTTTTTAAATCCTTATTCTCTCCCGTCCTATTGGGGTT
>NC_051405.1:32207629-32207936 GCF_015228065.2 Penaeus monodon
ATGCCCCGAAACGCATTTCCTTCAATTACGGACGAAGTAATCGCAAGCGGCAGTTCGCCGTGGGATGTAAATTCACCTACGCTCGCCCGCCTCCGGAGAAGTCACGATTTACATACATATACGAAACACTAGTGATGGCTGAGGGAGAAAACACGCCGGGGCTGATGATACAAAAGCAGATGGAAGCGGCGGTTTCGACAGACGCTGCCGCCTACTCTCGTCCCCTCTCGTCCCCTCTTTCCCTCCCTCTCCCTCCCCCTTCCAGAGCGCCAGCATGCAGGCTTGTCACTCATCAGAATTATAATTG
>NC_051405.1:32207983-32208848 GCF_015228065.2 Penaeus monodon
TTACTCGCTTGCTCGCTTACTTTAATGCCTGTTTATTCTCCTGCTTACCTGCCTGTCCGCCTTCGTTGCAGCTATTCTCTCTTTGATCGCAACTTTCATATCAATGTACACGTGTTAACGAACAAAGGTAATGTGTTTATACGGGCATGTACTCCTGCATAAGGCTTTGCGGTACAAAAGTAACTCTCCGCAAACATACTAGGCTTGATGTTTAGCTTGCATTACATATTTAAAACCCTCTACTCGTAATGTACACAGCGTGCCCGCGCACAAATGCACAAACATACATTATTCACTTCTCTGTTGCCCATTTCCTTCCGCTCTCATCTTGCCGTCTTATTGTTTCTGATTGTCTTTATTTTCTGCTCCTATTCTTTCTCCCCTCCATTACCCATTTCCACCACGTTCTCTATATTTTTCTCCTCTCTATTCTCTCCTTATTCTTACTTCCACTTCCCCTATTCCTCTGCCCCTCTTCCGCATTGTTCCGGCTCCTGCTTTTCATCCAGCCCTCTCCTTCCTTTTCGTGTTTATTATTCCTCTTCCATCTCCTTCCCCTGTTCCTTGGCCTTAAATCCTTTCCTCCGAGCCCTTCATACCGCTGTCCCTTCCCCTGTTCATCACGCCCTACCCTGTCTTCGGCCTCCATCAGCGATTCATCCACGTATCCTTTCTCCTATCCCTTCGTCCGGATCCAGCCCCCGGCCGCCGGCCTCCCGCCCCTCGACGCCTTCTCTCCGCCCTGCCCTGCCCCTCCTGCGCATCCTCCACGTCTGGTTCCGGCTGTGTGAGATCGCGTCGCTTGCCCCTCGCCCTTCTCCTGTCACTCGCTCTGGCCTGCATCTAGTCCTGCCCCCCCTACCCC
>NC_051405.1:32208879-32209249 GCF_015228065.2 Penaeus monodon
CGCCGCGTCAGCCAGACAAGAGGCTCTGTGCCAGGCATCCCGTCGGGAGACTTCTCCTGACGGCGCCGTGACGGTGTGGTGCTCGTGTCAGCTCTTCCCCCTGCCCCCTCCCCCACTCCCACGCCCCTCCGCTCGTAACGGGAGTCCTGCGGATTCCCCCGGGCGTCGCAAGGTCGGCCCGCTCCCCGGCTGCGTCAGCAAGCGAAGTAATTCTGAGGATCCAACGATTTTCCTCTTCCTCCTCCATTGTTTTCTTTATTGCTATCGGTTTCCTCCTGGGCACTCACCGCTGCTCCACCGGACGTATCAATACACAGTGCTATTTACTGATATCACTGAATTCAGACGAATAAAATTAAAAGTCAATTAT
>NC_051405.1:32209392-32209642 GCF_015228065.2 Penaeus monodon
GTGCATTCCAATTAAAACTTGCATCACATCTCTTCCTTCTCACACACTTTCTCCTCTTTTCTGTTTCTCGTTCTACAAGACAATCCTTTCGTAGCCTCTGCAGGCCAATATAAATCCGATGGGGTGGACAGCTCTTCTCGTTGCTCCGATGATGACGTGCTTTATGTGAAGGCGAGTCATTAACTCTCGCAACACGACATGCAACGCACTACGTCCTTCGACCCGGCGAGTTTGCAATCTCTACCGCGCT
>NC_051405.1:32209785-32210224 GCF_015228065.2 Penaeus monodon
GAAACACATAGGTACCTTTCCCCTAAAACTGCTTCTTTCCTTTTCTTCTTCTCGTGCCAATCGCTATGTAATAAGCTTTACGAATCAAAAAGCTAATCTTTCTCCTTGTCCCTTCAGAAGAAACTCACGGAATGCATGCGAGGGCGAGAGGGGAAAAATAAGGTCGCCCTTTGAGAGATCGTGCAGCCTCGGGTAAGGGATTCGGGGTCCTGATCTGTAGGGATTATGAGGGATAGCAGGGATTATGAGGGGGCTGTAGGAAATGAGGGGGCTGAGGGTAATGAGGGGTTGTGTAAGGGTCGCTGATGAGTAATGCAGAATAAATAGGCAGTATACGGACCATAATTATGAATGCAATGTCCTGCAATTTGCTCTTTATGGCTGCGCCTAAATATAGATCTATGTTATGTGGAGAGTGAGGCTTCTTCAGAAACGGGTG
>NC_051405.1:32210832-32211133 GCF_015228065.2 Penaeus monodon
ACGCAAGAGGCGAAGGGACGTAGACAGTGGATAAGCGAAGTGCGAAACAAGGTCAGGACGAGCGTGCAAAGAAAAGTGTTCAAGAAAACAGATTTGAAGAGAAATGAAAGACTGTGGGAATGGGGAAGACCGCGGGATGGGGTGGGGAGAGCTATGCAAAGCGACGATGCAATAGTGTGCGCAGCATCGAAGCGTGGGAAAAATAACGAGGCTGCGGGCGTGGAGAAAGCATGGGAAAAAGAGATAGAGAGGGACAGACAGAAACAGAAAGAAAGGCTGAAAAAGTAAGGGAAGGATAGAT
>NC_051405.1:32211299-32212194 GCF_015228065.2 Penaeus monodon
GTGCAGGGAACGTAACCAAAAAGGTCAAAAATCGAAGTTACCGCCCCTCCCCCACCATTAGCTACGAGCCAGCCCCCCTCCCCCCTCCCACCTATCACGCCCACATCACGCCATTTCCTTCGCTCGCCCACACCACGGAAATACAAAACCTGATTTGATTTCAACATCCCCACCCCTCTACCCCACCCAACCTTATCCCTGTACCCCTCCCCACCCATCCCCATTCACCCCTAACCCCTCCATCCCCATTCCCCCCATCAGCTCACCCCTTCCTCTTCCCCATGCCATAACCCCCTCCCCCCTTCCCCCCTCCGCCTCTCTTCGCCCCGCCGGGTCCGTGATGGTGGCAGATTGTAGCAGGCCGCCGGGGAGACGCTGGTCGCGGCACTAGCGTTAGCCCGCCCGTGGGTAATTGCGCCTGAGGCAACGGAGGGCCCCGCGCTGCTGCTACTGACGCTGCTGGGCTAGGCTTTGAGGCCGTTTCTGCTGCATGGCGTCGGTGATTGCATTCGGCTGCATGGCAAGGCCTCGTCTTTATGTTCTGGCTCGTCGTTGTGCTCTAATGACGTGTTATGGCAAGCAAAGCCTCGGTCCCTTGCATTGTCACTGCCTGCAGAACCGCCATGACATGCGGGCTGGGGTTATGAGGGGGGAGGCAGGGGAGGGGGCAGGGAGAGGCAGAGGAGGGGGCAGGGGGAGGTAGGGGGGAAGACAGGAGGGGGAGGAGAGCAGGAGGCAAGAGCTCGGTCGGTGAATAGACCGCAGGGAATAGGAGACAGAAGGGTAGGAGAGAGAAAGAGAAAAGGACACAGTAAGGGGATAGGTTATAGCGGAGAGAAGACAATGAATGGGAGCGGGTAGGGAGGATGGAGGAGCAAGGAGGGAAACGAGGAAA
>NC_051405.1:32212292-32212847 GCF_015228065.2 Penaeus monodon
AAGAGGAGAAGAAGAAGAGGGAGAAAGGGGGAGGGAAATCCTGGGAAGGAGAAAAGGAATGTAGGAGACGAAGAACATATAAAATAGGATGAAGAGAAGAAGGATGAGGAGGAGCAGGAGGATGAGGAGAAGACAAGGGAACAGACAAGGGCAGGAGAGGGGAGCAAAGGAGGGGGGAGGGCAAGGGGTAAGAAGGGGAGGGCTCAAGCTGTGTCAGGGAGGATCAAGCGAGACAACCACCACCCAAGTCTCTTTATCCTCGCCCACGTGACCTTTTCGAAAGTCCTTTTGTTACACTCAGCGACAAAGTAAAAAAACACGAAAAAAAATCGTTGAAATGAAAAGGAAGGTATTGATAAATAAGAGAAAAGGCTTATACATAACACATCCTGCCATATCAAATACAAAATAAGAAAAAACATTAATGTAAACGTACCAGTGACCAAAACTTAACAGAAACACTTTATCGAATAAATACAAGTAATACCAATGCTACAAAACAAAAGAATGAAAAATATGAACAAAAAAGTCAGACTCAATCATTCACTAACCAGC
>NC_051405.1:32212882-32213151 GCF_015228065.2 Penaeus monodon
CACCAGACAACATATAACGAGATGGACGAGTAATACAAAGCGGAAGTTAAATTAATACCGGTACACACTCGGAAACCGGGGTAAAAATCGCTAAACTACAAGAGAAAACCCGCTTGACTTTCTGCAAATCAACGAAAAAGGTTGAACATCGAACTGCCACGAGTCGAGCTTGTGAACGCCTAAAATGTGAAAAGTAATGAATGATTTTATCAGCCACATTAAGCTGTGAATTTTGAACGATGAAGAAAAACAATTGGTTGTGTTGCACA
>NC_051405.1:32213378-32214111 GCF_015228065.2 Penaeus monodon
GAATGCAAGTGCAGCCATACATGGTGCTATGTAAAGCAAACGCAATAAACACAAAATTAGTTAAAATTCACAAGTACCGAAAAAAATGATGCATAAGACGACCAGACGCACAGCAACGTTTCCTCAGCTGACCAAACGCATTAGAAAATTTCCTCAGCAGACCTAACATGCATCAAGAGTCCTGATGCAACCCAAACATTTCCCCAACAAAGAAGATGCACCTCGCAATTTCTGAAGCAGACCGGATGCATAAAAAAAAACTAGACACGCCGGACGCATAAGAACAATTTTCCTTACAAGACCGGATGCATCTCAAATATTTCTTAAGCAAAGCAGAGACACCGCGAAGTTACTTCTACATAATGGACACATTGAAACGTTTTTTCCGCAGAACTGACGCATGGAAACGCCCCCCTCCCTACCCCTATAATGGACGCATGGGAACGTCCCTCCCCCTCGTGGAATGGACGCATGCAAATATTTCTTCTGCAGATCGCACGCATCGCAACGTTTCTTCCGCAGAACGGACGCATCGTAACGTTTCTCTCTACGAACCGAAACGCAACCTACCGCTTCTTCAGCTGCCGGACGCACCGCGTTTTCCCCAGCGTCCACAGATGCCGTTGGACATCATGAAAACAAAAAATACACCGGACTGACAAGACAGACATGACAAAGGTTTCCGCCTGAAGGAGCCATCATTCCCGCCCACTGGTCACACACGGGCCAGATA
>NC_051405.1:32214509-32214700 GCF_015228065.2 Penaeus monodon
CAAATGCCTTGAATGCGGCGAAAAGCGTCAACGTGTAGAACTTTTTTCTCTTCCATTCTTTTTTTCCCTTCTCCGTAAAGGTTATTTGGTTATCAAGAAGTCCTTTGATGAAATATTCACGTCTCGTCTATTAATCAGTCAGTCAGTTAGTCACAGGGGTATATACACACACAAATACATACTCACGCACC
>NC_051405.1:32214729-32214793 GCF_015228065.2 Penaeus monodon
GGTGGATTTATATTCTAAGTAACAAGTGTTGACATAGTTACGGAAGCTCCCGTAATTCGGCTAC
>NC_051405.1:32214927-32215347 GCF_015228065.2 Penaeus monodon
AGGAAAAGCTCTTGTTTTGTGCTGCTCCTATTATGTGAAATAACTTTGAAATGCCTGTTTTTATCCTTTGAGCCTTTTTTATTTCATGCACAACTTACGAGCTGAATTACAAAATTACTGTCTTGAAGATATCTTGGGACTACAAGAGGAACGCCGCGGGAGTCCTAGTGAAGCCATTAAAAGATACATTTATATTTTCATGTGATTTTTTTTATACTTTTTGTATGTATATATTGTGTACAAACTTTGAGTTATCAGCTACTTTTGAATTTTATCCGCAAGAATATATATGCTGCTAGAAGAAAAGACGAATCTAATGGTTAGTAAAAGATCCACTTGAAAAAAAGACCTTGATTCAAGATTTTTTTTTTTCAATCAACAAAGTATAGAAAATAATCTACTACATTCCCACATACACTC
>NC_051405.1:32215388-32215589 GCF_015228065.2 Penaeus monodon
CCCTTCCCCTGATCACCCCCACCTTCATTCCTTCCCTCATTCCCCCCACACGAAAGAGCCTTTGGAAGTCGCGACGCACGACGGAGAGCACCAACAGGCACGCGAGGGAAAGGCAGGCCGGCGTCAGGAGCAGTCATTAGCGAGGCGGGCGCGGCCTAGGCGAGGATTATTTACATTCATCCTAGGCTTTGTTGGCACGAG
>NC_051405.1:32215609-32215681 GCF_015228065.2 Penaeus monodon
TTCACCTCCTGCCTCGCCCTCGCACAAGGGTTGAGAAGCAGGGATATCGGTGCAGACAGACAGACTGATAGA
>NC_051405.1:32215973-32216343 GCF_015228065.2 Penaeus monodon
CAAGGTGCTGATGTCGTTATAGTGTAGGACGAGCATGTGATATTTGGATGTGACAGGTGTTGTAAGCGGCACTGAGAGGACTGCCTGCAACGTCATGCTATAATTTCGGCAACGTGATACAGGTCCTGAACGCCCCGCGCGGACACAGTTTCCAAAATTAATATAAGGGACAAAGTGCGCGTTATGTGTATTTACTCGCCTCCAAGACCGTGAGGTTTTACTTGCTCCTTTGAAGATAAGAGCACGAAACTGCCAAAGACATACCAAAGGCGGGAATTATAATACAACATAATCTATACACCAATATAATCAACATCAACGTCCGCTCAACCCTCATCACGGAATGGAATTTCCGAGCTAAGGGGAGCCT
>NC_051405.1:32216520-32217142 GCF_015228065.2 Penaeus monodon
GGCGGCGTAGAGCGAGGACCAGAGCAGCCACGCAGACTCCACTCATTCTGCTCAGTGCGACCGAAAAAAAGCGCTTTGAGTCGGCCGCCATCAAACCACTTACTTGCAAGGACTTCCCTAGCAACAGGTATAAGAGAGACCTGGAGCGGAGGTGCGAACGGTGGGCGAGCAGGAGGAGGATAGGGCGGGAGACGGATGTCAGAGGGCGGAGGGTGAGGTCGGAGGCGGAGCGGAAGACAGAGCAAAAAGCGAGGTCGAAAAGCAAAGCAGGAGGAGAGGTCAAAAGGCAAAGCAGGAGGAGAAGACGTAAACTAGAACAGGAGGTGAGGTCGAAAAGCAAAAGAGGAGGCGAGGCAGGAAGTGAGAAAGGAGAAAGTTCAAGAAAGATATACGGATAGGTCGAAAAGCGCAGCAGGTCTTTTGAAACAGGTCTGCTCCATCTGCGATTCACCTTTGATACGCTAATTAAGAGAAGGTAAGGTAAGGTTCGGATACGAAGCAGGTGCCACCTAAGTACGAATCGGATTATAATTACAGATTTCATTCGAGTACACTTCGAGCGCACAAATGATCAACTCTCGACAACGACGTAATTGGCCTACAATAATCATCCCCGGACACG
>NC_051405.1:32217189-32217571 GCF_015228065.2 Penaeus monodon
CCCCGTTTTCTCGTTTGAGAACCGAGAGCCACTTATTATGCCCAAGGAGATTAAAAGATTTCTCAACTACTGCAATCCCAGAGTACTTGATATACACTCCAATCTCTAATATAGCCCCATTATCCAAGTATCTCTTCGACAATGACAGTTCATTACGCTCCACGTCAACCCCCGGCCCCCGACCCCCGACCCCCCCCCTTTAGGAAATTTAATCATCCGTCAACCCCCCCCCCCCATCTCGTCGAGACGCCTCATCGCCCGCCCTCCAATCCGTCCTCTCTCATATGACGGTTAGCAAAATGAGAAAACGCGGGACCGATCCTTGGGAGATGAGAGTTAATAACCAGCCACAGATCTTGGCTAATTTCATCTCGATATTTCT
>NC_051405.1:32217644-32217797 GCF_015228065.2 Penaeus monodon
ATGCGACGACGGTGCCTGAACAAAGGGAACAGACGGAGAAAATTCATCTCTGGTTGGAGTGGCTGCGTCGCTAGTCGTCGGGATGGAAATGCACAGGGACGCTGCATACTTTTTTATTTTCTTAGGAAGGTCGGAAGACGAAATAGAGCCGAG
>NC_051405.1:32218242-32218638 GCF_015228065.2 Penaeus monodon
TCATAAGGAATTCTATCTCTCAGGAATTCATACTCCGTCTCGATAACGAGGTTTTACGTCAAACTTTTTTTTCTTAGACAAAGAAGTATATCAACAGAGGGTTGTAGGTGCAGTTTTAATTTTGAAGCAATAACTTAAACCTGTCATTCTTTGATATACCAACGCTTGACAATGTTCAAATAGTTTTTCCTCTTGTCAGTTTCAACTGATAATGGCTCTCACGTTTTTTTTTCAACTTACGTGTAATTTCCGATTCAGCAGCTTATTCAGGCACTTAATGTCATTTGGAATTTTAATTCTCACATTTTTTGCAGTTGTCTTCATACGAGTAATTATCTGTACTTACGAGTATTGTATGACTATTTTTCTCATAAATAATTCATAAGTATATCTAGA
>NC_051405.1:32218690-32218862 GCF_015228065.2 Penaeus monodon
ATGAAAAATAAACATATACGAGACGAGTTCTCAAGATGACGTGACGTCAAACTACCTCTCGCACACAAGCTTTTAGCGAAGTACAGGTGGTCGGAGAGTAGAACCGTTCTAGCATGCTCGGAGGGCGAGAACAAACGTTTCACATGGGGAAAGAGGGAGTCAGGGAACGTTC
>NC_051405.1:32218918-32219009 GCF_015228065.2 Penaeus monodon
TAGACTTAAGCGAACGACGTCAGTTTGTGGTCACTACGTCGAAAGGGGAAACGAGCATTTTTAATCTATTTTTTCTGTGTCGAAGGGGAAA
>NC_051405.1:32219053-32219167 GCF_015228065.2 Penaeus monodon
CTGCGTTGAAGGGGGAAACGAACGTTTTTTTTCCCTTCTTTTCTTCTTTCGAACATTTTTTCTCTCATTTCTTTTCTTCTTCCTTGTCTTTCTGCGTTGAAGGGGAAACGAACA
>NC_051405.1:32219207-32219598 GCF_015228065.2 Penaeus monodon
GAACTTCGCTAACATTCTCGTATTTTCAGAAACGCCTGTCTCACCAATTGCGAGCAACAATTTATTGTGAGCGCAGTGCCAAAGCTATATCAAAGTACTTATAGTTTTAAAAAGTTGATCAGATGTTAAGGCCAACAATGAGAAAACGATGTGATAAACAAAAGCGCAAAATAATCTTAGTACCTTCAATACTATCGATAAAAAAATCATAAAAAAAAACAGTGCACAGCGTAGTTACCTGCCCCTTGTATGTTCTGAAAGCACTGCGATTACGACTTCATCAACAGTCCCTGAATACGCCCTTTGCCCACTTACGATTACATTACAGAAGCCCCCCCCCCCCCAACACAAATTGAACTTAGACATACTCAACCTGATCCTGACTCTGTCC
>NC_051405.1:32220405-32220860 GCF_015228065.2 Penaeus monodon
CGGAAAAAAAAAAAACGCTCTCCGTACTCACCACCAGTGTCCTGACAGCCCCGACACCCGAACGCAAGTCGAATCTTTCTCCGGCGCCGATGCCCTTCTCTCCCTCTTTCCCTTCCATTTCCCTCTTCTGGACTTCTTTTCACCCCCTCATAATTCGTGCTAGGAACCCACCTCGGTCGTCCCGTCGCCGTGCCCTGTGCCACGACGACCGAACGACCAGCCTACCGCACGACCAGCGTACCACGGACGACGACCTTCCCCATATCACCGTCTAACCAATACCACTTCGCTGCCACTGACCACACAGGCTCAAGCTTCCTTTATTGTATTCCACTCCAGCATCCATTGTTCTCGAGACCCTCGTTCTACCAGTCCAATATTCCTGGCCTCTCATTCCAGACAACTCCCGGCTAAAATCTGGAACACTGACACAGTCCTTCTGCTGGAGCGGAATC
>NC_051405.1:32221050-32221327 GCF_015228065.2 Penaeus monodon
TCCATTACTCATTGTACGCAGAAATATACTTGTCTCTGTATGTCCCTGCCGCTGTTTTTTGCCTCGGACAACGACACGCATATGACGTTCCAGTCACTATGCATGACAGTCTCCATGTCATGTCGTGCGGTGCGAATTTCTGCCAGCATGTCTCGCTCTCATCCACTTCTCATTCAATCTACTACTTCCTTGTCTACCCGATCCACGGAGAAAAATGACTATTTGCCGGCTTGTGTCATTCTTCCAAGCTTTATTCCCTCTCTCCCTTCCCTCCATC
>NC_051405.1:32221670-32221854 GCF_015228065.2 Penaeus monodon
AGCCGTTCGCCGCTGGCGTGTAACGGGGAGAGGGGAGTACTCTTTTTCCTCCTTCACCCCCCTCCCTGCGCTCTCTCGAGAGTAACCAACTTTCTTCGTTCTGACAACTTTGGACATCAGTCGGTGCCTCATTTTCACTTTTTTTTCTTGGATCAGAATATACACTTATTCCCTTTTTCCACTC
>NC_051405.1:32221961-32222133 GCF_015228065.2 Penaeus monodon
CCTCTCAATTAATACTCAAAAGTCTTTTCCACTACGCGGCTATTCCAGTTCGTCAAGGTCCTCCACCTCACTCTTTCCCCTCGAAGTGAGGTACACGCCTCCGAGGACATCCTTCACAGAACCACAGCTGCAATATCCTGTCCCCTTTCCATTAACATTCAAGGGCGCAATA
>NC_051405.1:32222247-32222819 GCF_015228065.2 Penaeus monodon
AATCAATTCTGTTTCCGCCCTTACAAATAAAAACTAAGAGGTCAAGACCGTATTTTTCCAGACGTTCTTTCGCACAAAAACACAATTTATGAAAAAGCCTTAAAGAATAACGTTGGCCCCTGGATTATTCTCTTGTAAGAAACGTTTCTAAAATATTCTACTGTGCTGCCTTCCCCTCTCAACAATTTCCTTTTTCGAAGGGGACTGGAGGCCTGGATCCACTTCTGCTTTTAGGCCGTGTGCTCCCCCGGCGCAAGAGCAACTTTTGTTTGGCACGGGAGCAGTGCCGCTGCAGCGTCGCTTCTCAGCCCGGGTGGAGTGAATCTTAGCGGCGTCGTAATCCCGCATCCTATATCAGCCATCGCAAACAAATCATCCCCGAACGTGCTGCCAACACGCTGCCACCCGGCCCGCAATCCCACTCCCCCCAGCAGGTTACCCATTTCCAACATTCTGCCGAGAGCAATATTCTGTGGCAATGCGCGGCGAAACATTTTGTCTGGACCCTGACGGTCAATCTCGACGGTGAAAAATGTCTCGGACACAAGACTAACGACAGGAAGTTTAAAGAC
>NC_051405.1:32222852-32223334 GCF_015228065.2 Penaeus monodon
CTTCTGTGGGACACTGCTTCCCCGCGCCGCGCTCGGGCTTTGTCTTTCTGTGGCAACGTACGGGCTTCAGAGCATTCTTGTCATAACCAACATCGACTTTACGTCATTGTTCCAACACTTGCCTAAGTCAGACGCCAATGCCATGTGTGCTCCTTCGTAACGTGTAAGTACAAGGTCATGTTTCTGCTTCGATCGAAGCAGTGCTGTATTTCTAAGCGGCGTGGCCTGCCGACGACCGAACCCATCTGCATGGCGTCCCGGACCAGAAACTTCCCCAAAGTGCCTTTTCTTGAACTTGCGTGACAGTCTTGGTACTCACACAATTCAGAAATTCCCTTTCGTCTGCGAATAATTTTCTGAATTTAGTGAACGTAGTCCCTCCATCAACGGCTTAATTCATGTAAATTGATGATGCGTCGAGACGCTTTTTTCAAGATTTCATTTTTAATGACGCAAGTGCAATTCTTTACCAAAAATCAAAA
>NC_051405.1:32223603-32223954 GCF_015228065.2 Penaeus monodon
AGAGTATGAGAGTGTATATGTCCGTGCGTTTGCTTGTGATGGACCGGCTCGGAAGCCAAAGGCAAACCGAGTAGCAACAGGAAAATAGTCTCGAGTTTAAGCAATATTAGGAAAGTTAAGCAGTGAGAGAAATAAAGACCAGAAGGTACGGTATCAAAATCATAACCATAACAATAATCGCTTTAAAAGTTACTTAAATTTAAAAAAAAATCTAAATTCAGGAGGTATATGGACTAATGAAAATAAAAGACGAAGATGAAGATAAATTTACAATAACATCAGTATTAGCAGACGACGACGAAGACGCTGGAGTGAAAGAAAGAGAGGTTTTGGGGAGAGACAGTAACCAGG
>NC_051405.1:32224003-32224174 GCF_015228065.2 Penaeus monodon
GGCACACTGCGTCTGAGCTCCCTCATATCCTCCTAAAATCCTAAATTCCCCGGGCACGGCGTTTTACCTGACCGACCGTACACAGTCGCGTCCCTTCCCTCAGCCTCTCGCAATCTCTCTCCTAATCTACCTCTCTAGCCCGCCATCCCCCCCTTCCTGCCCTCTGCCTCT
>NC_051405.1:32224203-32224484 GCF_015228065.2 Penaeus monodon
TACACACCTGTGACCCCACACCCAACTACCTTTCCCGGCATCCTTGTCTTGTGTTATTGCATCATGGTACACTGAATGCAATTAATAACTGTTTCAGAGGCTGCAACGAGTGACAAAGCTGTCGGTGGTAGCGTGATCACCTTTGTTGACACCTGAAGCAATGATCTATATCGACCCTATCCAGTACCCTGCCTTATCTCCTCTGAGCTTTTCCTTCATTTTCACCCTTACCTCTTTTATAGCTCCCATCCACACTCTTTCCTATACCCTCACACGCCCTG
>NC_051405.1:32224933-32226509 GCF_015228065.2 Penaeus monodon
CATACTCCCACCGTATCCCTCACACCCACCCCGGTATCCAGCCCCCACGACCGCCACCCGAAACATGCAAACCAAACATGCAACTGCGAGCGAGTCCATGGCAGCATGCATGAACCTCGGGCAAAGGAGGGGGTATGCCTGAGCCTAATAAATTTCCGCGGTCGGGCGCTGCGCAAACACTCGCCGCGCAGACTCCGCCGCTGGGTGAATAAACATCATTTTCTTAGGTGAATAAACCACACATCACTTGCGAAAATTCTTTTGTAAAGTAGAAAAAAGGGCTGACAGAAACTCGCGACACATTTATCAACAATAAAAGCAGAGGGAGGGGGTGGATATTTACTTGACGAGAACGGCATGTGTAAAATTGGCAGAAATATCATTGCAAACAGCCTTTGCAAACTGGAGCGAAGGGCCTGTGTCAGCCGGGGCTAAATTACAGTTCAATATCTCGTGAGATACGGACAACATGAAAATGTGCATCCATGCAATTTATAGCCTCCTTGCCAATAGGATCAACCAGATTGCACGAGAGCACCTTTAAAAGGTGTTAGCGCTGCTGCTCTTTGCAAACCTTTGAAAAAAAAAGGTTAATAGTTCTGGTCCACTTAATGAGGGCAACTGAGAGCGTCAGCATTAAGTCACGTTCGAGCACTCATTTTTCTAGCCTTTTTTATGTCAATCATTTGCCTGGTGCATAAATCGGCGACTGTTGTCAGTATCTCAAGCGCGTTTGAGATAATCAAATAAACCGTCCAACTTATATCTGAGGCATAAGTCCCATTTCATATATAAAGACGCATTGCAGAGTAACGAAATCGCAATGTATGCCGAGTAACACGTAGAGAATGCAATAGACCTCGCAACTTTTTACACGAATGTGTTTAGGCAGAGTTGACAGCTGTAATAATTTCGCCACCATCAACGGGCTACTGTCGGATAATGCTGCATCATATATAATCACGGCGGACCGCTCGATTAAATCATTACACAGATGTGCATAGGCCTAATTACCGGAAAAAAGCACGCTACCACTCTCGCTGATACGGAAGGATACCCACAAGCCGCAAATTTGAAAGAACCCACGAGTCCTGAAACGCCAACGGCATAACACCAAAACTAAAACACACAACAACACAGTAAAAAAAAATCGCACAAATCCACCAAAACGAGAACCACAACAATAACATAAAAAATACATGATTAAAAAAAAAAAAACGAAACTGCCGCTGCCTGACTAAACACAAACAACCAATCACAACCGAAGGGAGGGACTAATGGACCGCGGCTTTCACGAGCAGACATTTTCCTTAATTAGCTAAACCTACCTCCGGTGTCGTAATATTAATACCCAAGGCGGACGGTGGCAGGTAAACACTAGCGGAGGGTTGCGCGGGAGGTAAACAGCAGGCAAATACGACCCGGTAGACTGGGCTACACCATTATCTTACCGGAGGGATACGAGGGGGGGGGGGAGGAAAGGGGAGATAAATGGGAGGGGAGGAAAGGATCGGAAGAAGAAGGGAGGGGAGGAGGAAAGGGTCGGGGAGGGGGGAATAATAAGGGAGGGGAGGAA
>NC_051405.1:32226643-32227261 GCF_015228065.2 Penaeus monodon
GACGAGAAGAAAAGCTTACGGGAGGGGAAGGAAGGGTAAGAGAGGGGAGGAAAAGGAAGGGTAAGGTATAGGGGGGAGCTGTTTAGTTTAAGGGAGAGAATGGAGAGTGGAGGGAAACGGTTGGAAGGGGAAATGAGGGAAGAAGATGGGGAAAGAGAAGGAGAAAAAAGAGGGGAGGGATGGGGAGGCGAGGAGAAGAGAGGGGGGGAGGGGAGGGGGAAGGAGGAGAAGAGAAGAAGAAAGTGGAGGGAGCATAGGGGAAAAGGAAAGGAGGGAAGTGAAAAGAAAGCAGAGCAGAACAAAGAGGAGGAAGAGGAGAGAGGGAGAAAGGAGAGAAGAAGAATAAAGAGTTGGTTGTGAGACAAGGGAAGACGAGGGAAGTGAGGGGAAGATGAAACAGAAGGGGAGGGGAAAGTGGGGGATATCTGTAAATATTGCTCGTGTAAACACACTAACTTGTTAGTAAACTTGGGGTCCAATATATAGACACGGCAGGAGCGTACAAGCAGCCCGCGCGGATCTACGGCTTCATTTATTGGCAAATAAGCTTCGAAACCGGTAACGCTGTGATGCAAACACGCTCTCCTTTGTGGCCGACAGCGCACAGCAAACAGGCGA
>NC_051405.1:32227324-32227438 GCF_015228065.2 Penaeus monodon
CATGATCCTCTCGCCCTACCAGTAAATTCGAGTGCAAGCAAACATGCCCTTCGTGGAGAAGCAACAGCTACTATCCTTTGTCCCTCTCCTCCTCCCTCATCTCTAAACGAGGTA
>NC_051405.1:32227469-32227598 GCF_015228065.2 Penaeus monodon
GGGAGATATGTACGTGTACTTACATGCATGCTTGTGTGCAAAATCTATCAATGTAAGTACTTACATAGACCTTGCGTATGTGTGTATGTGCGTTGGGTAGTGAGGATAGTGACCGAAATGAATAAAGGC
>NC_051405.1:32227620-32227745 GCF_015228065.2 Penaeus monodon
ACCCGTATACTGAACTGTCATCAGCTCGGCCGTCCATCACTTCCATTTGAGTGTGACAGCGCGATGAAAACGTCCTTCCACTCGAACCCCTTCTCCCCCCCCTTTACCCCCTAATCTAAAAGGAC
>NC_051405.1:32227811-32228261 GCF_015228065.2 Penaeus monodon
ACAACATCCACTTGATATCCGTGCATGATTAAAACGCTCGCACATGGAACGCAGCACCTCACTGATTTTCGTTGATCATTCGATTTCTCTCGTTTTTTTTTTTTGCTCCCTAAATTCTTAATTAACGTTTCTCGCGCGTGCCACACTAAGTCCCAGATCATATCCTACGCTCATGGCAGTATAACACCCTAAGCTTACGCCACTACGGTCCCCTAAGCTTCACCCCGCACCCTAGGCTCACGGCACTACCACGACCTACGCCCATCACAATAACGCACCGTAAACAAGCCCACTCATACGCCCCAATCCCACCAATACCTAAGCCCAACCATGTAATCCCCCCCCCCCCTATGCCCCGTCGCCACACCCTCGCGAACCCTTTATCAAACTTACCTCGGCCTCACAGCGTCGCTCTAACTACGTTCCCGGCGACCTGTCCTTAATGACAAC
>NC_051405.1:32228433-32228862 GCF_015228065.2 Penaeus monodon
CCTTACCTGCTACTCCTCCCAATGCCCGCCACTCCTCCTCCAACCCACTCAACCCCCCTTCCCCCCACTCCATCCAATGCACTCCCCCTTTCCTCCCACTCCGTTCATTCGTATCCCCCTTCCTGTATTCCTAACCATCCTCCACCTGTCTATCTTCTTCCTCCCCCTCTCTCCCTCGTTGCCTCCTCCCTTTTGCTCAATCGCAGCTTTCCTCTCTCTGCCTAGTTGCCCCCTCCCTCTTTTCCCTCTTTAAACTCCTCCCTCTTCTCCCTCGTTAAACTCCCTCTTTAACTCCTTCCTCTTTCTCCCTTGTTAACCTCCCTCTTTCTCTCCTTCCTTTTTCTCCCTCGTTAAACTCCTCCCTCTTTCTCCCTCGTTAAACTCCTCCCTCTTTCTCCCTCGTTGCATCCTTCCTCTTTCTCCCTTGTT
>NC_051405.1:32228911-32229123 GCF_015228065.2 Penaeus monodon
CAGAATATGCAAATACTAAAAAAAAATATTATAAAAATACTCGACATGAGGAACATTGATAAAATAAAGAGGAAGAATCCCGAAGGAAAACAAGCAAGGGAAAAATAATCAGGATTACTGAAGAACAAGGCTAAATATCAAGCTGAGGAGGTAGAAGTTAAAGAAGAGAAGACCATAAAAGAGAGACGCACGCACGCACATGTACACGCGCG
>NC_051405.1:32229241-32229363 GCF_015228065.2 Penaeus monodon
AGGAAAAATATAACTTCAATATAAAGGACAAGCATGTACACCAGCTGAAGAACAGACCCAGTTGCCATTCAACGCCAAACGCAGAGACAATATGTAGGGAGAGAGAGGCGTGGGACTAGCAC
>NC_051405.1:32229687-32229778 GCF_015228065.2 Penaeus monodon
TACAAGGCAGTCTACTTACGAGCACAATAGCGCCGCGTAACATAATTTTCCATATACGGGACTCCATTCCCTTGGCGATGATGATAATTAA
>NC_051405.1:32229921-32230221 GCF_015228065.2 Penaeus monodon
AGTAGGAAGGAAAGTTATTTGGAAGAGGAGCTATTCGACAGAGGAAGGAAAGAGAGAGGACAAGACCCAAAAACAAGGTGGGGGGGGGGGGGTTAAGGAGTCAGTAAACCACCAAAACAAAGCGCACCGAAGAGCAGGTGAAGATGGAAATGAAAGCAAAGTAAGAGACGACAGCCGCAGGAGTAGCGTGTGGCGGCAGTAGCTCGGAACGATCCACAGAGGGACAGGCCGTCAGGAAAAGAACGCGAGCGTGCTAGAAGCCCCGGAGGTCTGGGCGGGGCGGAGCACGGAGAGGTTCCC
>NC_051405.1:32230680-32230782 GCF_015228065.2 Penaeus monodon
TACAGGGTTGAAAAATGGGTCTTAAAATCGGAAGAGAGAAAGGACAAAGGAGGAGGTGAAGGGAGGAGCAGGAGACCAATAACGAGACACTGCGGGGAGACA
>NC_051405.1:32230858-32231250 GCF_015228065.2 Penaeus monodon
CACTGTGGGAGAGATAAAAGGGGAGACAGATAAAAGGGGAGACGTGGGGAGATAAAAGGGGGGGGGGGGAAGGTGCAAAAGCAAAGACTATAAGAAGGGGAGATACTTAGGGAGGTAAATACTGTGAGACTAAGGGGGGTATTGTGGGGAGACAAAAACCGGGGGGTACAGTAAGGAGATAAAGAGGGGGGAGGGGAGACACTGTAAAGAGATAAAAATGGGGGCAAGGAGGGAGACATTATGGGGAGGTAAACAGGGGAGACAAAAGTAGAGGCACTGCGTGGAATAAAAAAAAGGGGTGGGCACTGTGGGGAGACAAAAAAGGAAGCACAGTGATGAGGCAGAGGTGCAAAGGGGAGACTGTGGGGAAACAGAGACACACTACAGAAGAG
>NC_051405.1:32231312-32231544 GCF_015228065.2 Penaeus monodon
GTCATGGATGACAAGACAGAAGTCGAGAAAAGAAGGGCGGAAGGATGAATAAACAACATACTCCATCGAATGAAGTCAGCCGAGGGGAGGTATGCTGTCCTCCTGACGTAACGCACACCCACACAAGAACGAACCCGCACAGAGAACAATGCGCGTAGCAACAGTACTATACGTTCAAGAAAAGTACATACATATATAAAGAATATGTACATACTAAAAATATTATCTATGC
>NC_051405.1:32231649-32231747 GCF_015228065.2 Penaeus monodon
GAGGTCACGCTTTCAAACGCCATGACACGTACCTGCAAGGAGAAAAAGGGAGATGAAAAAGAGTGTAAAAATAGAATCTACATATATTCGCCGCGAGA
>NC_051405.1:32232054-32233672 GCF_015228065.2 Penaeus monodon
GCACGATTTGTTACTATAAAAAGGTTTTTAAAAAAAGCAAAATTGAGGTTCACCGCAAGCCCCACTTGTCATTATCCATTTCCACACTGCCACACGCGCGCTGTAATTAGCATCACGAATTTCCCCTCACTCATTTCCCCTCCCCGCGACTCTGCATCAGTTGTCGCCAGCCACTAACACGACCCCTCACGACAGGCGGCCGACAACACGCCACAGAAACGCATACAGAAGTCGTTCCTCCCAGTCAAAGGCGAGCAAATGAGTTACCCCTCCCCCCTCCCCATCCCCTGCCTATGCTCCCCTCTCCCCTCCCCATTCCCTGCTTACATTCCCCTCCCCCCATCCCCATTCCCTGCCTATGCTCTTCTCCCCCTCCCCCCTTCCTACTCTCCCTCTCATCCCCGTCTTCCTACTCTCCCCTCCTTCCCATCATCCTTCCTCTCCTTCCAACCTTTCCTCTCTCTCTCTCTCTTCCCCGTGTCCTCATTCGATGCAAATTTTAATCACATTCAAATTAAACCACTCCAAGTTACACAAAATTAATCGCATTCCCCCCCTCGAGTTCCTTGGACATTAATGAATTGTCCGACGACTCGGCGAGACTCCACTAGGAGGCGAAGCCATTTCTTTTGTCTTTCCGCTTTTCTCGGTCGTCTTTTCAGGAGGCTTTTGTGAGTCGGCGACTCCCCCTTCCTAACCCCTAAGACACCCCTCCCTCTCCTCTTCGGCCTCCCTCCTCTCCCCGACACCCTTCCCCTCGCGTTATCGCCGCCCTTCCTATCCCCTATCTTCGCCCCCTTCCTTCCCATCCTCCTCCCCCTTCCCCTTTACCAAATTTTGCACTACCTCTACGCCCCCACCCCCACCCCCGCTCTGCTTCACGAGAGACCAGACAACACGCGGTGGAACTTTCGGGTCCCCGGCAAACCTCATCTGGCGTGCCCTGCCCTCAACTCGCCCAAGTGACTAAAGAAAAACGTCAAAGAGGGCGGAGGGTGCTGGAGGGAGGGGAGGAGGAGGGAAGGCATGAAAGAGGGGAGAGGAGGAAGGGGATGTAGGAGGGGAGAGGAGGAAAGCGACGAAGGAGGGGAGAGGAGGGAAGGGATGAAGGAGGGGAGAGGAGGAAGGGGATGTAGGAGGGGAGAGGAGGAAAGCGACGAAGGAGGGGAGAGGAGGGAAGGGATGAAGGAGGGGAGAGGAGAAGAGGTATGAAGGAGGGGAGAGGAGGGAAGGGATAAAGGAGAGGAGAGGAAGAGGTGTGGCAGGCGAGAGGGAGTGGCGGAAAGAGGGGAGGGGGAAAGAATTGAGGAAGAAGGATGATATAAAATGAAGTGAGGGAAGGTGATGGGGTGGAAAGAGGAGGAAGGACGATGGAAAGAGAGAAGGTGAAGAAGGAAGGATGAAGACTGTGGAAATAAAGAGGAGGGAGGGCGGTAGAAGGAGGGGAAAGAAAGTTAAAAAAACAGGAAGGAGCGATGGAAAAGAGCGTTAGAAAGGGGAGTGGAGAAGATAGTATAGAGGAATAAGAGTAACGAAAAGAGAGAGAGAATGTGGAGTGGTGGAATAAATGGGAAAGGAGGAAGAGATGTCGATGGATGGAGAAAGGAGGAAGATTACT
>NC_051405.1:32234142-32234322 GCF_015228065.2 Penaeus monodon
AAAGCGCCTTCACTCCGCCACTCCATTTCCTTTCATGCAAAGTTGTGGAGCCGGCGAGTCCCGCTATTCCCTTCCTTCTCCACCTTATTCTCCTTTATCTCTTCTTTCCCCCATTTTTTTGTCCCTGTCATTATAAGTAGCTCTATACAGAAGAAAAAAAAAAAAAACTATATATATTCT
>NC_051405.1:32234413-32234702 GCF_015228065.2 Penaeus monodon
ATATATCCTTGAACGATATGGCATATATTTTCGCTCATGCATATAAATTTATATAAAGTTACTGGTATCGTAATAATTTTCTTTAATCTCCACCCCTTCCCCAATCTCATAAATCCCTCAGAGAACCACCGAAATGACACCCAACCCCGCAAAACTTCAATCAACGGCAATCACGGTCGCCGTCCGCTGCATTTGCAATCAACGTCGCAGGAATCACTTTCTCCTCTTTGTTATCTTTCTCAATATCATAATCACACGACTCTCTGAGCACTTACACTTCCAGCGCTCG
>NC_051405.1:32234832-32235085 GCF_015228065.2 Penaeus monodon
AAGCCCCTCTAATATCACGCCCTTCATCCTCCGCTCTGTTCACCCCCCCCCTCCCCCTTATAAGGTGCAGACGGCGGAGGAACGAGATTACGGCCGCCGAATGAGGGATGACGAGGGCGGCACAGAGCAGCCTCGCGTCCCGACATCTGGTGCAAAACGACCCGCCAACAGGATCAGCTGATCGACCATTCACGACGCCAACGAGATTTGCGAGATCCTATGGACCGGCCGGGCTGGCCCTCGGGTTCCCGCC
>NC_051405.1:32235136-32235923 GCF_015228065.2 Penaeus monodon
CTCTCGGCCTGTCTTGTCATCCTGATATTTTTCTCGTCTCGTTGTTAACTAGATTTTTTGTTTTACTTTTATCGTCCCGTTGTCATTTTTTGATCATGTTCATCTACTTCACCCGTTTTTTTTTCTTCTTGTTTTTCATCCTGAGCCTGTTACTATGTTTTGCAATTGATATTTTGCTTCCCTGTCTTTATTGTATAACCAAATAGTATCTCTTACCGATGGGGGATTAAGATACTTCCTCGCCCTGCTATGTGTCGTTATCTGTCTCGTCTTCTGCTGCCTCTCTATCCCCCTCTCCCCTTCTTGGACCTTCTGTCCTTCTGACCGCCTTATCCTGTTATCTGTGCCCCCTCTACTTACGGCTGATCTCTCTCCCTGATCTTCCTATCATCAATTCTCATCACCAATCCGCTCAGGTCCATTTAAGTCCTATTTCCAGAGCACTCAGATCTCCCCTCACTTTATTTTCTTCGGCAAAGTTTAATTCAGATACCCTATCATTCCATCCCAATCCTGCCCTGCAGCGTACTTCAAGAGTTCTTCGTCCAATAAACCGTTCGCTAATTGTACAAACGAGCCGGATCACTTGGGAGTTGCCTTCTCGAGCGTTTTGTTAGATTCGTTAACGAGTTCCGGCGTCTGGTAATGAGGCCATTTTGCGTGGCGTCCTGATGGCCCCTTCTCTGCCCTCGAGTGCCCGGCCGCCCTTCTCAAATGCCCTCCACGTCCCTCTGCTTTTGCGCTGCGGCTGCTTGAATCTAGATCTAACATTCCAGCTACACATTCT
>NC_051405.1:32236009-32236644 GCF_015228065.2 Penaeus monodon
TTCTTCCCTGTTACGACCCTTCCCTGGTACGACCCCATCTCTGCTTTCTCACCTACAGCTTACCTCCACTAAGTATTAGTTGCCAGCCTGCTTGCTTGTCCGGTGGGTTAGGCCTAATCTGCCAAGCCACCATGACGATTGTTTGCTTGTTTGTTTTCACACTCTTTCGCTGTTTTTAACCTGCATATGCACCACTTCCTTTCAACCCTAACATATGAAGTCACTGGTTCCTGCCTCTAATTACTTTCCATTTTCCTCTTCTCGTCTCTATCTTTGATTATTTCTATATAGTTTTCTTTACTCCTTTTTCTGTTCTCATTTCCACTCGGTTATAATTCCACTCGTCCCTTCTCCTTCAAGCGAATAAAAGAAATATTCAGGAAAAAAGGATATCCCCTCCCTTTTTTCAGCAAAAAAAAGGGAGGGGAAGACGAGACGGACACACGCGAAGAGTAAATAAAAAAGAGAAAGAAGGGGAAGACGCGTGGAAACAGTGGGCCTAGTAACACAGCTCGTAGCCTAGCAAAGCGGGCGGGCTTGGGCTCGCTTCGTCTTCAGCTGCAGCACTGTGTTGCAAGTTATCTTTCGAAAGTTAGCTATCAGTGCCCTGAATCGCTGTAGATCTGTTTCCCTCA
>NC_051405.1:32236844-32237237 GCF_015228065.2 Penaeus monodon
TCTCTCCTTCCTCTCCTGTTCCCTCCTTCCCTCCTACCCTCCTTCCTTCTCTCCAGCCCCCTCTCCTCTCCTCCCTCCCTCCCCTCCCCCTCTCCATTCCTCCCTCAATCCCCTCCCCCTCTCCACTCCTCCCTCCCTCCCCTCCCCTTCCTCCTCTCCACTCCTCTCTCCCTCCTTCCCTCCCTCCCTCCTTCTCCCTACGGAGAAAGTAGCTATCAGCACGGCTCCGCTTAATAAGGACACGCTTCTGAACTCTGCGCCATCTTGGGACATTCACCCCCCCCCCTTAGTCATTAAAGGTCGACGGCCCACACAGGTAGCCTAACCCGTCTCCTCCGGTGACCTTATCGAGTCCTCACAGCCCACTTTGCAGGCGAGTTCAATCGTTCCGCT
>NC_051405.1:32237269-32237425 GCF_015228065.2 Penaeus monodon
ACTGTCTATCCTTATCTCTCATTCCGCGGGATTCGTAGTTTTATATCTGTCTGTTTGTGTTTCTCTCCTCTATTTCCTCATTGTTGTTTGTTTTTTATACAATTTGCTTTTTTTTTTATATAGGCCAGCTTTCCAGCACATGAGTACCATGACAAA
>NC_051405.1:32237563-32238007 GCF_015228065.2 Penaeus monodon
ACCCATTCACACAAACACCCATGTACGTATGTCTATGTACGTCTAACGTGTACAGCTCACGCACACGCACCATTGACCTTCACTTACGTGGCATTCGCGACAATCAGAGCGCGAGAGGGAAGCAATCTCCCCAAAGATAATCAAGTTCCAGCTAGACAATCGCTTTTCGCCGAGACAACTAGCCGGTCTTCAAGACAAACGACGTGTCGTCTTGTCTTTCTTGCACCAGTTTTCATGTTCTATTTGTTACTTCATCTTTTCTCTCTCCGACTCTCTCTTGTTTCTTACCCTTCACCTCCCCCGACCTCAGAACGAAAAAGAAACAGCATCTTGGTACGACGACATCCCCCCCCGACGCAGGCCATGTCATGAGGACCTCCTAATAATCCCTGGCTGTGGGGCAGACCGCCTTCTCTCTATACAACTCCATCGCCATCTTTGGCT
>NC_051405.1:32238044-32238311 GCF_015228065.2 Penaeus monodon
CCTCCAATCGCCCTATTTCACAAACATCCTTTTTATTTCCCCTCAATGTAGATCTCAGCACCCGAGTAATCCCTCTTTTTCATTATCTTATCTAATAATTATTGTCATTGTTGTTGATGTTCCTGTTTTTCAAAGCATCCTTGTGCGTACTACCTCGAGCCACCGAACGGCCTTTTCAAATCTGCCAAAATCCAACACATTTTCTCTCCCTTTTCACCCTCATCAGATCACTTTCAGTCCCAATATCTTGATGCTCCCTATTTCCTT
>NC_051405.1:32238361-32238658 GCF_015228065.2 Penaeus monodon
AGCGCCAGCATTCATCATCCTCACTATTTCCCTATGACCCCCTCCTCCCTAAGGATTCCACAAGTCCGGTCTTCCCCGCTGGCATGATGAAATTCCCCAAGATGACGTCACCAGTCAATAAAAAAATCCAATTAAAAGCGAACCGCACAAACACACCAGCACAGCCTTGCTTCCTCCCGCGTTCAATTCTCCGCCTTCCCGCGGTCTCTATCCGGCCAGTTGGGATTCTGTGTCTCGGCTTTTTCTCCGCCCTAATTCCATTTTTTAAAACTTGATTATCCTTGAAAACCAATTGGG
>NC_051405.1:32238763-32238886 GCF_015228065.2 Penaeus monodon
CCCCCTATCCCCTACAGACTCTATTGCCACTCTCTTTGTTCTTCCCTTCATCCTATTCTCCCAACGCAGTAACAGAATTAGGAAGAATAACAGGAACACCGGCGACAGAACCTCTACGTGGAT
>NC_051405.1:32239088-32239634 GCF_015228065.2 Penaeus monodon
ATTAATAATAACAATAATAAACAAGATTACATTCGCTGATTAGATATTCATTGCATACTCTACATGTTTTGTATCATGGAAAAAATATCTCTCATAGGATGAAGGGGCGACGTTATATGTATATTAAAACGACAAGTATAATCCACTCGGGGGACGTCTTCGAGATAAGCATGATCGCCTGCGCGGGACGTGAGGAAAGAAGGCCGAACAGAAAATGTTTATCCATGCGCCTTATGATCCCGTTTTAATGCCCGTATCTCTATGTCGGTAACTTACTTATACCTTCTTTATTAGCCTTCTTCGATAGGTTCCTAAGGCATATTATCAATACAGCATAACGCTACCGGTTCCTTAGCCAGTTTATCTTTACAGGTTCCTTACGTTTGCATACCACTACCGGTCCTTACCCAGGATTCCAAATCAGGTTCCTACGTTTGCATACCACTACCGGTCCTTAGGCCAGCATACCACAGGTTCTTAAGCCAACATACCTCTACAAGTTACTAAGGTAACATACTACTGCAGGTTTCTTAGCTAACACGACAC
>NC_051405.1:32240365-32240670 GCF_015228065.2 Penaeus monodon
TGCTCATAACCTATACACATACAAAATACTTGATATCTTTAAAAAAGTGGGGGCAGGCAGGTTGGGGTGGAGAGTGGAGGAAGAAATTTGGATTTAGGCAGTTGGTTCATGGTAGGGAGGTTAGGCCTACAGGGAGGGGGGCGGGGGCGTGGGAGGAGGGACTTAGGGTGTGAGGAGATAAGGCGTGGCGCGATATATGACTCAGATGGCAGTTGGTATATTCGAAGGAGATTAGGAGGGGAGCGTGGTTGGGCGTAGGGGGTATAGAGTGGGTGGGATTTTATGGCAAAATGAGGACATATTCT
>NC_051405.1:32241133-32242104 GCF_015228065.2 Penaeus monodon
TCCGGACGTCTGTAAATACCGCAATCGGACAACACGATCATTAAGGATGAAATACGCTACAGCATGATGGAGGGGCGTGTAAATTACGGGCAAACAGCTGATATATTCCTCCGGCGTTGCATTACGAACATTACCACCTCTGTATCAACGCCACTTACAACCACAAAGGACGGCCTAGGCGGGGAGGAAAAGCAGAGAATGGGGTGAGGGGGAGAGGGGAGGCAGAAGGAAGGGGAGGCAGAGGGAAGGGGAGGCAGAGGGAAAGGGAGGACGAAGGAAAGGGAGGACAAGGGGAGGAGGAGGGGCTAAAGGGGAAAGTGAGGAGATGGAGAAGGAGGCAAGAGAGAGAGAAAAAAAAAAACTTGGGGGAGGACGAAGAGAAAGGAGACGGTCAGAAAGGAGGGAAAAAGAAAGAATGGCAAACAGAAATGTAAAAAAGAGGACTGAAACTAGATGGAGTATAAGGTCAGTCAAAATCAGACGACGATGGAAAAAAAACAAGACAAGAACGAGGGAAAAGAGGATTAAAAAACAAAAAGGCGAAAGCAAAAGGAATCCGAACCTAAATAAACGAAAACGAAGGCTAGGGACACATCTGCAGGCAGAAGCGTCTTAGAAAATTTAGAAGCAATGGCACAGGAAAAAATGCGAGAAAGTAAAGCGAAAAGCTGTTATAAAGGAGATGTCCGAGGGGAGAATGTGGGTGAAGGCCGCGCGGGTGACAGACGAGGGCTGATGCGGGACACGGATTGTGGGCGCAGGCAAATGAGGGGAGAGAGGGAGCTGCAAAGGAGGGGCATGGGCGAGGGGGAGGGGCATGGGAGAGGGGGAGGGAAATGGGGAGGAGGCAAGCGAAGTACAAGGGCATGGGAAAGAGGCGAGCGAGGGATGTGGATAAGGGGCGTGGGTGAGGAAAAGAGGCAAAGGAACGGCGAGGGAAGGAAGCAAAGGAATGACATGAGAATGTGTAA
>NC_051405.1:32242148-32242273 GCF_015228065.2 Penaeus monodon
TATGGGTGTGGGGAGGAGGCGAACGGAGGGCATGAGCGAGGGGGAGAGACGAGAGAACGGCAAGGGGGAGGGGAAGAAATAAGGGATATGGGCAAAGAGCAAGAGGAAAGAGGGGCTTATTGGCG
>NC_051405.1:32242439-32242608 GCF_015228065.2 Penaeus monodon
TGGAGGAGCGGCCAGGCAACGGATAGCGGGCTCGGGGAAAAAGAATGAGAGACAAGGGTGACAGACAAAGGTAAAAGAAGAGGGTGAGGGAAAACTGTAATAACGGACGAATGTGATTGGAAAGTGCGGCTGCACGACAGGGGAAAGGGAAGTCGGACTGCGGGACACG
>NC_051405.1:32243009-32243140 GCF_015228065.2 Penaeus monodon
GATGTATTATGTTTATGTTTATTATTAGTTTATAGTTGTGTATGTTTTTATGTATATTCATAATTCATGTTTATTTATTATTTTATATAATTCATATATCCCAATAATACTTCATATATTTATATTATCAC
>NC_051405.1:32243199-32243518 GCF_015228065.2 Penaeus monodon
ATCTGATGCAAGACTATGACTAGGTGATTAAATTCAGTTTTGAATACTGAAATTAATAAAAAAAAAATTTTTCTTATTTAAGAATAAAAAAAATAATTTTATTTTTTTTTTTACAATTTTACTTTAATTTTTTATTTTAAATTTTTTTCACTTATTAATTATTATTTTTAAAAATTTAATAAAAAAAAAAATTTTAAATTAAACTTATTTAAAATTTTATTTAAATTTAAAATTAAATTAAGGAAAATTAAACATTTTAAAAAAAAAAATTTATACTAAATATTTTTAAATTAAAAAAAACATTTTTACATATTTTCAT
>NC_051405.1:32243607-32243703 GCF_015228065.2 Penaeus monodon
AATAATGTAGGCTATGTATATATAGAGCAGCGTTTATGTAGGGGGATTGCACAATGAGAAAGAACCATGACCCAAGAGTACACAGCTGAGAGCCTT
>NC_051405.1:32244339-32244711 GCF_015228065.2 Penaeus monodon
CCATATGGCGAGGTTATCACACTTACGAACAACTCAGCCTCTGTCCCGGGAAGACAAACAGCTCCCCATGAGCACACAGGAGGCGCCCCTGAGGTAGGCTCCTGACAAGGTTCGGTAACCCACACAGCACCAACCTAATGGGCTTACCGATGATAGTACACAGAAGATAACACGTAAAAAAGAGGGAGCAAAAACGACCCAGGTTTTGAAACGAAGCGAAAATGTACTAAACGAGTATGGCAAGTTCTTAAACCACAATAACGGGGTTCGCAAGAAGATAGGGGAAGAGTGGAAGAGGGGAAGAGGAGAAGAGGAGAAGAGGGGAAGAGAAGGAGGTTACGTTGCATTATCGTAGCTGATAGATACCGCACG
>NC_051405.1:32244753-32245401 GCF_015228065.2 Penaeus monodon
GAGAACGGCCTGCGCGGCCAGGGTGACTAAGAGAGGTAAAGGTCAGGATTGCGAGGTTCAGAGGAGGCGACGGTCGAGTTACCGAGGTCGAGTCAAGAGCCGAGCCCTCGGGGATGGGAACTTCAAAAATCGACAATGGTTTCGGGGTAAAATGTGTCCCCGTCAACGCGATGGGTACAAATGCAGCACTCGTGTTGAGATGATGGGGTTATTATCTGATGAGATGGAGGTTTGGGGGAGGTTGGAGGAAGGGGAGGGAGGGAAGGAGGGAAAGAGGGACTGTGAAGGCAAGGGAAAGAGTGAGGGAGAGGTAGGGAGTGAGGAAAGAGAAGGAATGAGGGAAAGGGACATAGTGAGGGAATGGTAGGGAGTGAGGGAAAGGGAGGGAAGGGGAGACAAGGTGGGAAGGGAGGAAAGGTTGGGAAGGGGAGGAAGGGAGAAAGGAAAGGAATATGAGGAAAAGGTGGGAAGGGAGGAAGGGGATGGAATGAGAAAGGGGAGAGGAGGAAAGGAGGAGGGAAAGGATGGAGAAGAAGGGAAGGATGTCAAATCAAGGTGTAGAAATCCGAAGGGAGTACGGACCACTTGCCGATGCTTAGGTAGGCACTTCTTGGGGAAAGGAAAGATACAGAAACACAAAATGGGATG
>NC_051405.1:32245618-32245919 GCF_015228065.2 Penaeus monodon
TACCGAGGAGAGGGGAGAGAGATAGAGGGGAAGGGGCAAGTCAGCAGGAACACGAAGAGAGAGATACGAAAATGGGCCAAAGAGGACAGGCACCCCCCCCCCACCGCTGTCGACACACGAGGCACCCAATAACATGCAAACATTCACCGAAACCTGCCTTAAAAATAAATGTTGGTGGACATCGCTACACAAAACATAAATACATATAAAAGTGCGAATGCAGGGAGGGGGAAACGAGAGAATTAGAGCAAACGCAAAAATAGTATCACTGGGAACAGACACGTATGCACACTCACGCTCG
>NC_051405.1:32246000-32246073 GCF_015228065.2 Penaeus monodon
GTCGCCTGTCGGTGAGTAAAACAGAAGACATTTTCACAAAAACATTGCAATATTCTTTCATCCTCCTCTTATT
>NC_051405.1:32246123-32247504 GCF_015228065.2 Penaeus monodon
ATCCACCCAATAAAGGAAAAAAAAGTGAAAAAAAAGGAGAGAAAAAAAAGTGAAATCGATAACCAATGCGGCCGAGGGGAAAGAACGTCGTCGAAATCACTGACGCTCTGCATAAACAAGCCAATGAGAGGGCCAGGAATGCGCCTTTTTTAATTCTAAGGGGCGGAGGGGAGGGGGTTGTAAAAAACGGCAAAGATTTTTTTTTTTTTTTGTCGTAAGGAGGTTAAACAAATAACCCAAACCAAATGAGGACACATCAAAGGACTTTTTCTTTTGCTTTGATTATGTTTAAGATTAAAACGTGGTTCGTTGATATAATTGCACAATATCACTTTGACGAAAATGAATAACTTTCACAAAGCAAAGGGACGTTCCTGACACATACTCAATGGAATTAAATTTTCCGATGAAAATTTAATCTCAAGTCAACTGCATCTTATGTGTTATGAAGTTACTCGTTCTCTTTTACACACCTTCTATGAAAACACAATGGATGAAGTTTTTAGTTACATTATAAACAAAAGCAATACACTTTTGGGCGTTAGATCATGGATACAAAGACTACATCTTTACTTGTTCTAGGAACGCCAATATTATATCATTCTTGTCTTAGACACTAATAAAAATAAATAAATAAAATAACAATGTTTGGTAAGGAAACAATGCTGGTTAAATAAGAATTTTCTTGTTGCTGCAGTTGTATGAAGGCCAAACATTCAAACAAAAAACACACATGAATGGATGTGTGTATACATTAGGAGACTGAGAATACGAAGAATTCATACATTTTGTTGTTAGCTGAATGCTTTCCACAAAGTGTTCACAGCTGAAAGGCAAATATTTGGTGTTTGGTGTTCGCCATCGCAGTCAAATTCGTAACTACTATCTCGAGTTTTCTAATAAACTGAAATGAATCTCATGACTTTTTATTGTATAACTAATCTCATGACTTTTTATCTAAATATGAAAATTTTGAACTGAATCTCATGACGATTTTTTTTCTCTGATTTCTTTTTCTGATCTCATGAGTTTATTTTTATCTAAATACGACTTTCTTTTTGCCACAATTACCAAAGCATTCAAAACCTATGATAAAACGAGAAAGGAAAAGAAAACATATAAATCAACAATACCGTCAAGAAATTGCAGCTTGACCATAAACAATCCAACAGGAAGGGCGTGGAGTCGGCCTCTGTGCCTACCCACGCCCTACCCCGCACTAGCACGGTTTTATATCTATTATGTACTGGCTTACTGCAACTATCTTTCTTCTACATTTTTACTTACGACATTCCATATGCCGCTAAACAGACCTAGAACATAATTTTTTTCGCCGATATGATCAAAATACTCGAAATAGACACGAAAAAACTTTTCCCTT
>NC_051405.1:32247580-32247737 GCF_015228065.2 Penaeus monodon
ACAGGACGAAATTTAGTCCCACACGTTGCTAAAAAAAAATATTAAAAAAATAAAGCAAAGCCGATCCACCGCAAACTGACTTCTGCGTATAAAATATTTTCGGCGGCGCGCTGGATACAAACAACCAGTGGAACTTCATCAATTATAGGAACGTCGC
>NC_051405.1:32248222-32248456 GCF_015228065.2 Penaeus monodon
ATTTCGCACGAACTTCGCCGTAACTCACGAGCCTCGAGGGTATTTAACCTTATTTTTCAATTTACCGATTTATTAATCTTTCTCCCTCTCTTTCCTTTTCACTATTTATTCCAGGGTGCTTCAGGCTCATACTACTCGGCGACTTCTTGGAAAAAACACCAGAGGGGCGCTCCAACGGAGGGTAATGAGACGGAATAAGTGCGGATGTTCTAAGGCCAGCGAGAGACGAGTTCC
>NC_051405.1:32248534-32249405 GCF_015228065.2 Penaeus monodon
TCGGATGCGAAAGGTGGGAGATCTTTCAATATAATAATGGTGATGGTGAGGAAGGAAGTGGGTAGTGGGTAGTAGGAAGTGGGTAGTAGGAAGTGGGTAGTAGGAAGTGGGTAGTAGGAAGTGGGTAGTAGGAAGTGGGTAGTAGGAAGTGGGTAGTAGGAAGTGGGTAGTAGGAAGTGGGTAGTAGGAAGTGGGAAGTGGGTAGTGGGTAGTGGGAAGTGGGAAGTGGGTATTGGGAAGTGGGTAGTGGATAGTGAGTAGTGGGCGAAGGACGATGGGCGGTGGGAAGTGGGCGGAGGGCGGTGGGTGTTGGCTTGTGAATTAATAATGGCGGTGGCAATATCGGTAGCGATAAAAAAAAAATCTACAACTAAAATGGTAAGAACAATAACAGTATAAGCAAACAAAACAACAGAAGAAATAAACCAAAGTCTAAAAGGACCCAAGGAACAGCACGGCGTCGGATTATGCAAGCGGCACTTCGCAACATGCCTTGACTCACTCTCTGTGTGCCAGTCAACCCAAGTGGCGTGAATTCGAGTTCTTAATAAAAGCAATGATCTTACTGGCCGAAATACCCAATGCCAAATCTGATAGAGACCAGCAGCAGATAAAATACCAAAATACCCTTCATTTACGTTCCCAATGTAATTACCAGTACCACGGCCTATCTTTCAGAAACGCCTAACCAAATACAAACATTTTTCTTTCAAAAAATAAATGAGTAACCGAATATTCAAATCTTCCTTTCAAGCAAACACAAGTACCACATACTAAATGAAATATCGGACAACATACCGAAAATATAGAGTGTATCCATAAACCAACTATCCCATCCTATCCCAATCACACGCACGGCGGTCAAGGGGCA
>NC_051405.1:32249622-32249797 GCF_015228065.2 Penaeus monodon
CAACAAGACCAGTCCATATCCGGCCTTTCACTTCATGCCTGGGAGCCGCGTTGAGTCTGAATAAGGGACCGGCCGGGTTCTCGCGTATTTATGATCGGCATCGTGCGTTTCTTTCCTTCGTAATCCAGTTCCTAGAAGATCTTCGATGGCTGAAGGGAGTATGCATTTAGGTGAT
>NC_051405.1:32250126-32250347 GCF_015228065.2 Penaeus monodon
CTCACTTAGCCGGCTTCCTTCATAAACGTTTACAACGCAAGGCATCGCCAACACCACATGCCACACGGAAGGCAATCCAATGTTCAGCGTCGTTAATATCGCCGGCTCGCACTTATATCCGTCTACGTCAGTCATCTACTCACGCCTCGCCGGGTTCTACGCAAGGCGGGGGCGGCGTGGGCGGTGGGATACGGGAATGTCGAGACGCGGACGCACGAGCG
>NC_051405.1:32250646-32250868 GCF_015228065.2 Penaeus monodon
CACGCCCACGCCATGACCGAGCTTCTCCGGCACCACTGCCACCCACACGGTCGCATTCAGCGTGTCAATTTGTACAGTAAACTTTAATTAATTCTCACAAACAGACGGGAAATCAAGAGACAGCCGAGGCAACGGTGCGCGGGGACTCACACAACGCTCTTCAATCGGACATTTATTGGAAAAAAAAGAAAAAAATAACGTCACATCAGTTCACATTTCGGT
>NC_051405.1:32251098-32251357 GCF_015228065.2 Penaeus monodon
TTCTTTTGCCATAAAAGCTCTCAGCGAACAACAGAAAAAGATTCGGAATTGCAAATAAGGGAACTGCGGCGAGGGAAAACCAGAGAATTAAGAAAAGGAAGGAAGGAAAAAAAAAAAGACACCGGATAAAGAAGAAAAGAGAGTGAAAAAAAAAAACGTAACAAGGAATAAAAAGAGACTCGATGTTAACGTTTATTTTCGCTGCAAAAAGAGAACGTCGATTCTACTCCGTATCTTCCCCGATTCTCATCCGGTCCCT
>NC_051405.1:32251837-32251931 GCF_015228065.2 Penaeus monodon
TCGGTTTGCCTTTGCTTCCATTTTTGTATGTGTGCGTTTGCGGGAGTGCACATGCACCTACCAGGATCTCATGTCTATGTGCCCCTCCTCTCTC
>NC_051405.1:32252402-32252563 GCF_015228065.2 Penaeus monodon
GAGCTCGCACCGATAATGACTCCCTCCCTCACCCGCCGATCGAAGCGCGCTGTGGCGGCCCAATTTATCCTCTGAGTCAACATGATTACTTCTTGTCCTCTCGTCCTTGTGTAAATAGGCGCATTTCGCCTGGCCGGATGCTACATTATTTGGCATAGACG
>NC_051405.1:32252840-32253294 GCF_015228065.2 Penaeus monodon
GCAGCACAAGTTTTCTTACATGACAACAACAATCCTACCAACCGTGATAAAAGTAAAGATAATGTGTGCTAACAAAATTAATGGCGATAATGGTGTTGTAGGCACGTCCACGACATATGCAATAAAGACATTTCAGCAAAATAACATACATTCGACTGACATCAAAACATTAGCTGTGTCTAAAGCATTCCTGAACATGAAATGTTTCTCGGTTATGAATAACTTTTATATTTATATATATTTTTTCATATGAACAATAACCACAAATTAAACACATGATCTAACCACTGCAATTAACGAGTCTTTCTACACACAAAAAATGTTATAAATATGTTAATCTGAATTGCCCATATTGTGCAGCCGTTCAAACGCACGAGACCCCCCCACCGCCCACAGCGAGTGATAGCGCGTCGCGGTTTTTAAATGTTAATGTGCCTGGCCGTCATCCACGTGA
>NC_051405.1:32253528-32253799 GCF_015228065.2 Penaeus monodon
AAAAAAACACCTTTATGAATAAAATATAAAGTAATCATATCAAGCATATTTGCATTAACATCCCACGTAATATAATTCAGCAACGGTTTCTATCGATGACTTTTCGCATGCCAAAAAAAAGGTGAAAAGGTCTAGTATTAGCTGCAATATTACAAGCAATGCCTGGTGTGTCCTCGTTACAACATCCGCCTCGGCAACTCCTCCAACTTTTGGCATATCATAATAAAATAGGCGAGAGCAAACAACTATGGGTAATTTCGCTCTCTTTCGC
>NC_051405.1:32253835-32253958 GCF_015228065.2 Penaeus monodon
TTAGGCATACTTCTTGCACACCTGCAAATGCGAACTCAAGGTCGAACCCATCAAACAATATCTAAAAGCAAAAGGATGCAATGAAATAATAACCATGTCCAGTGCTGGCGCCCACGATAGTCG
>NC_051405.1:32254480-32254714 GCF_015228065.2 Penaeus monodon
AAGAGTGTCTGGCAAGGGAAGAGAGGAAGGACGGGCTGGAGGAGGGGAGGGGGTGGGGGGGCAGCGAACAAACTCAAAACTGTCATGAACAAAAAAATGCATCGTCAATACTTCAGCAGAGTCTGACAATCCATCAGGCGATATGCTTCACCTGCCAACGAAGAAAAGGAGCGGCGTGCTCTCGGAAATTGCTTTAATATGCATGCACTTGCCAGGTACAGAGTGAATGGCGAG
>NC_051405.1:32255666-32255774 GCF_015228065.2 Penaeus monodon
GGTTGTCACTCCTATTTCATCCAGAGCATTACAATACACATATGATACATCTTTCAACCCATATCAACATTACGAGTAGGCCCTAATTTGAAAATCAGCGTTACAAGC
>NC_051405.1:32255905-32256182 GCF_015228065.2 Penaeus monodon
TGAATTTCAGTTCATCCAGAGTGCTCTAAATTGACACCAGCTTTGTCTAAAAATTAAATTACCTTCCAGCAAAGGTTATATATCATAAAACATGTATCGTTTTTTGTGGGAATAGACCGTAAGCGCTTCCCCTCCTCTCCTTTCTTTCCTTTTTTCCTTCATTCTTTCTTTTAATCCTTTCCCTACGTCTTCCTATCCACCCTATCCACATCCCGAAGGTCAGCCCATAAGAGCACCAAGCTCTGGAGCCCGAATACAACCACTTTGGATGAGGTGG
>NC_051405.1:32256712-32256947 GCF_015228065.2 Penaeus monodon
ATCACCCTGTGTCCGCACCGGGTACCGACAAGCGTAGTCCCGGTAACTACCTATCACTTTTTTTTTTCTTTTCTCTTTTAAGGGGGGGGGGGGGTCGAGGTCCAAGCTGACGATGGAGATGGGGCGGGGGCGGGGGCGAGGCAGAGGGAGGAAACGTGGCGCGAAAAAGGATAAATAGAAATATGATACGTGTTTTTTTTTTCTGTATAAAAAAAATATTTGATTGTAGAGAACA
>NC_051405.1:32257319-32257406 GCF_015228065.2 Penaeus monodon
AAGATGAGAGATATTTTGATTTGAAATACCTATTTAAAGCATAGTTTACATGCCCAACAAAATCCCTAGGAAAGATATGTTAGTTAT
>NC_051405.1:32257878-32258071 GCF_015228065.2 Penaeus monodon
ACCGATACACTGGGACACTGCGGGCAAACAGCAGTCAGCTCGTGAGTACTGCTAGGCTCATAGGTTGCAGTGAGGTAAACTACTGTTAATGCGAGGGAAAACTTTTTTTTTCTGAAATTGGAGTTACAGAGATATCAGCTGCATTATGCGCATAATCTGCCCTAACCTCTCCAGCAACATTTTGCACCAGGCT
>NC_051405.1:32258205-32258442 GCF_015228065.2 Penaeus monodon
AGAAGGCAGGCGGGACTTCCTGGTGTAGGGCAATCGTTTGTTCAAATTAATCTCCCCCAAGATGAGATATTTTTTTCTCAGCGTTAATGCAAGGAGGTAGGAGGGAATTACGAGAGGAAAAATTTGCTTCCTCTTGATTTTTCGTATCTTCTCTTCCTTGTCCCTTGGGTAATATGTGCAGCATGAGTTTGTATTATGCTCAGGTCTAGAACCCCAAGTTCTGAGAGTACGATTCCC
>NC_051405.1:32258766-32259003 GCF_015228065.2 Penaeus monodon
CTGAACTGAAAAGTCGTCCTTTTTCTGTAAACTTTTTTTTTCTGCTGCAATTGCAGTTTTAAGTTAAGAGATTTTTTCATTCTTAAACAGTAGGCATACATGGTTGTAAACTCCATCGCTATGACACCTATTGGTTGCCTATTTCGTTTCGTTTGTTTGTTGTCCAAGTTTGCACCGCCTACCGTGGTGTCAATCTGTCAAAGCAGAGACTCTAAAGCTGGCATTTCATTGGTTGGC
>NC_051405.1:32260317-32260545 GCF_015228065.2 Penaeus monodon
TTTTCCCCGGGCCCCCTACTCTCTTCTTTCCCTTCCCCCAAATCTCCCCCAAACAAAACCCCCTCCTGGCCTCACTCCCCACTCCATAACCCCCAAAAAAATTCCCGCCACCAAAATAGAAAGGTTTTTGAGAGTAAGTAAAAAAGCAGGAAGAAGGGAGAGATTGAAAGAAATTAGAGGGGAGTTTCCAAAGGGAAAGGGAAATGGAAAAAAGGGTGAAGGGTAAAT
>NC_051405.1:32260675-32260894 GCF_015228065.2 Penaeus monodon
TTGGGTAAATCGTGGAGGGAAACGAGATTAATAATAGGTGAAGGAACGGGGGATTTTTTCCAAAAAAAAGTTGTGAAGGGGGAGAAGAAAGGGGAAAAAAACAAAAAAAAAAAAAGAAAAAAAAATGAAAAAGGAAAACGGAAAAAAAAAAATAGAAAAAAAAAAAAGAAAAAAAATTTTGGACTAAACAAAGAAAAAATGGTTAAAAAGAAAAAGAAA
>NC_051405.1:32260926-32261012 GCF_015228065.2 Penaeus monodon
TTCTACACTTTTAAAGTTCCCCTCCTTTACAAGGTTTTCTTTACGATGAAAACTCGATTCCCCCTCTTTTTTTTATGCACGTTTAA
>NC_051405.1:32261112-32261506 GCF_015228065.2 Penaeus monodon
AATTACAAATTTTAACTTAAATAAAAATAAAAAAATAATAAATAAATTTTTAGAGTAAATTAAATTTAATAATTTTAATATATATATATAATAATATATATATAAAAATTTAATTATTTAAAAAATATATATTTTAATATATATATATATTTAAAAAAAATTTTTTTTTTTATTTTTAATATATATTTTATATATTATAATAAAAATATATATATAATTATATAATTAAAAATTTAAAATTTATTTTTATACTTAAATAATAATAATTATAATAAAAATTTAATAAAAAATTTATATATTTATATATTTTATATATATTTATTATTATTATTTTTTTAATTATATAAATAAAAATTTATTTTATATATATATATATATTTTTATAATATATAAA
>NC_051405.1:32261542-32261932 GCF_015228065.2 Penaeus monodon
AAAATTATAAAATTTAAAATTTTATAATATTAAATTTTATTTTATTTTAAATTTATAAAAAAAAATTTTAAAAAAAAAAATTTTTATTAAAAAAATTATAAAAAAAAATAAAAAAATTATATAATAAAAAAAAAATTTTTAAAGATTATTTTAAAAAAAAATAAATAAAAAAATATATATATAATTTTTTTAAAGAATTTTTATATATATATAATAAAAAAATATATATTATATTATATTATTATAAGATTTTTTAATAAAAATAAAAAATATAAGATTTTAATAAAAATTTTTATTTAATTTTTTAAATAAAATAAAAAATAATTATATATAATTTTATTAAAATTTTTTAAAAAATTATTTTTTAAAAATTTAAAAAAAAAAAAAAAT
>NC_051405.1:32263274-32263468 GCF_015228065.2 Penaeus monodon
GCAAGGGAAGAGAGGAAGGACGGGGTGGGGGGGGGGGGCAGCGAACAAACTCAAAACTGTCATGAACAAAAAAATGCATCGTCAATACTTCAGCAGAGTCTGACAATCCATCAGGCGATATGCTTCACATGCCAACGAAGAAAAGGAGCGGCGTGCTCTCGGAAATTACTTTAATATGCATGCACTTGCCAGGT
>NC_051405.1:32264673-32264782 GCF_015228065.2 Penaeus monodon
GGTTGTCACTCATATTTCATCCAGAGCATTACAATACACATATGATACATCTTTCAACCCATATCAACATTACGAGTAGGCCCTAATTTGAAAATCAGCGTTACAAGCT
>NC_051405.1:32264898-32265046 GCF_015228065.2 Penaeus monodon
GAACGCCGTGTTATTGAATTTCTGTTCATCCAGAGTGCTCTAAATTGACACCAGCTTTGTCTAAAAATTAAATTACCTTCCAGCAAAGGTTATATATCATAAAACATGTATCGTTTTTTGTGGGAATAGACCGTAAGCGCTTCCCCTC
>NC_051405.1:32265073-32265184 GCF_015228065.2 Penaeus monodon
TACTCCTTTCCCTACGTCTTCCTATCCACCCTATCCACATCCCGAAGGTCAGCCCACAAGAGCACCAAGCTCTGGAGCCCGAATACAACCACTTTGGATGAGGTGGTTGTT
>NC_051405.1:32265681-32265920 GCF_015228065.2 Penaeus monodon
TCTTCCTCTCCATCACCCTGTGTCCGCACCGGGTACCGACAAGCGTAGTCCCGGTAACTACCTATCACTTTTTTTTCTTTTCTCTTTTAAGGGGGGGAGGGGTCGAGGTCCAAACTGACGATGGAGATGGGGCGGGGGCGGGGGCGGGGGCGAGGCAGAGGGAGGAAACGTGGCGCGAAAAAGGATAAATAGAAATATGATCCGTGTTTTTTTTTCTGTATAAAAAAATATTTGATTGT
>NC_051405.1:32266357-32266432 GCF_015228065.2 Penaeus monodon
ATATTTTCATTTGAAATACCTATTTAAAGCATAGTTTACAAGCCCAACAAAATCCCTAGGAAAGATATGTTAGTT
>NC_051405.1:32266818-32267002 GCF_015228065.2 Penaeus monodon
TGGGACACTGCGGGCAAACAGCAGTCAGCTCGTGAGTACTGCTAGGCTCATAGGTTGCAGTGAGGTAAACTGCTGTTAATGCGAGGGAAAACATTTTTTTTTCTGAAATTGGAGTTACAGAGATATCAGCTGCATTATGCGCATAATCTGCCCAAACCTCTCCAGCAACATTTTGCACCAGGCT
>NC_051405.1:32267136-32267374 GCF_015228065.2 Penaeus monodon
AGAAGGCAGGCGGGACTTCCTGGTGTAGGGCAATCGTTTGTTCAAATTAATCTCCCCCAAGATGAGATATTTTTTTCTCAGCGTTAATGCAAGGAGGTAGGAGGGAATTACGAGAGGAAAAATTTGCTTCCTCTTGATTTTTCGTATCTTCTCTTCCTCGTCCCTTGGGTAATGTGTGCAGCATGAGTTTGTATTATGCTCAGGTCTAGAAACCCAAGTTCTGAGAGTACGATTCCCC
>NC_051405.1:32267693-32268083 GCF_015228065.2 Penaeus monodon
CTGAACTGAAAAGTCGTCCTTTTTCTGTAAACTTTTTTTTCTGCTGCAATTGCAGTTTTAAGTTAAGGGATTTTTTCATTCTTAAACAGTAGGCCTACATGGGTTTTAAACTCCATCGCTATGACCCTATTGGTTGCCTATTTCGTTTTTGTTTTTGTTTTTTACCGCCTACGGGGTTTTGTCATCTGTCAAAGCAGAGACTTAAAGCTGGGCATTTCATGGTTGCAAGGCAAAAGAAGGAATGAGGGGGGACAAAGAGAGGATGCGAACAACTGAAGCGGAGGTAGTAAGATTATAAAGTGGAGAGGTAGAAGAGAAGAAATTTGATTCGAGGTGAGAGCAGATGTTGACGCACGAGTGCATGAACGGACGCAAGTGGCAATGTGAGGT
>NC_051405.1:32268180-32268300 GCF_015228065.2 Penaeus monodon
GCAGGAAGAGCATACGGAAAAACCAGTGTAGAGGACAAAGCAGAGGAAGATAAAGTCGTCGAAAGAACTAGGTCCTAGGCGAAGTGCGCCAAGCAGAGAGCGAGCACGGAATCCGACCAC
>NC_051405.1:32268639-32268774 GCF_015228065.2 Penaeus monodon
ATAATACAGGGCGTGGATACCTTAATTCCTACTCATCTCCACTCCGCCTCCACCACCGCCCTAGAGCTTACCTGATACTACCTCAGCCACTCCGCACACTCTCCGCCGTCCTCATGCTTATTAAGACCCTCTTGT
>NC_051405.1:32269210-32269316 GCF_015228065.2 Penaeus monodon
TTCCGTCCCAAGAGTCAGTCCACACATCCACAACGCAATTAATGGTCCTACGTCTTGGGGACACTCTGAACTCCCCGCAATCATCCAGCCTGAGACGACTCATGCC
>NC_051405.1:32269899-32270219 GCF_015228065.2 Penaeus monodon
AGTGTGACGAAAGGACGGATGTTAGAAGACGCACGCACCCTCTCCCTCTCCCTTCTACACTTCTAAAGTTCCCCTCCTTTACAAGGTTATCTTCACGGATGAGAAAGCTCGATTCCCTCTCTTTTTTTTTATGCACGTAAATGATTGACCAAACCCGACACACGCCATCGAGGATGAATAATAATGGCACACCGCAACAGACACTAACCTGCGACTGAAATCCCAAAGAGCCGAGTGCTGCATGTACAAGCCAGGCTGGAAATCTTTCGAGCATATGTGTTATTGTTCTTGCTATTTATTAGACTACTTAATACTGACAT
>NC_051405.1:32270255-32270419 GCF_015228065.2 Penaeus monodon
TGGCAAAAAATGTAAATATATACACCTACATTAAATTTATATACTGTGCGTATTTTCCCGACATCTCTGTCTCTCTATTTACAGTCTATGTCTATTTCGTCTTCCCAAGAACATTCTCAGAATGGAAATAAATCAATCAATATTTGAGTTTGAATAAACAACCC
>NC_051405.1:32270555-32270657 GCF_015228065.2 Penaeus monodon
CGTCTTCAAAGCGGCACCAGTGACGTTTATCTAATGACGTTCGAATGACAGTCACATTACATTTGCATAGACGCGTATTGCGATCAGTGACTTGAAGGGCGA
>NC_051405.1:32270712-32270927 GCF_015228065.2 Penaeus monodon
CGTGGCGACAGTGGCATGGAGGGGGAGGTGGGAGGGGTCAGGAGGGTGAAGATAAGATAGTGGAAATTGGTACGAACGCATGGAGAACGAGGGGGAGGCGGTTGAACTGTTTGGATGTGACGTGATAAGATGCTGACATGAATAGATGGGGAAAAGAAGTGTTGGTAGATAAAGGAGGGGAGAAGTGTGGAAAGGAGAGGGGTGCTTACTGTAGC
>NC_051405.1:32271243-32271600 GCF_015228065.2 Penaeus monodon
GAAAAAGTAAAAAGACAAAAAATGCCACGATGAAGAAAAAAATGAGGCAGGAAACACACCGATTCTAGAAAACATACCATGAAACAAAACGGACGCATAATGAAGCGAAATTGAAACAGGAAACCTTGCCACGTTTACCATGAGGGGAGGGAGGAGACATGGGGGGGGGGGGAGGATCTCACACCCATCAGAAGTTCTTCAAGTTCCTCTTACCTGTGGAAGAAAGAGAGAAAAGAAATCAAAAGTTGCATTAAATGTGGTTCTATTGGTGCTAGTTATTTACTAATCATCGTGGCTAATTAACCACATCGATCATTGTTAGCCAGACTACAGTACGGAGGAAGAACAGCGTTAAAA
>NC_051405.1:32271909-32272275 GCF_015228065.2 Penaeus monodon
TTAGGGAGAGCGGGGTATGGACAAAAACACTCTGGATCAAAGCATGAAACAGTTACCTGAAGGGGAAACAAAAGTGTTTGTGCATATGAGTGTGTACGAATGCTTGCTCCCTCATACGTATGCCTGCGCTTTTGACCGTTTCTGTGTATGCATGCACGCATGTTTGCGTGAAGTATTAATGAGTGTGTGTTTGTTCTTGCAAACACATCATTCTTTCGACCTGGGTCCAAAATTAACGTGACTTTTGGCACTTAATACTACTGTCAATTACACACATTCCTACGTTCTCTACTACACCAAACCTGGACTTCTGCGGGATCAATATATGACAAATGTAATTCACGGATAATCGTTATTGAGTCAGTA
>NC_051405.1:32272309-32272441 GCF_015228065.2 Penaeus monodon
CAACCTTAGGGAGAAGGATACATACGTATGCTTAATCCATGAGAGAGCGAGAAAGAAATCTCGTTTTATTAATCTTAACGCCACCAATTAGCCAGTTCCTTCCTTTTCCCATGCTTTTCTTTTTTCTTTTTT
>NC_051405.1:32272677-32273607 GCF_015228065.2 Penaeus monodon
CATCTCCCTTCCTCTCTCCATCCTCTCCTTCCCTCCTTTTCTCCTCCATATTCCTTCCTCTCCTTTCTCGACCTTCCTCTCTCCACTCCTCCTCCTTTCTCGACTCATTTCCTCTTCCATCTCTTCACTCGACCTTACACACCCCCTTTTCAACCGCTCTCCTACTGAACCAAAACGGTATGCGTGCGCCCCACAACGCCTCCACCTCCCCTCCTCCTCGACCCACTTTGCCACCCCTACAACCCACTCCCCAACCTCGACCCTCTTTGTCACCCCCACAACCCACCCCCCTCCTCGATCCATTTCGCCACACCCATCCACCTCCTCCCCCTACCTCGACCCACTTCGCACCCCAACAACCCACCCCTACCTCCTCGACCCACTTCGCCATCCCCTATCTAACCAACTCTGCCACACTCACCCACCTCCATTCCCCTCCTCGACCCACTTAGTGCCCCCCCACCCCCGCCCCACAAGCATCCCATCCCTATCCCGAAACGACGATAAAATTACATTACAGATACAATTTTCTCAAAAGAGGCAGAGCGAACAGAGTCGAGATAATAACCAGGAGAGAGGGGAGAAAGTTAAGGAATGGAAGAGAGGACGAGAGAAAGAGGGGAGGGGAAAGGAGGGGAGGAGAGGAGAGGAAAGGGGAGGGGGGAGGAAAAAATGAGAAAAAGAAGAAAAGTGGAGAAAGAGATGTGGTGAGTGAAGAGTGGATAAGAGAAGAGAGAGAAGGGAGAGGGGTGAGGACAAAAGAGGGAAAAGAAGGGAAAGCAAAAGAGAAGCGATGGCAGGAGAAACTCAGGAGAGGAGGAGAGGAAGAAAAGAGAAAACAGACAAAATAAGAGAGAAATGCGCAATAAAGTAAGCAATATACAAAAAAAAAAGGGGGAAATGCCCCCTTAAGGCCACACGCACCGTCTA
>NC_051405.1:32273773-32274324 GCF_015228065.2 Penaeus monodon
AAAATATGTCTTAAAAATGTAAACAGCAGGTTGCGATTTACATGAGAACCAAGGAAGGTTTGGGAAGCCAGAAAAAAATCAATCCAGGCAAGGTTCGAGTGCCAGGCAGGGTAGAGGAGGTAAGTGCCACTGGTTGGCCCTGGGTATAAATGGCAAGTCACACGGGCTGGGTATAAAGGGCCAAGTCAAATGGGTTGGCAGGACAAGGCAACTCGCACAGGTTGGGTGCGCTTGGCAAGACGCAATAATTAGGATTGACAAGGCAAGTCGCAAGGAACAAACAAGTTGCACTTTCCAGTCCCTAAGCTTTTCTTCCCTCCCCAGAAGGGGAAGCAAAGGAAGACTGAAGGGCGAAAAAAAATAAAAAATAAAAAGCCATCGCAGGATATGCAAATCAATGGTAGTCTTAGGTGAGCTAATGAGTTTAATTGCGATACTGAAATGAACGTCTAATCACATTAAAAAGGACCGCATTAAGCACTCTCGTCGGAACACGTAAGCCAAGCCAAGCCAGGGTGCGCTTCTACAGAAAAAAGGAGGGATAAGCAAAT
>NC_051405.1:32274369-32274605 GCF_015228065.2 Penaeus monodon
AAGACTAGAGAGAAGCAGAGTAGAATGAGAGGAGAGAGAAGAAACAGAGAAAGAAAATAGAAGATGGAAAGAGGAGAGCGAGAGAAAAAATGAGAAAGGAAATGGGTAGGGGGAAGGAAAATCGGAAAATGAGTGGGAGGGAAAGGGGGAAACTGGGAACGCTGGCAAAGGTAAAGTGTTAGAAGTGAAGGAAGGAAAGGATGGTTGGGGAGAAACGTGGAGGAAAGAAAAAGGTA
>NC_051405.1:32274641-32275430 GCF_015228065.2 Penaeus monodon
GAAAGGTGAAAAGGAGAAAAGGAAAGCTTGCAGCGGGAATGGAGGGAATGAAGGTTAATAGCAAGTGAAAAACACAAACGGAGGAGGAGGGTTTTACCAGTACCTGAGACGACGGGTGAAAAAGCAGACTGCGACAGGGCGGGGATGTGGAAGCAGAGGCAGTGGGGGCGGTAGGGTGGCGTCTCGGTAGAGGGAAACAAAGGCAGTGGGGGTAGTAGGGTGGGGAGGCCAAAGCGAGGCCAAAGGAGGCCACGGCGAGGCATAGTTGGAGGCGGAGGCAAGGTGAAGAAGCAAAGATAGTAACAGTAGCACGGTGGGTCGGCAGGGTGGAGACGACAAAGGTAAAGCAGCAACGGTGACACAGCTGCGAGGCTAAGTCGGCAGGTCGGCAGGACTGAGAGGCAAAGACGAGGCAAAGGCGAAGCAAAGACGAGGAAAAAACGAAGCAAAGGCGAAGCAAAGGAAGTGGCGGGGGGACGCTGGTGATATCAGGAAGCAAGGCGCGGTAGCTCGGGGATAAAGAGGCCTCCTAATTAGGTTTAAGGAACAGCCGTCGCGCAGGTGAGGCGAGGGCAGAGGGGCGCCAGAGGATGAAGACGGAGAGGAGCGCGGGGACGAGGCGAAAGGCACGAGAGGAGATAAAAGGAGTCCCAGCGCCGTGAAAGAGGGCGGGAGGAGATGAAAAGGAGGAGAGGGAGGGATGTAAAGGAAGACTCGGAGAAAGTAAGCACTAGAGAAAGGTAGATGGGGAGATATGATGGAAGTAAGAAAGGAGAAAGAAAGAGCGTA
>NC_051405.1:32275519-32275665 GCF_015228065.2 Penaeus monodon
TAAGAGAAAAGAAGAAAGAAACAAAAAGAAAAAGAAGAATAAAAGAGACAAAGTAAGAAAATAAAAAAGGAAAAACAAGAGAAAGAAAGACAAGAAAACAGTGTGCGAACAACGAGAGCAAGAGTATGGATCCGCCGCCCTTGTTA
>NC_051405.1:32275906-32276023 GCF_015228065.2 Penaeus monodon
ACCATACACTCCACCACCAACCACTCTAACCATACACCACTCCACTCAACCACCAACCATACATCCACACCACTCACCTAACCATCCATCCACCCACTCAACCACCTAACCATACAT
>NC_051405.1:32276420-32276711 GCF_015228065.2 Penaeus monodon
CCTGGCAGCCTGAAACTGCACTAATATCAAACTAAGATTAAGACCCGCGGGAACCGTCTTCGAGCCCCGATTGGTAATTGGGAGAAAATAAGTCCAAGACACGTGTGTATCTTCAGGCGGAATGGAGGGGGGGGGAGGTGAGGATGGGGGGGAGGATGTGGAGGGGGGGGTGCGGATGGGGCGGAGGATGTGGAGAGGGGTGAGGATGGGGCGGAGGATGTGGAGGGGGGTGAGGATGGGGCGGAGGATGTGGAGGGGGGTGAGGATGGGGCGGAGGATGTGGGGGGGGGG
>NC_051405.1:32277013-32277127 GCF_015228065.2 Penaeus monodon
TATTTTTAATTTAAAAAAAATCCTTATAATCCCCGGGGGGAAAAAAAGAGGAGGGGGGGGGGAAAGGGTAAAGAGAAAAAATTTTTTTTTTTCCCCCCCCCCAAAAAATTTTTT
>NC_051405.1:32277194-32277301 GCF_015228065.2 Penaeus monodon
CCCCCATGATGTTTTTTAAATTTTAAAAAAAAACCCGATTTTTTTTAAAAAAAAAGGGGGGGTTTTGAAAAAACTAAGAAATGAAAGATAGGGGGGGAAGGGGAGGC
>NC_051405.1:32277354-32277901 GCF_015228065.2 Penaeus monodon
GAGGAAGGGGTTTTGGAGTGAAGAACAAAGGGGAAAAAGGGGGAAAAAAGGGAAAAAAAGGGGGGGAAAAAAGGGAAAAAAAGGAAGGGAAAAAAGAGGGGGATAAAAAAGAGTTTAAAGAATTTTTTTTTTTTTTTAACCGAGAAGAAAAAAGGGGAGGGGGGAAAGGAGAAGGAGGGGAAAAAGGGAGAGGGGGAAAAGGAGAGGGAGGGGAAGAGGGAGGACATAAATGAATAAGAGAGATGTAGAGATAGAGTGTGTGTAATAAAAAAAAAAAGTAAATTGAGAAAGAGAAAGACAGCAATGCAATGAAGGGCGAGAAGAAAGTGTAAAGTATAATAATGAGTAATAATATCATTAACCATCCTGTAGTAAACAAGTCATTACAGCGAATTAAAGCCGAAACACTACACATAAAAAACAAAAGCTCGATCAGGTACACCTATTTATTCCGTAATTCATCAAACAACTCTCTTCATCAATACCTCGAAGGAAGAGAGAAAAGAGGAGGGGGGAGGTTAAAGTTATCAGATGAGAAAATCAATGA
>NC_051405.1:32278060-32278146 GCF_015228065.2 Penaeus monodon
TCACATGATCGCGTTTCTTAAATTCTAAGACTCCACATCACTCTTAATTTCCATCCCTTGCCCCACTCTCGCTTCTTTTCAATTTT
>NC_051405.1:32278184-32278251 GCF_015228065.2 Penaeus monodon
TGTTTCCCACTTTTTAAACACTAGATAATGTACAAGTATAGGCTTTTGGTAACGCAGCTGCCGAGGC
>NC_051405.1:32278325-32278481 GCF_015228065.2 Penaeus monodon
CGGCAGAGTTAGATTGAGTTGCAAGACACAAAGGGTGAAAAGGGAGAAAAGAGAGAGAAAATAGAAATAAAAGGAGAAAGGGACAAAAGAGATCGTGATTAAATCAAAGAGCTTCATCAACCCGTCACTGATTTTGTTTTTCTTCAATCTCATTTT
>NC_051405.1:32278561-32278748 GCF_015228065.2 Penaeus monodon
AGGAGGGGGGTGGAAGAGAAAAAGAAAGAGAAAAGAGAGAGGACAGGTTTCTTCTTTTTTCGTTCGTTTTTCTCTGCCTCCATTTCATTATTACTTCACACACATACTCTCTCTCTCTCTCCGACATATGGTTTACCTTGGATAATGAAGACGCCAAAGCGATAGGCTGAGGTGAATGGATGGGGGC
>NC_051405.1:32278885-32279860 GCF_015228065.2 Penaeus monodon
GAAAGAAAAGGAGGATAGTAAACGTGATAGGGCGGAAGATCGCGAGAAAGGAGATAAGGAGAAAGAAGATATGACAGAAATACGCGAATCCTTATTATAAATATTTTCTTTCATTGAAACGTAATTATCTTCTAAAGCAAAATATCAAAATATTACAAAACTTCATAACCGAAAAAAAATCCATTGAAGTGAAAGACAAATAACAATGAGAACCAATTTTCCACTGTATAGCCCACTTAAATTCAACCTTTTGCAAAGCCTGATTCAAATGAACCTAAAACGCTACAATAAAACATTCCATCCCATTTCCCTCCCTGGCCAAAATACGTTCAACCTTTATCATCAAACAGACCCGGTTCATCGCCAACAAAAGCATTAAAAAACAGGCGCCATTTTGATTCAATATAAAGAAGTGGCGGAGTTCGTGAAGCACAAATTTCGAAGAATCTATTTATATAATTTTTTCCTTTCCGTGAAATCTGAATCCTATCCTGTTAAACGTTTTCTCGAATCCTGTTTCGACGTCGGAATAATGCAACTGGCAACGACAAGCAACGCTAATGGGACGAGATTTCCACGCGACCGACTGTACGGCATGGCTGCCACGTCACTATCACGGCCGATCTTGATTGACGCTGTTCAAAGGTGGCTCATTAAATGAAATGGACGAAATATTATTGCAAATATTTTTTCCCCTTTTCTTTTTAATCTATTTCCTTTACTAACTTCTTCGCCGTTGTTTCCGCATCTGAAATTCGGAACTATTCTAATTTCCGTAACTTCCAGTGTCGCCAAAACTTCTCAGAGTTAGGACAGGAAACCGTAAATCAAATGATAAATACGAGCCGCCGCTTGGCCGCACAAGCATCCTATTCGCCCGTTAAGTTTGGTGTGGGTTAAGAAAGGGTTAAAAATTAAACAAAGGTAAACAAGAAGAAAAATAGGGAGCGAAAATAAGATGAGAAACATTTTCAT
>NC_051405.1:32280251-32280579 GCF_015228065.2 Penaeus monodon
CCTTCATACAGGTACGAGTTCAAGCCGCTGATCCATCTATGGCTTCGGTCTCTCTCGGTCTCGATTCGCTCCGATGATGCTCCAGTTGGCCGAGTGAAGTCCGCGGGTATGACGGCGTTTTAATTACTTTCGAGCAACATCCCTCACCCCCCCCCCTCCTCTGCCTCTAGATTCGCAGGAGTGGTGTTGAGGGAGTGATGATGTTCCATGCCAGGTGTTCGATCAGGGCTTATATTCCTGCATGACCTATATATATCTGACATTCCCCCTCTCACCGGCGTCCCCCTCGCCACGCCAATCCCAGCACCGCCATTTGACAATCATGCTA
>NC_051405.1:32280765-32281106 GCF_015228065.2 Penaeus monodon
GCCACTCGGCGAAGGGCGCGCGGCACATGCCCACTGCTGCATAATCAAGATAATGAGATTTAATCCTCGCAGCTTCTTCCCTGGAGCATCACCCGGCGTTCAGGTGGTGCAGCAAGTGCCTCATTATCTTGGTCAAGCTCCCCTTATCTCCGAAGTCAAGGCTTGCATCACCCCTCCCCCCTCCCCTCTTCTCGAGGTTTAGCAAGCACTGCCGCCGATGATAAGGAAGGCAAAACTACGTCGACCCTCTTGATAACAGCCCAAAATCGATTCAGATTACGGATGCGTTAGCGCTGCCCGGCCCCGTACTGGCGAAGTATCCTCGTGCAGGCGCTTTCACC
>NC_051405.1:32281140-32281271 GCF_015228065.2 Penaeus monodon
CCCCGTTTCCATGTCCTTCTTCATCGTCTTCTTTGTACTTCCCTTTCCTTATTATTATTTTTTTCTTCTTTCCTTCCCTTCTATATCGTTTTCCTCTTTTCTCTGACATTTTTTTCCAAGTACCCACATTG
>NC_051405.1:32281415-32281544 GCF_015228065.2 Penaeus monodon
CCCATTCAGCCGACTCCTCTATCTATGACACACATCATTTCGCCTGAATTGTTTTGAGCACGAGATTGTTACGGCCAACAACAGCCTTTACATTCATCATTAATGCATGTTGAAGTTTCATTACGTCTG
>NC_051405.1:32281666-32281756 GCF_015228065.2 Penaeus monodon
GGTTTGGACATACGTGATGCTTTTATTAAATATTCACCGATTAATCGCCTGTATTTATTTGAACACGATAAATAACTTAACAAATAACTA
>NC_051405.1:32281851-32282086 GCF_015228065.2 Penaeus monodon
CACATACATGAGCGCTGCGACCCATTCCATTCGATTCCCAAGTCAATTATACAGTATAATGACGGCGCTCGAATAAAATAACAATAACGAAGGGAAATAATTTTGTCTGTCTTTCATAACCCATCGTAAAACAGCATGCCAGATGTTGCTGCTACAGAGATTGTGTTTGTCATCCTCGCTGCGATATGCAAATGTCCCTCGTCATCACTTCCTCTCTTATTCAACCTCTATGAGA
>NC_051405.1:32282125-32282626 GCF_015228065.2 Penaeus monodon
GGACATTATCATGCCAAAAGGACTTCCAGGACTCCATTTTGGCCGGCCCTTTACTGCCATACGCCTACTTGCTTCCGTCGCTTCATACATTTCTCCTGTAATACCCTCAGGGGAAACTACAATTTATTCCTCATTTCGGAACATACGATGCAATGACCAGCCTGCATACAAAATGCTATTGTTATTACATGTGTTTCAATCATCACACACAGCTCAGCCCGGACTAGCAGATGTAAAATCAAAAATAAATTTACGGTCGAAAAGGGCAAATTACTTCTTAAAATAGAAAAATACAAGTTACAAGACGCTCTCCAACTCTTCCAAAAGTCAAATATAAAATAATCACTTCAACCCGATTCGATACACATCATGCCATTAGTAGAGCTCTCTCTAAACTCTGTGATCACAGTGATTATCTACCATATCATAACCAATACTAGCCTACCCTGATTAGCAAGACATCTTACACAAGCAGCATTTTATATTACACACACACACAAG
>NC_051405.1:32282692-32282960 GCF_015228065.2 Penaeus monodon
ACTGAACTAACGGCGACGAAACCCGACCCCCAATGTAAGGCTTGGAATCCAAACTCGGTGAAGAAGTTCCCGCTCTTGTTCCGGACGCACAATGCCAGATTTGGGCTTCTGATAATAATCGCAACTCCTGTTCCAAACCCTAGCCTTATGATAAAAATAATACCCGCTGTTCCATGCCCTAGCTTCATCCCTCGCCGTCCTTCGTAAATAAAACAAACCCAAGACATCCAGCGTACGACGAGACCCTCTCGATGAAACAAAGAAGTGC
>NC_051405.1:32283047-32283437 GCF_015228065.2 Penaeus monodon
CATCATTAAAGGATTAGCGACTGCCAGGACAACCACATCCCGGGGCGGAGCTCTTCAACGCACAAAGCTCATGAACCCCGGCACCATCGAGGCTGCCGACATCAAAGGAAAGCCACATCCCGGCCCAGAAGCATATCCCAAGATGTAAAAAGCTTCCTGGAACCGGAGTGCCCGCGAACCATGAGCCGTTTTCGGGAGTGCCAAAATAATTGATCGTGTCAGGGCTGTTAACATCATCGCCGCCATCAAAGCTAACCCTTACGAACGCGCGCCCAGATGATCAACAAGCCGCGAGGGAAACAGAGACAACGAGGGAGGAAAGGCTGCCTCTTCAACAAGGGACGGAGAGAACGGGAGCTTCTGACCGCTAGAAAAAGAACAAAGGGATAT
>NC_051405.1:32283961-32284368 GCF_015228065.2 Penaeus monodon
CGAACAACACGCGAGGGCTGGGCGGGGCGTGACGCGATGGCTGGTCCGGTAATTGGCGATGGGAGGGAATCGATAGTACAGGAGACAAACTCCCCTCAGATTCCTCCTCTGACGTCACTCTGCACTCCCCACGGCAACTCCCTCGAGATATCCGGTTGCCTAACTACATCGAACGCCCCCTCATGATATCATTTTATTCCATCGTGCGAATTTAACTGCCCAGCGATATCTTGTTACTTGAATCTCCTCTACTTGCTTAGCGTCTTCTAAATTCCTGTCCTCCGTCCCTCACATCATCCTATTACCTGCAGGACAAGGGACCACCTCTCCAAAAAGGATTTTTTCGTCCATGTGATCATCTTGATTATCTACCAAACCACAACCAATATAGCCACCACTGATGAGCT
>NC_051405.1:32284655-32284960 GCF_015228065.2 Penaeus monodon
TCCCGGATAACCTTGCTCGCCATGGCAGCAACAAAGTTCCGCGAGACAAAGTTAGCGTACGGGTCCCGGCGCAGACTGTAAGCCCCTAGGCCACCTGGATTGAACATCATTAGCGCTCACCTGGAGCTCACCTGCCCGGGGATTCCAACGGCCTCGGCCTTCACCTTCAATGTAAACAGTTTGTGCCTACATCCCCGAACCTAGGCCGCTGGTATTCGACCCAAATTGTGCGTCATTTCCTGGTTTCGAATATCACGTTTATCGGTTGTTTAATTATGTATTTTTTAAACCTATATAGACTTGAT
>NC_051405.1:32285006-32285165 GCF_015228065.2 Penaeus monodon
CAGGCCTTCCATGCGTATTTACCCGCGTTTCTCGCCAAAACTGCACCGAGAACTTACCTTACCTTTAGTCTAATCTTCGCTGCCAATAAAACCTCAGCGTAATAAATTCCAAACAGAAAAAAATGTCTAATCAACGGATATCCGTCCCCACCCAACATT
>NC_051405.1:32285234-32285322 GCF_015228065.2 Penaeus monodon
TATGTATATATAAGAGAGAGGAAGAGAGAGAGGGAGGTAAGGAGAGAGGGAGAAAAGGAGGGAGGGAGGAAGGGAGAGTGGGAAAGAA
>NC_051405.1:32285426-32286002 GCF_015228065.2 Penaeus monodon
ATGAGAATAAGCGAACGCATGTGCAGGCTACGAGACTCCAGGAAACATGAGCAAGAGCGAAGGACGAAGTGGATAAAAGGAAGGGAGTAAAGGAAAGAAACAAATATGGATGGCAGGGGGTGCACGGGATGGGCGTGGGCGTGGGAAGCAGAGACAAGAGCGTAAATTAAAGACGGTATCTACCAGCGCAAGAGAGGAGAGAGGTCTTTCATCCGCCGCGCCGACCGTATAAACACAGACACCCACCTCGGCATCAATTCCATCAACCTATTGTTTAACAGAATCCATTTGAATACATTCCAATGCATAATAATTTTCCTCCTACCGGGCCAACTTACAATCCTCCAAAACGAACCGATAAACTAATACAAAAGCGAGGTAAACGAAATGCAAATAACGAAACAAGTAACGCAACGCCTTGTTTCGTTAAATGCATATAACGAAACGAATAACTCCTGTCTTTTCCTTTTTTCCCTTTTTTTCTTCCCTGCAACAAAACAAAATCTTATTTGAATGGTTTACTTATAAACACTTGCACAATATGACAGGCAGCCCAAGTAAGTAAAGCTCAAATCA
>NC_051405.1:32286400-32288318 GCF_015228065.2 Penaeus monodon
AGTCGACTAAAATGATCTGACTAAGAATGAAAAACTAGGCAAAAACGTTTCACAAGTGATCACATAATATGATGTACGCGACAAAGTAGAAACATATTTCATTCATAAGCAGGAAAGAGAACATGTTTTACAAGAGCATTAAAACTTTAAGTGCCAGTAGCTGAGGCGAGGGAGTGGTGAGCGGGAGAAAGAGGAGTGGCAAGGTGCGAATGCGAGGCTTGAATGGGAGTGCCAGTCCGCAGTGTCAGTGAGGGCCTCGTCATGCCAGGTGTAGCGCGGCAAAATAGGTATAAATGACTCCGATAATAAAATCATATTGAATGTTTACACAAACCTACAATCCAACACCATAAAATATTACGACTCATCGACTCTGTCCCTTGTGAAGAGCAGACACTATGTTCACTTACACGCACGGCACTGCCATCGACCGGGCAAAGATAGTTAAATATGAAAGCTACAAATCATTTAAATCGCAGCTGGCATGAACCTTAATAACGGTACACGAGCGAGCCGTTGAAAGCGGTGACGCCATGACATTCGACGTCATAGAAAGCGTGACGTCATCATCGCCTTCCCCAGGACACTGCTGGCGAGGATTTCGTAACAATGCTTATAACACACATGGGACATGGTGAAGGACTGTTCGCGTGCGTGTATGCGCGTGCATGCATGTGTGTACACACGATAGACGCCAGGAAGAACCATGGAAGGATTTCTCGAAAACACGAAGATGCAGGGCAAAGGACTCGTAACCCACACGCCACACAGTTCACGCTAGCCCCGACCAACAGCAGACGCCATCTTAGCCTCCCCTCACACCCCACCCCGAAAAAGGGTAACCCCCCTCACTCCGACTACAGGCTTTCTTACCTCCTACGCCTTACACAACCAACAAACCCGGCCTGGCGCACGAATGATAGATTTCTTAAGTTATGCGCATAATAATAACAAAAAAATCACGATCACCGCTGACAGTCATTCCGCTCTTTACATCCCCGCTACCACGCCCGCAGCCCCGCTACAACATCCCGCTACACTCCCACGGCCCCACTACAGTATCCCCGCTACAACGCCCGCGCCACTCCCCGCCCCACCGCCAGAGGGCAGCCTGACGACAGCGTGCACAGATGCGGTATCAGATAGCGGCATTAGCGCCCGGCTTTTTCTGGTCGTTCCGCACATCCTGCGAGCTTACGAAAACCTTCATGCCACAAGCCCGCCCACGACAGCCTAATGCCGCCCATGGATAATTCAGGAGCGAGGCTGGATAAACCATTCGCCGTAAATGGCTCGATGTGCAAACCCCCGTCAAGTGATAAAGAGGCAATAAAAGTGAAGCTACCAAATTACCCAACGTAATCCAATCTGGCAGCTAAATATACTTAATTATCCAACAACTTGCAATCGAATCCTGGGGCATCTCATTTCGCCATTAACATTTTGCTATAATAGCCACCATCTGCGCTGCATTCCACGCGTTATCCCCCAAGCGACATCCTCCAGCAACGCGCTAAAAGCATCTTCTGTGTCGATTTTTGCCCCGGGTGGAGGCCGATAATCAACACTCATGAGTTAATCAAAAAGGTCACTTTCAATATTTCACTTTGTTTATCTGTCTTTGTTTCAAAAGAATAGACCAAAGTGCCCTTCCTTGTTCATTCTTGGTCCATTTCACCGACTTATTTGCTACATTAATTCTTAGGTCATTGATCTGATGTTCAAACATTAATAATTCGTAAAGCTTCGTAATCTATTCATAATGCTCTCAAACTTAGACGACGTTAGCACGAACAACCGTACAATACCTCACAAAACTCATGAACCAATCAATATTTTAATCCTACTTCCCCATAAAAAACAACATAAGCATGCCTTCAATCAGAACTCTATCCCCTTATTTTCCCCACATGAAAGA
>NC_051405.1:32288415-32288701 GCF_015228065.2 Penaeus monodon
AAAAAAAAATTATCCACACACCTCGTCCACACCACGGGCGTCAACCGCAATTAACTGGATACCCTACAAGGCTGCGGGTTCACAGTCTCCTCCACCTTCCCCGGCCGCTTGCAAGGTGAAATATTCAGACTTCTGCTGGCTTGAAGGAAAGGCCCGTGGATCTCGCCTAATTGGAAATCCCAGGAGGGGAAAGCAGATGTAACCTGACTTACTTCACGTGCAGGCGGACGGAGTGGCGTCGGACGGTTTTCCTCTAGCTGGATCTATATCTGTGTACCTATGCTCG
>NC_051405.1:32288907-32289523 GCF_015228065.2 Penaeus monodon
CGCGTGCGTGCGTGCGTCTTCCTCCTTTTGTTTCACTCTCACTTACCCATTCAACTCTCACTCTCGCTTCATCTCGCCCACTCGCCCCCTCGCCCTTGCCGTAACATGACCGGTCCACTTCCAACATGGATGGCGTATGAAAATGAAATATCTATTCCATTTATACAATTTGGACTATGCGAAATGCAGCCCATGTATCCCGCCCGTCCCCTATTCGTGTGTCGTTACGTCTGCACGTCTCTGTACGTCAGTGTACGTTCATTTACACATCCCCTCACTCACTAGTGATCCCCTCGCCGTCTGTCACTGTTAGTCACTCTTAGGGTATCTAAGGGGGCGCAGGGGAAGGGGGGCTGCGTGCACATACGTGTGTATTTGTACAGCCATGCTGTGTTCGACAACCCTTAATGTACAAAAAAGAAAAGAAATCGGAAAAAGGGATTTACCAGATAACACAATATCTGCTATCTTCATTGATATCAAATAAAAGAAAAATGAAAAACTCTGAACTTTTTCTCGTCCTCTCACACAAGCCTTTATCACCCAGCACCCCTCTCCCCTCTCTCCCCATATACTCTCCTCCCTCCCTTCTCTCCCTCCCCTCCCCTCTCCTCGG
>NC_051405.1:32289550-32290368 GCF_015228065.2 Penaeus monodon
CGTCGAGCAGCTGTCATGCCCTTCCCGTCGCCCCTTCGCCACCTCGCCCCCTCCCCTTCGCTTCTTCGACCATCCCCCTTTACCCACTCCCCTCCCCTCCTTCACCCACCCGCTTACCCGTCTAGAATTACCCTAATGATGGCGTGAGGGACCGTCACAGTTAGGGCGATCAGAGACGCTTTATGGCCGTCGATGGCTACCTTTGTCACTCCATCGCTTCCCTGCCCCCTCCCTCCGCCTTTCCTTTCTTTCCCCTCTTCACTCTTCCTCCCTCTTCCCCTCTTTCCCCTCCTCTTCACTCATTTCACTCTTCCCCTTCTTTGTTGTCTTCCCTCTCTTTCCCCTCTTCATTCTCCCTCCATCTTCTCTTCTTCCCACTCTTTCCCCTCTTCACTCTCCTTCCCTCTTTCCCTTCTTCTTCTCTCCGCTTTCCCTCCCTCTTCCTCTTCTTCCCCTCTTCACTCACCCTCCCTCTTCCCCTTCTTTCCCCACCGCCCCCACCCAACTCAAACGTCTCGACACACAGGAGAACCAACTTTGGCCTACGACCTCGTCCTAGCTTAGCAATCCAATAGCCCAATCCTGGAATGCGACTCCAGAAATCATCACTAAATCAACGTTCTCGTTTCTGATTTCCAAATTGCTTCGTTAAATGTCAGTCGGATGATATATACTCGTGATATATGAACATCTACCTCCATCCGCCATTACCATACCGGTACTACTATGGTAATGTATCATCATGTTATTTGTAACCTTCGCACGCATCAGAGATAGGGTTTAACACACATAAGCGTAAAAACGCACAGGCACACAGG
>NC_051405.1:32290669-32291149 GCF_015228065.2 Penaeus monodon
TGCCTTGGTACATCAATCAATACTTTGCTAACCTAACCTTGCAACATTAAGCAAGCTAGTGTGACCTGCCGCCGTAAACAAGCGCGATACCTGTTATTTTTTTCAATCTGCGCCTGATATAAGTCCCTGAGGATCCATACCGGATTCGCGAGGCACCGGGGAGGGAGGGGGTGGGGGGCGTGTGGCTCTGTGTACGGCCGAGGGACGGTGCAGGGAGGCGGACGCAGGGGTGGGCGGGGGGAGGCGGACATAAGGGGGAGGGCAAGTAAGTGTGGGGGGAGGGGAGGGAGCCGGACACAGGAGGAGGGTGGGGGAGAGCTACGGAAGTATAAGGGTGGGGGGAGAGCTACGGAAGTACAAGAGTGGGGGGGAGAGAGGCGGACGCAAGGGTGGGGACGAGGGGGACGCAAGGATGGGAGGGGGGAGGCAAACACAAACGGGGAAAGCAAGAAAAAGTGAGGACATGGACACAAGAGGGGG
>NC_051405.1:32291216-32291381 GCF_015228065.2 Penaeus monodon
CAAGGTGGGGGGAGGGGGGGAGAAGCGGGCGTGAATTTATAGCGAAAGAAAGAAGGGAACACGAGCGTCACGCAGCGCACGTACGTGATAATAGAGACATAATTCCTCTCAAAAATAACATTCATGGCCGGATTGCGGGGTAAGCAAAAATCCTCGACAACCACC
>NC_051405.1:32291431-32292410 GCF_015228065.2 Penaeus monodon
TACCAGAAGCCACGAAGACGATTTTACCTACTTTTTTTTCAAAACTATACATGGGAAAGGAAAATATAAAAAAGTATGAATAAATAAAAGACAGTTATACGCTAGCAAAACTTACATTCAAGTACAAACATATCCTAATCATATCCTCAAACTGCGCACGAAAATCACACCAACGACTTTTCTCCTCAACTCAATTGGTAGTAACCTTAACAAATAAAAAGTCTTTCAGTGAGTTATATCTAAATCTTACGCTTGTCAATCGTCATGCAACTCAATACGACAGTAATGACAGGCTTGTCGTACACACGCAGCTGCTCGCCAGATGGGCGTGTCACCACCGTCGAAGATGCCATTTGCCTTTTATTCTCCTAATTATCTCATTCCAGAAGTTGCTGCGACTGCCTTACCGGTCGTCTGACTTACCCATAAAAGACTTCAAAAGGTACACGGACGCACTTCCACGCCCTTGTTTAGCACCTGGTCAGCAAAAATCTCGCCTTATCTTGCACGAATCACCTGCGGGATGCCATTTACGATCATTCACACACTTACAAACTTCACTCACATTCCACCGACATTTGTAACGCACACACTCACGCAAGCACGTCAATGGTTACTGCCACTCAAGCATAGTTATGATTACTGTCAGGCTCCCCTAAAACAGAGGCAACGAACGTACCCATTATAATAAAATCGGACACTTTAAGTATCGGTACCACTGGATATCAACAACGATGCTCATTACAATAAAAACTAAACTTTAAGTAAAACTGACAACGGTAACTGTGACCCCTAACTCGTCAAGGAATGTCACTCGGGGCCGCCGTCCGCCGAGGTTGTGACGTCACACCTCCGCCGCCGCAGACAGTTCCTGAAAAACCAGCGCCGAGGAAACCGCTACTGACCCCCGTCGCTCCGAGGGTTTGTCCAGAGTGCCGTTGAATATTTCTGATGTATCTGGGCGTGGGTCGGGTGGGCA
>NC_051405.1:32292607-32292702 GCF_015228065.2 Penaeus monodon
TAGAATTTCGTCTAACTACATGCCACTTTTCCGCCTCGCACTCTTATAAATGTGGCGAGGTAGATATTCTGTCAATCATTTTCTTTTATTCCCCT
>NC_051405.1:32292745-32293577 GCF_015228065.2 Penaeus monodon
TAGATTAAGGCCCTCAATTCTTCATCGGGTAAAATGTAACGCCATTTACATGAGAGATTCCAATATCAAAAGAGTTGGGACGGTATTCAAAAAATGAAATTTCTAAAACCCACTTTTGTAGATTCCATTATGCATTATGATTTTTTTCAAACGCTTCACGCGGCGCGACCGGTTGATGCCTTTCAGTGGCATACCGGCATTACCTTTTTCCTGGATCCGTGTTAGAAAAAAAATGATTAAAAATGACGATTTAGCACTCGAACGCACAATGAAGCGCGGCAAAAGAAACTTAAAAACAAAGGCAAAACACCGAATAACAAATACGTGACTCGCCTTTGAGCAATTCCCACTTGCATTTGTTTTTGTTACTTAAAAATTAACAAGTAAGACCGCATTCTCTTTGCTTTTCCCAAAGCACGATTGACATTCCCACGAAATTGTATCATTCACTTTGGTTATGACCCGCGCATTAAAGGCCAGCTAGAAATGCTTAAAATTACTCATCTTATCGGTTCGATTTTTTTATTGCGTTATCTGCTATCATCTCTCCAATTTACTTTATCGTCTGAGGCAATTTACCCTAATTCAAGCAATTTGCGTATCATCACCTGAACGTCAGCACGCAAACAACAGCTGTCTGTCGGTCAGCCTATACATGGTGCATCCAAACACTAATATATGCCTCCACATGCTAACATAAACACCTACATAGCCAACTAGATACACAGACATATATATACGGGCACGCAAGCACGTAATTAATGTGATTATGTATGTGTTTGCCTGTGCTAGTCTGCACATCCTGCTGACATAGACAAATACAGAGTTGGGC
>NC_051405.1:32293624-32294150 GCF_015228065.2 Penaeus monodon
AAACAGATAGTGATTTCCGTCATCCACCAAAACCGCTGTTTTGGTGGAAAGGAAGAAAAGAAGAAAGGAATGGGAGAGAAAAAAAAACTTGAAAAAAAATTCACTACATCATATAAAACCAACATAAAAGAACGAGATTCGTTTTTCCACGTGTTGTTCTAAGGTTTACGAGTCCCGCGATCCCCTCCTGGCCGCCGAGCGCAGTAGGCCGCTCTCTTAAGAGGGGAAATTATCCCCTCTCCCTCTCCCCTCCCCCCCACTTCTACCCCAACCGAACCGAGGAATTCTCTCAAGAATTCTCTCAACAAAGCTTTCTGTACCCTCACCCTTACCCCGTGTCATCTAAGAGGGGAAGTCAACCCCTTACCCCGTCGTTCTTCAATGAGGGGAAAATTAACGCCCTTTCTCCACCAGAAACTTAACCACAATCCTTTTCTACCCTCAACCTCTTACCACGTTCTTTAAAGAGGTGGAATTAACCTTCTTCCTCCACCAACCATTCAACCGACAGCCCCCCCCCCTACTG
>NC_051405.1:32294224-32294547 GCF_015228065.2 Penaeus monodon
TTATCCTCATGAAATCCAAAGGACAAGTGCATCAGGGTAATCCCACACCTCATGACGGAATCGTAAAAAAATAAATCAGGAATCAAAAAAGCTAAAAAAAAAAAAGGGGGGGGGGGAGGGACACCACTACGCCCAGCATAAATCCGGCCGCAGAGTCCAGTTAATCCCAGTAATCCTTTGCAGATGGGACGCCTTAGGTCTTACACCGCGCCCGCAAAAAATCCACTCCGGTCAATTACCTTCTTAGATAATCTCCCTAATTTTCGCTCGTTTCATTTTCTGGTTCGCGCGTCGATTTCTAATTCATGAAGAATAGGTAAACT
>NC_051405.1:32295291-32295667 GCF_015228065.2 Penaeus monodon
ACTCTGTAACCGATCCAGCAACTCAGCACTGTTGTCTAGCCCATGGCACCTGGCGCTGAAGTGCCCTTAGCCTGAAATTCCTCTCTGCGGATGCGGCCGTTCAGCGTTCGGAGGCCCTGTGTAAACAAGCGCACGTTGCAAGGGACAAAGCCTCTTTGCATGACGAAGACACGACTGACCGGACACCCTCTGTCGTCTCCGGTCAGAAAACGGGAAGAATAACAATGCTGCTGGAAAAACAAAACCAGTAGTTAAATTACGCGGTCTCCACCAAAAGCGGAAGATCATAAGAAAAGAAGACGAACAACACTAATAAATGCGCAAAACTATCCATCCCGGCGATTCATGCAAGGTCGCACGGGCGCAGCGGTGAGGA
>NC_051405.1:32295711-32295984 GCF_015228065.2 Penaeus monodon
AGGAGACGACATTCCCTGCGACTATTAATCCCCTCCGAAGCCTCTCATCCACGGCGACTAAACGAAGCTCGCAGACGGCTCGCATCTCGGCAAGCTTCGAGCTGCGGGAGAGGAGAGCTTCTCCCCTCCTTAGAAACCCCTGTCACCTTGGCGGTTATTTGGAAAAGGCTGCTTATACTCCTATAAATCAAACGCGTCCATCACCAGACAAAGGCGTTAATCATTTACGTTTTTTGTTTATTTTTCAGCCTATCCATAGTTGATTCTGGGATA
>NC_051405.1:32296081-32296901 GCF_015228065.2 Penaeus monodon
TGCAATCTACTTCCTCTGTAACTGTTGTCTTTCTTCTTCATGGCCATTAGTTTCTCTACGAAATAGACTACACCAACTGAAATAGGTCATAATGCATTTTCCGTATTATTCTTTACACTTATTATCCGACATGTGTGCTGCACGGCCATACCACCAGTCTGCAATAACGTCAGTTAATAACAGCATAATCAAATCACTGTAGACGCTTATAATGTACAGTATGTAGGCCTAGTTATTGTTACAGTGATAGTCTAAAGGAAAATGTGTTCTCTTATGGTCCGAAATCTAGTGGGCCTACTTTTCGAAGTTCTGTTGTTTACGTTTGTAACATGCAGATTTTCTAAGTTAAAGTTGCCAATTGTTGTGAAACGTAGCTTAAAGATGGTGTTATTTAGAGGCAAACATCTAACTACTCAGCGTTGTTTTGATTTGTTTTGAGAGTAAGGGAAGTAAGTTCCTTGTGACCATGTTCCAACATAATTGGAAACAAATCTATGAAGCAAAATAAATACGGTAATTCCCACGCCACGCCATTTCTATTCTACAGGTAAAATATGAGACTCACTATATACCGGGATAACATGATTTTTCCACGTTCCCCATGTGAAAGCAAAGAGATAAAAATTATGACATTTTCTGTCAAATTAATCAGGTGCTCGGTGGGCCAGTTACTTCTGCCCGGAACTGTCCATTTTTTATATATTTTAATTCAGCGGAAATAAATTACAAATTACCTCAATTAATACGGCCGGAAAAAAAAATCACGATTAAACAGCAACTTTTCAGGCACCGAATCCTGGCAGAGATATTTGCTCAGCGT
>NC_051405.1:32296950-32297386 GCF_015228065.2 Penaeus monodon
TTCCCAAAGCCCGCACGCACACACTCCTCCCTCCTCGAGCCTGCAAGCTCTGAAGTCCTCACACTCCAGTCGACCCCTCCCCCCCGACCTGCTTGCAAATAAATGCGAGTCGTGCACATACCTCCAGCATGACTAAAACATGCTTGGGCTAATCGTTCGAATTAGATAATATCAATGCATCAGTATTAATATCTTTATATATTAATATATTAATGTTCTCGACATGCCTATCATCAAAGTCTAATTCAGTTAATTATTCAAATTAAACGAATACTATTGAGACATTTGTCGTAACTGAATATAATATCGTACACCCCTCTGACATGCCTAAAAAAAACTAAACTAATCATTTCAATCAAGCACGCAATAAAACAAAATTATATATCAACACACCCCATACTGCAATTTCCGCACCTAACACACACTTGCGATGATC
>NC_051405.1:32297435-32297698 GCF_015228065.2 Penaeus monodon
TGAAGGTCCACGTAGTCCCCTTTAATGGAGTAGCCTTGATTAAGCAAGTGGTCAGCCTTCAAAAGCAGCAAAGGGCCCGACTAAAAGCTACGGCAAATGCAAAGGGAACCCTTGCGACTGCAACATTTTGGCGGCCGCAATCGCTGCGAGAATTCCAGCGGTAAATGCCGCATGGAAAGGGGATGGACGGGGAGAAAATGAGCAATATACTGCAAAGAAACGGCGGGCGGCAAATTGCACTGGACAAGGAAATCATTGAACAA
>NC_051405.1:32297954-32298227 GCF_015228065.2 Penaeus monodon
ATAAATAAAACGATAGATAGTAAGTAGTGACTAGTGTGTACAATAGCCATAAGTGTGGCATTATGTGCATGCCCCTTTTGCGTGTGTCTCCACGTATCGCACGAATAAACGGAGAAGAGAATACGATAACTTGGAAACGGAGAACAAGCAACAGAATAAACTCGTTTCTTTACTCTGCCTGAACTTCGTTTCCGCCTTGAATCCGCCCAGCGCTCCCTGTTCCTTCCTTAATTTAAGGATTAGAGGCTGACAAGGAGGGTTTGTGGATGCGGT
>NC_051405.1:32298506-32298688 GCF_015228065.2 Penaeus monodon
AAGAAAAATTAGTATGAGATGGGCAGACGAAAAAAGGCTAATCAATTACAGAGGGGTTGTGAGGAAGGTCAAGAGGATGCAATTTAAAAGGAAGATAACCTACAGTATCTAATAGAGATATGATATGCTATCTGCCTAAAACTGCGCACGTACACAGTCTGACAGACAGACGGAGAGGAAGG
>NC_051405.1:32298713-32298851 GCF_015228065.2 Penaeus monodon
ACGCACACAAAAACACATTTTTAGAGGGATATTATCACCGAAAGATCTAAATTACGCCTGGATAGGCCAACTCGAATGAAAGGCTTCGGCGAAATCCCATTAAATTGGCTCATACTTCAATATCGCAGGAAAAAGTGT
>NC_051405.1:32298974-32299425 GCF_015228065.2 Penaeus monodon
GCTTTAGACCTTCCCCCGTTCCCTTATCCCGGCCCTTTTCAACCCTCTCCAAAAATCAAACGTAATGCCAACCATAATGTCTTTTTGGCATCTGTTGTGAAAAAAAACGCCGCCTGGAAGCACCGCATCGTAAATTTCACGAACTTGAGGAAGAAGAAGAAAAAAAAAGAACATAAGGTTTATATTATATATATAAAAAACGAAACGACGGCGATACGGGGCTTTAGGTTTTCAAGCGTTAACGAGTTACGAGAACAAAGGGTTTTAAAGGAGGGCGAAGTTTTAGGATTGTAAAGCGAGTTACGGAAGGTATGGGCGGAGTCAATGGTGTTATGGGGTTTCGCATGATATTCTGAAAAAGAAAATTCTTAAGGGGTTTAGAGCCGACATAGAGTAGTTCATTTCCTTTATTATTCTCGGCTAATTATATTCCTCTATTTCATTAAAAAAA
>NC_051405.1:32299478-32299932 GCF_015228065.2 Penaeus monodon
CTTGCATTTAACTCCCTTTCTTGTCCTTCCTTTTTACTTGTATCTCCGTGCGCTACGGGAAAATTCACCCCAATATCTTCCTTCCTTCATTATCCGTTCTTTTTCTTAAGTGCCCTTTCCAGTTTTTTTCTCCGCGTGTCCTTTCTCTCCCTTACTCCCATTCAGCTTATCTTCATTAAGTTCTTCTTCCCTACTTCCCTTATGTATATCTTCATTTAAGCTTCCTCATTTACACTCATTCCGTTTTATCTTTTAGCAAAGTCCCCTCTCCCTTATTCCTCGCTTCTAACTGCTGTCCATATTTCCGCATCCTTCCCTCCTGCTCTTCTATCTCACAACTCCGTCCCCCCCCCCCCACTTACAACAAGTTCATCTGTGGGCGTCTTATTGACATTCACGACCCGGGGCGGCTGGAGGCTGCGCCACCGCGGAAATATTGCCAAATCAGTTTCCT
>NC_051405.1:32300058-32301156 GCF_015228065.2 Penaeus monodon
ATAACGATGAAGAGAAGTGAGGAAGGCGAGTTGATAATGGACAGGGAGGTAAACATAAAGAAAATTACGAAGCAGGACGTGGATGCAGCCAAGAGAGCCTGGAAACTCGACCGACAAGTGGCGGCGACAGATCCCGGAGAGGCGGATAGAAGCAACTTGCAGGGACAGGAATAGCCGAGAAAAACAGCCTCAACGGCCCCGGAATTTAATTTGATAACTACTACAAGAGGGAAAAAATGGGAGGACATACACTTCAGAAAAAAAATAGTTAAAAAGAAACAAGTGAGAAACTGATTCGTCTTCAGTATTTCAAGCGCCAGCATCACACCATCTCTTGACCACGCGCGAGTACCATCCAATCAACAAGGTCTTGAAGTGGATCCATACCACTCTATATTAATGGCCGGCGCGTGTTTGTGCCTGAGCGAACCTCTTGCATGCTGCATGACCATCCACACCGCCCAATAACCGGCCTAGTGACACATGGAACGAGCGCCCTGATTGGTTGCCGGCGGATAACTGTTCGCAGTCCATCAGCGGCAGGCGGGGGCGGCGGGCGTGCATGATGATAGGCTCCCCGCACAGGAAGTCCCTCCGGCAGCCAATGGGGTTCGGCCGCGAGGCACGACTGGATTTCTCTCTAGCGCGCTGGCATCCTGAAGGAGGCGAGGCGGGAGGGGGAAGGTGAAACGAGACTGCAGGATGGAAGTCATGAAGCCTGATCAATCCACGTGGAGAGAGTCCCTGCCATAACAGCGGCCGACGAGGGGCAACGGAGCGAGCGTATCCGACATAAAAGGCGATTCATGAGCCAAAGTTTAAATATAAGAGTGGCGATAGCGTGCGTGCGTGCGGGGTGTCACCGTCACTCCCGCGGCGCCCCCCGGCCTCGTGATGGAGCAGAGCCTGACATGCGGCCTTGCACTCTTGCAGTACGCCACAGGCTGGTCGAGGAACCAGGAAAGGAGACGCACAAAAAAGGCGTCTGCTATAGGAATACGATATGTGAACGAGCGCGGGGGGAATTATGGACGCGAGGGCAGCGAGGGACACGCCACAGATTTACCGTCACGCATCGCCTCCTGGAGTCGTCACTAC
>NC_051405.1:32301704-32302225 GCF_015228065.2 Penaeus monodon
CGACAGCGATCATCATGCTACCCCATCCGCCAGCTCCCTAGAGCCCAGTAGTACCCAACCCCGCTCCCTCGCCGCGCACATTCCACTTTTTAATCATCTCCAAGCTCTTCCCTGATAATGCAGCCGTAAGGTCCTGGCGGCGCTCTTGCCTCCTCGCTTCATCTTGGAAGATTATCCTCCGAATGACTCAACTTCTGCCGCCAACGCGACGTAAAATCAATGTTCACTTCCGTCCTCCCACCATACACGACAGAGGCGCCACGCCCACGGGGCTTCGGGGCGGGCGGGGGAAAGGAGGAGCAGAGCGCCAAGGACTCCCAAAATCCCCAGCCGTCAGATGTCTCCGGCCACCGATGCCACTGCCCTTAGCAAGCGAGGGGGGGGTCCAATGGCGTTGCGTGAAACTAAGGGAACAGACGCGGACGGACAGGTAAAGACGGCTCGTGCAGGGGTAACAGCGTTAAAAAAATAATGGCAACAAACTTTGGGAAAATGGTACACTTCTAACTTTTCTACCAGGT
>NC_051405.1:32302983-32303515 GCF_015228065.2 Penaeus monodon
CAGAACCGCGATCCTCCTCCTCCAGCAGTGTCTTCAAATATCTGAATTCTTTCAGCAAAACCTGCAAGAAATGTACTGCCAGCGAAAAACTTTTGCATGGAATGGATACACTCGCTCGTAATCCAGGGATCGCGACTGATCTACCCGCCGCACGTTTACAAGTTCTCCCGGCCGAATTCCGCGCGTTCACCTGTGGTAGTTTGATGATGTGCGAGCGGTGCGGATCTACCACAACCTCCCAACCTTCGCGATCAATGTTAGGGGTCCTGCGGCTCGCAAACTGTATGGTGATGACTCCGCGCCGAACCAGCCGCTCCACTCTCGTCGCTAGAACCATTCGAATGTGTACACGAGGACGAAAATGCACGTGTCTTTTTTGTGTCGACATGTAATTGCAAGCTTACATATATACACAATAAGTGGGAAATGAAAAATATCTGGTTTACTTTACCGGTTACATGTAATATAAATAACTTTTCTTCTTATTGCAATTCAAGATACCTTGACATTAACCAGCAAAATCCTACGACAG
>NC_051405.1:32303550-32303710 GCF_015228065.2 Penaeus monodon
CAGCGACGACCGAGACGAGACAAGGGGGGGGGGGAGACGGCCCCGCGGTGTGTGTACACGAAGTCCGAGACGAAATGTTCAGCCGAGTTTACCTCCGCCGCTGAACAACGCTCCAGTGGCGTAACGCGATGTTTATTCGTCACTTGTGGCGAGGGGGCGG
>NC_051405.1:32303757-32305378 GCF_015228065.2 Penaeus monodon
CTGGAATAAATGGTATCACTGGGAAGAGAAGAGGAAGAGAGAAGATTAGGAGAAGCACGGCAGTAGACAGAAGCAGAATGAATAAGAATCATGACAAGAGTAAAAAAAAAGGGGGAAGAAATAAAGCAAATAAAAGACAGAGCACAAACAAAATAGGGGGAAATTCAATGAACGAGGCAATCCAACTCACACGCGCACGTAACAAAAACACACTGCAATCTCCGCGCCTTCAATCACTCCCCTTCACCCGAAGCCCAGCCAACGATACCCGCGCATGGGTATAAATCCTACCCTCCAGCCTCCACGACCGAGACGATTAAGCCAGAAGCGATGGACCTAAACAGACGCCCATCATCAACTATTCCACGTCATCTCCCGCAACAATTACATTAATGCCGCGCGCTAACTATCCATTCCCAGACCAAACACCATCGCGCTTAAAGAGCCTATCACGAGCGCGCTGTGGCCAGGCATTCCCTCATCCACAACAGGGGCATAACCGTGCACACGAGCGGGCATACGAGTGAGTTCGTCCTCGGCCATGCACGGCTGGGGAAGCATGGAATGGAATGTGGAAGAGCGGGAGATGATAAAGAGAGGATAAACGCAGAGGAAGATGTATGAATGGAGAGAGATAAATGTAGATGCAAATTCATTCAGATTCATTTCTATGTCCACAACCATTTACATACAGCGCGCGTCGGCGGGACTAAATTAAGCACCTCGCACGAACTGAAATAGTTACAAGGCGCCTGATCCAGCCGGATATCGCTCTGGCAAAGTAAATTTTATTTTCATCTAGTCTATGCTACAAATAAATTTAATTTCTATCTATACACATAACCATATCTTCAATTAATACTGTCCAAAACTTCTTTATTAATGTTCCAGTACTATTTTTTTTACTTATATCACGAGTAGGCTATACTTTTCTATTAGTGCCACACAAGTAAACTGTATTTTCATTTATATCACAAGCTAATTTTATTTATGCCCAATTATTTTTTTTTTATCTATGCTGCACAAGTAAATCTGCATTCTGTTCAATAGTAATTCATATTCTTATCTGACGTAAGAATTCTACATCTCTTATACTGTCAAAAGTAATTTCCATTTACGTCACAAGTCCGAATCTATCTATGCTACTTGCAGACGGAAACGCTACAAACGGAGAAGCGCTGATCACAAAGGCAGTTCGAGGGTGAAGAGCATTTTCGGTCTTAATATGTAAATCTCCTCCCCCTTCTTCTATCCTTCTTTCTTCTCTCTTCTCTCCCTCCCTCATCTCTTCCTCTCCTCACTCTCTCACACTCCCTCACTCTCTCACACTTCCCTCACTCTCTCACTCTCCCTCTCCGCCTCCGTTCCCCCCTCTCTCTCTAAACAACAGGGATAAAGTTGGTCCAGGTTTCGAAACAGAGACCAACAACCACTATATGGGCTGTGCATACTTGACATGGAGAGGCAGGCGAGAGGTGAAAAGTAAGACAAAAGACAGAAGGATAGGGGAAGGGATAGCAAGAGATAAAGTGTAGATGGGTGAAGTGGGAGGGGAGAAAGGTGAAATGGAGAAATGGAGCGGCTATAGGAGAAATATACGCCTGAAGTGAAACTCTCTTTG
>NC_051405.1:32305553-32305799 GCF_015228065.2 Penaeus monodon
CTTCCCTTCTATGACTTCAACTCATACTACCTGCCTTATAATCTCTCACTCCTATTTCCTCCTTCTCTCTCCTCCGTCTTGTCCGTTTATTTCCCTTAGATGGACCATTTCCCCACCCCACCCCTTCCCCGCACATCTCCCCTCCTTTAAATGCCCCCCCCCCGAAAGATGGACGGAACCGCACCAACCTACACGCCGCCATAAATTACGCACTCAACGTTACCACACTTTCCTTCTACCCCGATA
>NC_051405.1:32305909-32306016 GCF_015228065.2 Penaeus monodon
AAAACAAGGAAGACGAAAACGCAGAAGTACTCAGGATAATAAAAGATTGAAAGGTCTTTCTATATCCACGAGGGATAGAGGACCTTGTTAACGAAGAACATATTCTT
>NC_051405.1:32306058-32306204 GCF_015228065.2 Penaeus monodon
CATTATCCACAACTTCTATTCAAGGACAAACAGTACTTCCTTTCGCATTCCTGACGAAGTTCATTGTTCTCTTTGGCGTTTGGGAAAAATGAAAGAATGGAAGCGAGAAAAGGAAGATAACTAGCGGAAGGAAGGGGGAAAAATAA
>NC_051405.1:32306230-32306402 GCF_015228065.2 Penaeus monodon
TGTGGAATAGAGGGAAACTTGAGACAGCGACGGTGGGGTGGTGTAGAACAAAGGGGAAACTAAGACAGCTTCATAAAAGTAAATTGGTCCCATACCAATGGGAAATTGGATGGTTAGGAAAATAAGCATGGCAAATGATAGCGTAAAAAGGAGGAGGCAGAGGCGGAGGGAG
>NC_051405.1:32306432-32306845 GCF_015228065.2 Penaeus monodon
GGGGGAAATAACGAAGGTTACCTTACAAAGAAATACTTTACATCAGGCATCAAAACAGCAATATAAATCATATAAAAAGAACATAGAAGGTAAAATCTCTCATTATTAATAAGAACAGCAGAAATCACACTGGGATATAAAAAGTATAAATGTAAAACTTCCGATATGACAATATGAAAAAAGCGAAAACACAGACGCAGGAAATCGCTACAACTTTGTCAAGGTTGCATTGTGACAAATCAGCATGAAAAATATAATACTTCGTCTGCTAATTATTTATAGCTAGCTGTTAACGACAAACACACTGGATTAAACATAGCAAACAAAAAAAGATACAAAAACAAAGAAAAGCAGAAGGGATATGCAAAAGGAAATACATAGAAACGACAGACATGAAAAATAGGAAATAACTA
>NC_051405.1:32306991-32307303 GCF_015228065.2 Penaeus monodon
ATCCTCAAGTATCGAAATATGTGACACAATAAAATGAAGTGCAAGTGACGCGCTCAAAGCAAAACGGAGTCAAGTCATGCAAAGTCAGGCCAAGAGGTATGCATGTTAAGTCTTCTTTGATGAGTCGTCTGAATCACTTCAAGAATCATGTACCGCTAGCATGTATGATGACACCCCCCCCCCCCAGGTCAAGCACGATCCGAGCTGACCACCTGACCTTCATTCAGCAATCAGAGGTCAATATATGATGCTCGTGACCTTTGACCTAAGGCAAAATCAACTTCCAGGACTGAGAAATATTCGCGTTTCATC
>NC_051405.1:32307343-32307919 GCF_015228065.2 Penaeus monodon
GTAGCAAAATTATGTTAAGAACGAATATGGAATACAAAGTAAGAAAGGCCAATGATCAAGTCTTGAAGGAAGATGATCAAAAAACAAAAATAATAATCACACGTTTTCTTATTTCTGCCTCGAGTAACTCTCGACTCAGATGAAAAGGACGTATCTCGGAGGTGAGTGGGAGATAAAAGGATACGAAAGGTTAAAGGGTGGAGGGAGGAAGGGAGGAAAGGAAAAGGCGAAGGGAGGAAGGGAGGGAGGGGGCGGAGGGAAGAAGGGAGGGGGCGGATGGAAGAAGGGAGGGGGCGGATAGAAGAAGGCAGGGGACGGAGGGAGTAAGGCAGGGGGCGGAAGGAGGAAGGGAGAGGGCGGATGGAGGAAGGGAGAGGGCGGAGGGAGGAAGGGAGGGGGCGGAGGGAAGAAGGGAGGGGACGGAGGGAGGAAGGGACGGGAGGAAGGGACGGAAGGGAGAGAGGAGGGAGAAAAGGGGGAGACGGCAATAAAATAGTGAATGAAATTTCAATATAATGTAGATTATTCACAAACACTTCTTAAGCGCCAGTGCACGCACATACGCCCTCACAAACT
>NC_051405.1:32307987-32308872 GCF_015228065.2 Penaeus monodon
TTGTTCCGTTCACGTCGTCTTGCTTAACTCCGGCATGCGCAGATACTGACAGCGCATCAATCACGTGTTGTAGGAACAATAACCTCGGTAATATCTTTCAATTTCGGGACACTGAACTTGGAAAAAAAACACGCGAGCCACTAGTCATAAAGTGAAAAACAGTATCACTCTCTACATTTCCTAGATCATAACACTGACATATTTTTTTTCCTAACAGGCCCTTCAATCTTGTTTTTACAATCTTGCCTCATATTCACAAGTGCAAAAACTAGCCTAAAACTAGGATAACGACAAGACAAAATAACATAGGATAACCCCCTCAGTAACAAAAAAATGTATGACATGAATCTTTGCTGGAAGACCCCGGACACAGCCAACCTAAGTATGCACTCAAAGGTTGCACTGAAATATCATCACAAGGCAAATTAGTCCATGACATAATCAACCTACGAAATGTCCAGCAGAGGTAGACATAGTCCAGGTAATTTTATAGAAGATTTAAGAAATTATATAACAAATGATAGTTTTAAAAAATAATTACTAAGACGGTCTTGCAAGTTGTTGTTTTTTATACTCAGATTTTTTGCGCAATTATGCTCCCCCCTCATTCCCCCAACCTGTACTATTAAAGAAAATATACAAAGCACATTATCTGTAATATGGCGCAAATGCAGGAATACATTCATTAAACGTATTCTTCAAGTGAAAAAAAAATCAAAACAAAGCAAGTCAATTGATCTATCGCATATGAACAATGACATATCACTTCTTCCAAACATAACAAAATTCCTAAACCACATAGGCCTATTCGAATTTAGACTTAAACTGAAACATTTCTTCGGCAACCAAAAACAGGTAGGACTATATTCTTCCACGACCCCCCCC
>NC_051405.1:32308891-32309102 GCF_015228065.2 Penaeus monodon
GGAAAGGAGAAAAGCAAATGATCAAGAGGCCAAGTATTGTCGCATGTGAAAACTGTGGCAATAAGGATAAACTTTCCGAAGAAAAAAATATCCGCATCGTACTGCATTATCCAAACCAAATAAAAACAAAAATATGTGGAAAATGAAAACTTGAAAGACCTCAGTCTATAAAAATGCACTTCTTAATGTCCAAATATGTGAATATACCAGA
>NC_051405.1:32309688-32309955 GCF_015228065.2 Penaeus monodon
AAAGCATCGATCTCCACCTGACCAAGTGGTAGGGGACCAGCCTAACAATGAACACTCAACAGGGCCTCTACGCAGTTGCACTAAGGCTATTCTGAAAAACGAAATTCTACTCAACCTGAAATAGCAAAAACTTCTCCTGCAGAGTGGGGCAGAGTGGGGCAGCGTGCTCCCGAAGAGACATGTTTGCGTGCACTCATTCCCTCTGCCCAACACTCTATACCGAGAGAGAAATCTTATCAAGGTTTTACACTTTACTTGACCTGGCAA
>NC_051405.1:32311186-32311523 GCF_015228065.2 Penaeus monodon
TTATTTTGCATGGCTGCCAGAAACAATAATCTTTCGCGGACTGCAAACAGTGCACAATCAACCGAAATGCTCACAGCCGTCTGCCGGATGAATTATGGCCCTCCTAACCATCTTCGCCTCCGTCGTTAGCCAAGATGAAGCAGCATCTCCCCCAGCCCCCCCTCCTCCACGACCTATGAGCGACATCCGCGCGTTCCCTGCAATATTGCGAAAATGTGCAACTTCCCGCCTGTGTCGGAGGATCTCATCACGAGGGGAGGAACGCAAGGGAAAAGCTAACATTCCGCGCTACAATTTCGCGATGGTGCGTAGAACGTTTCAGGGCTATGGGGCTTCC
>NC_051405.1:32311647-32312030 GCF_015228065.2 Penaeus monodon
GTGTGTGGCTGTCACTCTCAATCTGGAACTTACTGCCACTCTTTCCCTCTCCCGAGTACCTGCAGATGTGCGTACGCAAATGTGTGCACACAACACAAAGCACTTCACGGAAGCACTTCGGCGGCGAAACTCCCCGCACACACTCGTCGGCGAGGCAATTCCCCCTTGACCCCCTCCGCTTCTCTCCTCCTTCTTTGTCTCCTTTTCCTTCCCATCGTCACTCGCCCCCTTCCCCTCATTGCAAGATCAAGCTCCTTCGCCGCCCACGACCCCCCTCTCCAACCACCACCCCCTAAGCGCCCACGACCCGGCTTATCACGCCCGTTACGACCTGGTGCGAAGCCAGCCACATTACCCGGCGGCGCTGTGGAGCAGATGACGCT
>NC_051405.1:32312381-32312454 GCF_015228065.2 Penaeus monodon
TTACGAGGGCAGAATACAATAGTAAATAACGACCCTCATCATATCCCTCACAAACCCTACGAAGGGTGACCAG
>NC_051405.1:32312524-32312789 GCF_015228065.2 Penaeus monodon
TCCCAAGGGCCAGCCAAAACCTCGGCACTCCCCCTACAGCCCCTATCCCCACCCCTCCTGGCCCCGCCGCACTCCTCAACGCCGCTGCCATAATCCGCCGGCCGCGCTAATTGGCTAAATCAAGCCAACCTGAGCCAGGTGTCCTCTTACCGGTCGTAAGGGGGATAAGGGGTAGGGGGCTCTGAGGGGGGGGCTGGAACAATGAATGTGAGAATTAAATCCTGACGAGATGACCACAACATCTGGCAGTAACTCTTGGTTTCAT
>NC_051405.1:32312943-32314311 GCF_015228065.2 Penaeus monodon
GAACATCATCAATCCGTTTTTAATCGCCCTTCGTTCGACTTCCTCATTCACTAAATTCACTCTTCTGTCCCGCGCCTCATGTTTTTTTAACCTCTTTTGCCTCCTCAAGCACCCTTACACGTCTCTTCCCTTCATTTCCTTCCAGTTTATTTTTCTTCCTATCACCTTCCTCTGACATCTACACTCTCCCTCCTGTCTTCTTGTCTCCTCGCTGCTCCTCCTCCCCAGAAATGGACACCCTTCTTTTATTTTTCTCTTATTTACATCACTCCCAGTCTCTCCCCTACAAGTGGTTCAAGAATTCACTAAGGGCAGGAAAACGCACTCTGGGGAAGCAAGAGCTAAGATCCACCACAGCAGTCGGTTGCTGGGGTCAGCAGGCAACTCGGCACTCACTGTCGGGACGGCGGCGGCAAAACCAGAGGAGCGCTGAGGCCCAAAGCCCGAGGGAAAGCCAAGGGAAGCACTTGCCGCCAGCAAGCCCGTCCAGAAAGCACCGATAGAGCCAACACGAGATGACTAGCTAAAGGGAAGTCCGATTCTGCAATAAGCCCAATTTACCAGTTAGTTCGAGGAACACTAAGCCCAAGGGAAGCCAAATTCTGCAGTTAGCCCACGGGAAGTTCGATTTTGTAGTTAGCCAGCCCAAGGAAGGTTCAATTCAACAATAAACTGAAGCAGAGCTTCGATTCAGCCGTCAGCCTAAGGAAGCGCGGTTAGTCTAAGGGAAGCCCAGAAGCCTTTAAAAGAAGCTCGATTCAGCAATAAGATTCCAAGAAGTTCGATTAAGAACCAAGCCCCGGGAATGCTCGATGCACAATCAAGCCAAGCGAAGTCTGATTCAGCTTCAAGCCCAAGGCAAGACCGACTCACCAATAAAACCAAGCCAGGAAGCACTCAAACAAGCCCCACCGAAAAAAAGCCCAAACGAGGCCCAAGTCCGCCAGGCAGGCAGCCCCGCGAGCAGGAGGCGACCGAGAGTTCGGCGAGGCCCTGGGTTAGGCATAAAGTTCCGCGCGTCATTTTTCACGGGGTTATAGTTGTGGCGGCGGCAGTGATGGAGGAGCAGCGCGACCGGTAATGTCCTGCCGTGATGCCGCACTCACTCGGCTCCCGTAACACAACTCAGCCGCGACGGGCGCACTCACTCCGCCGCCGTAACACAACTCAGCGCCGGGAGGAAATGAGGCTTTTTGATAACCAGAGAGTGCCTGGAGGCTCTGTTAAAGGGCGGGGGTAAGGGGGAGGTAGACGCGGGCGGAGTGCTTGGAGTGGGCGTAGCAGGCTGGGACTCTTCACTACCTTGAGGCGATGAGGGTTGGAAAGAAAGGCTTTCGACGTCATCCTGACTCGTATAACATCGGGTTA
>NC_051405.1:32314750-32315097 GCF_015228065.2 Penaeus monodon
ATAGGTTAGTGCTTGTATGAATGACTATATGAGCGGGTATATCTATGAGTCCCGATGCCTGCATTCCTTGGGCGTCATTACGTGTCTGATCGTGAATTTACCGACAGCAGTCAGAAACCGCAAACTTCCCCCTGGTACGCGCCTGCAAGTTGTTCCAAGATGGATATAGGGGAAGGGGAGCGAAGAAGGAAAACGGAGGCAGCCAAGAAGAAAGGAGGCAAAGATGCAGCCTTAATTGACGTCAACAGGGAACAACACCAAGAGGCTTGCGTTGTGAGCAAATGTTTGATCTCTGTGCAGATTCTGCTCGTGTTTGCCGAGGGGCCCGGTGCGATAGGTAGCCCATT
>NC_051405.1:32315132-32316536 GCF_015228065.2 Penaeus monodon
CTTTTTCAACCGCTCTTTCTTCCGTAAAATATAATTTCGGGGAAGTTGTGGCTTTTCGAAAACATGAATTAAATAAAAAAGAAGAAATATTACCCCAAAAAATCCCTCACAGCCGAGATTGGAAACTGTAGCGCCGGACTTCCTTCTCGCGCTCTCAGCCGTCCCGACGCACCCAATCTCCTTCCTATCTTCCTTTTGTCGCCTTCGTCTCCGCTTCGGCCTCCATCGCGTCTCCTCTCCTCGAACTTTCTTCTTCCTCTCTGCCGAAAATCTCCCTTGCTTCGGATTCAGGTAATCTTTCTTAGTCGCCTCGTGCTTCCCTCTGCGTTATCTCTTCCCTCCGCCCTGTTACTTCGCTCTTGCATCATCCATCACAGCGAGTACTCCCCCACGCTGTTTCTTAGCCTACTATGTTATCTTCTCCCTCTCTGCACCCCTTCTATATATTTTACAACACGCCGCCTCCTTCTCCTCACCTACCCTTCCTCTATACATTTTATGATTCCCCTCACCCTGTACTTCACCTTTATCTTTATGCCATCCACTTTACTTCCTTCGCCCTTTGCTTCACTTTTACATGCATCACCATTTGCCGTCCTCACGTTGTGCTTCACCTTTATATCTAAACAGCATGATCTATTCGTTTCCAGAACTTGCAGAAACAGAACCTCCGATTCCTCTCATCCTATGCCTGACTCTTCTATTCATGTAATCACTTCCTCTCACCCGGGGTTTCGCTCTTCCATCTAGCAGCATCTACTCCCCTCACCCGGAATTTATTTTTCCAATCAGCAGCGCCTGTTCCTCTCACCCAGCGTTTCATTCTTCAGTTTTACCTCATCTATTCCCCTCACCCTGCGCTTCACTCTGCCATACAGCAGCTCTATCCGCCCACCCTGTGAGTTCACTCTTACATTATGCCAAATCTATTACCCTAACCCTGCGCTTCGCTCTGCTATACAGCAGGGTCTATTCTCCTTACCCAGCATTTCACTCTTCCATCCTACCCCATCTATTCCGCTCACCCTGCCTCACTAGCCTCCTCGCAAGCCATCCCTTTTCGCGTATCTATCCGACGCTCACCATCAAAACCACGCAGCCTCCTTTCATCTCCCGCCGTCGATACCAGGCCGCTGATGAAGGCAGCATCCCATCTGAGATAACGGAGGCACTCGAGTCGGGGAGAGGGAGATAGTGGGGGACAGGAGGGGGGATAGTGGGAGACGGCATGGGGGGGAAGGGGGAAGGGGGAGGGCACTACAACGAGCTCCCTCTCACAGTGCCCAGAAAAGTGGAGAAGCGATAAGCAAAAGCAGTGCAAAAGCTGTCAGAATCTAAATAACTTCATAACACGACACGGGAAATGATCTAACGAGGAGGAAAAATCCTACTTTATAGAGCTTG
>NC_051405.1:32317223-32317305 GCF_015228065.2 Penaeus monodon
CATACATACATAATACTTTTATAAACATATAATAATACATATATACTACACATATACATACATAATAACTACTCAAATATAT
>NC_051405.1:32317382-32317769 GCF_015228065.2 Penaeus monodon
TATATACACATATACATATACCTCTCTTTCTATCTTTAGGGCTGTATGGGAAGGGACGAGAGTAAATATTTCATCCTATGTTTTTGTCTTTAAAGGCAAGCAAAAACCACATTGTATGAGTAGAAATCAAAGACTTTGACAATCTTTAGGATCCTTATTCAAATTAACACCCCCACCCATTCCCAAATTTATGACATGAAATGTATCCCCCATATTCTTAGACATTTCCTGTTGCCTAGATTAAAACACAAGCAAAACAAAAAGGAAGTTGCCATAATAGGAGTCAATGCTGCAACATGCAAACACAACAAAGCACATATGAACCCCTAAAGATTAAATGTATACGAAAAAAAAATTGAAACGTGCTTACTGTGGCATGCTTGAGGA
>NC_051405.1:32317880-32317960 GCF_015228065.2 Penaeus monodon
CAAACAAAGCCTAAGAGAAACCAACCATAGAGCAGAGAAAAAAAAATGACATAGCACGAACCACACGAAGGCACACAGCA
>NC_051405.1:32317994-32318227 GCF_015228065.2 Penaeus monodon
CCGTCAATCAAGCCTCCTCCTCCTCAAGCCTTCTCCCACGCCCACATTCCAATAACACCGCCTGCGAAGGGATATTCTGAGGCTTCCGTAATGAGGCGACTACGACTGTACCTTAGGCATAATGTGATTAGGACCATTTTCCTTTCTCCGGGCCTTGGAAGGCGTAAACAAAGGGAAGACGAAGGAGACGAGGAAAAAAAGTGCATTTAATTATGGTTTGAGTCAACTAGATG
>NC_051405.1:32318532-32319532 GCF_015228065.2 Penaeus monodon
CATGAGAAAATAAGCGAAGAAGAGGAAGTGAAAGGAAGGAGAGGAATACAAACGAAGAGGAGAAAGAGAAAGTAAGAGAGAGAAGGGAGGAGAAACAGTAGACAAAAGAGGGAAAAAAAAGAACAATAGAAGAAAAGTAAAAAACGAAGGAAAGAGATCAACAACAAAAAATCGAACACCGAAGAAAAAGAAGAAGAAAAGAAACGAGGAAGAAGAGGCAAGGACGTAGCATTCAAGAAAAGAAGAATCGGGAAAAGGAAGTAGAGCGCGTGATGAACCTCAGCACTGGGTACGTTATGCCACTCGAACTTCATTACGCATCGATGTAACAGAGGAAAAGAGGCAGGAGGGGGAAGGGGAGCGGGGAGAGGCAGGAGGGGGAAGGGGAGCGGGGAGAGGCAGGAGGGGGAAGGGGAGCGGGGAGTGGCAGGAGGGGGAAGGGGAGCGGGGAGTGGCGGGAGGGGGGGAAGGGGAGCGGGGAGAGGCAGAATATGGGAGGGGGGAGAGGGAGACTACGAGCGAAGGGGAGGGGAGGGAAGGGGAAGGGAGGGAGAGAGAAGAGGGGAAGTTTATGCGGAGAGAGGAAGGAAAGAGGTAGGGAGAATAAAACTGAGATGATGAGGGAAAGGAGGAGAAAAAGATATATCAAACAAGAGATCAGAGAAAATAAAATAAAACCCCATACTGAAAAAAACAACAACTACAAAGTAAGTATAATACCAAGCAATTTTAACAGAAGAGAACAGGGTGGAGAACGGACATCAAATAATAATAATGAAGAAAAAAGAAATCTATCGAGAAAAATGAAAGATCACTACAACGAACGCGCCTCCCCTCTCCCTCTCCCCCCCGCCGCTGTGATGAAAGCACCGAAGGCCCGAAATTGGCAACTTACAACGAAGACATTCATAAAATACGCGCGTCGAGAACGAATTCCATTCCAAACCTCCTCCAGTGATGCCACGACGGATACTGAAGAGGAAATGAAAGACAATAACAA
>NC_051405.1:32319755-32319975 GCF_015228065.2 Penaeus monodon
CTTCAAAAATAAACTGCAACACGCAACCCAAACCCAAATGACTCCCACCCCCCTTCCTACACCTATCTGCCGATCAGGCCTCGAGAAGCCTGGGCAAAAGGGCGCATTCGAGGGGATGGAGGAGGAGGGGAGAGGGGAGAGGAGGAAGTTAGGAGAGCGAGATAAAGTCAATACCCAAGCATGGTATCGGTGAATGGGGAAGATGACAGAGTAAGTGGAC
>NC_051405.1:32320019-32320378 GCF_015228065.2 Penaeus monodon
AATAGGTGAAACGGAAGGAAAAAATGAAGGAGGGAAGGAATCGAGGTTGTTTGGTCATAGGGAAGGAGGGAGGAAAGGAAAGAAGGGAGGGAAGGGGGGAGAGGAAAAGAGAGAGGGGAAGGAGGGTTGGAGGAAAGAAGAGAAGATGGGGAGGAATGAAGATAGAGGAGAGAGGTAAGGATGATCAGCAAGCTGATTGGTGGCTGATAAACCTGATAAGAGAATACAAATAGGTAGACCGATAGCCAGTTGTTATGTGGATCATCCGCACAGCTAAACAGACAGTCAAGAGGAGGAAAAGGGGAAAGAATGAAAGGAAAACAGGGAGAAGCAGAGGAAAAAAAACATTTACACTGAAC
>NC_051405.1:32320457-32320835 GCF_015228065.2 Penaeus monodon
AGTAACGCGCGTAGGAAAAGATAAAAACCCGAAGAGAAAAGACCAAATTTAGCAAACCGGGAGGAAAAAATACGAACCGGCACACGAGCATTCGGATGGAAAATGAATATGTACATTTTTTCGGAAAACTGAATGAAAAAAATATCTATTATGAATAAGTCAACTCGAAAATGCACTTTCCCGACCTTTAGACTGGGTATTATTAAAAAGGTCTTTATAATAAAAGATGGAAAAGCCTAATTAAGAATCATTTCATAATATCAAATTCTTGGGCACAAAACGCCACCAGCCCCTTCCCCTTTCTCCTCAAACCCCAATTTGAAATAAAAACAAACAAACAAGCTAATGGCCACAACTCCCCGATCTGTGCAATTCTTA
>NC_051405.1:32320911-32320996 GCF_015228065.2 Penaeus monodon
GCCAGGCGTTCAAAGCTAGAAGACGTAGGAAGGAGTGAAAGGCGGGGAAAAGTGGAGGACGGGAGGAATAAAGATGAAGGAAATG
>NC_051405.1:32321473-32321615 GCF_015228065.2 Penaeus monodon
AAGGTTTAATCTACAAGGAACCCAAATTCTTTCTTACATTAAAATTAAGCTAAACTCATATCTAAAGCGAACTTACGGAGGCGCGCACACAAACAAACAGGCAGACAAACACGACACTGAAGTACTTACGCCGCGGGTAAAC
>NC_051405.1:32322780-32323258 GCF_015228065.2 Penaeus monodon
TGTAATTGCAGGTATGAAAGCTCCTGGCGGAAGTGCATAAAAGGAGCCAAATGTACCGGCGCAGAATAGGAATTGAGTGTGTGTTCCAAGCGTGTGTACGTGCGCTCCTATGTATATGTTTGCACTTGCATTTATTGTTGTGTCCATGCCCGTGTGCGTGAAAGCCAGGTGCATTTGGGAGTGCAAACAGACTTAGGAAAGAGTTGACCAAATATACATGGAAATACTCTAGAAACAAAGTTATGGGCGCACTCAAAATCAAGTGTTCGCCTACTTTCCAAAAAAATTCAAGTTCTTTCTGTAACGCAGCAAAGAACAATCTGGAACCACTGATAAAGCAATATATCGCTTGAGCTTATGATAGTGCTTGAGATTTCCAAATCTTTATCAACGTGATAAGGTAATGGTAATGTATGGATGTGTATCATGTTCGATGTAACAAGGACATTCAATGAAGCAAAGGTACCGGTACCGGTAT
>NC_051405.1:32323415-32323649 GCF_015228065.2 Penaeus monodon
CTATCAGCTACAAAGCAAAACCTACGAAAACGCAACCGCTGTAAAATACGACCAAATGATTCTGGCCGAGCGCCTCCACAAATACAGGTCACAGTCTCGTTGGCTGCGTGGCGGTCGCGCGTCCCCAAAACGTTTGTTTATGACTCGGCGTGTGTAAAGCTCACGCTTCTACGACATTAGTGACAAGGACCAACGACGGGCCGGGACAATGGTGGCAGACGACAATAGTCCCGC
>NC_051405.1:32324050-32324350 GCF_015228065.2 Penaeus monodon
GACGGCAGTGGAAAAATATGGCTTGATCCTCCTGGTGCCATCGCCGAAACCGATCAATTCATCGATTTTCGGTGAAATCTCGGCAGCCGAGACGATTAACTTCACGTTTTCTAAACATCGGTATTTGCTCGAATGTATCTTTGTCTGTCTATTTATTTGCTTTTGTTTACATCTACTTTTTGTTTCCATGAGACTGTTTACCTCAAAGCGAAGACAAACAAGGCTGTGATGCTAGTTTCGCTCCTCCAGCCCTCGCCGGACCCAGCTTCTTTCTACTCGACCACAGCCACACTCAGCTCC
>NC_051405.1:32324396-32324535 GCF_015228065.2 Penaeus monodon
ATCATTTCTGGGAGGAGGAGGGGGGGATGACTTCTGGGGGTAGGGGGGGGATGACTTCCGGGAGGGAGACGGAGGAGATGACTTATGAGAGAGGTAGGGGAAAGATGACTTCTGGGCGGGGGAGGGAGAGATGACTTCT
>NC_051405.1:32324683-32324784 GCF_015228065.2 Penaeus monodon
AGGCCCTGGGGCATGATCACCGACGAGAAAAGGCGGGGAAACTTTGGAAGATGGAAACAGAACAAGAGAAAAGAATAAATATACACCATACAGATCTTCCA
>NC_051405.1:32324813-32325232 GCF_015228065.2 Penaeus monodon
CAAGTAATTGGAAAAGAAGAAAAAAGGGAGAAAACGAGATACGAATGATAATAGCATATTCGGAGAAACAGGGGACGAAAAGAGACGGTTTAGAAAATGAAAAGCGAGGGGATACGCGGAAAGAGGGAGGGGGGGGGCAAGGAGCTGGAGCTGGAGCTGGTCAGGGAGGGGAGCGGATCGACGAGAGAGCCCGAGGGTGTTAGCAGCAGCAGTACTTGAGCACGACCGAGGCTAGGGCCCCTTCTCTTTCCCTCCTTCCTCTCCTCAACCCCCCTCCAGTGCCCCAACCAATCTTACCCCTTTCGCGATTCCTTTCTCCCCCCTTCTACGGATCCCTCCCACCCTCACCCACACGTCCTCCTCAGCCAAATCTCCCCCCTCCTTTCCCCGAGCCAAAATCCTCTTCCGAAAAGCTCCGA
>NC_051405.1:32325516-32326638 GCF_015228065.2 Penaeus monodon
GAGAGAGAGAAGGAAGGCTGCCTGACGCGATCCTGCATATTTTCCCCGCAGACGGACCTCGATGCAGCGCCCGGCCTCCGCGCGCTCCGACCCGACCAGCTACTTCCTCTCTCTTGCGGATCCTCGGCTTCCTTCGCAAGAACACTCTGCCTCCGCTCATGTCGTCCTCAAGCAACTTTCCTCGTTGGCAAGTCTCCTTCAGGAACTTGCCATTTTTATCATTCTCTTTCTCCCTCCCTTTTATATTCGCCTTGAGAACATGGATAAAGACTACAGGCATCGGACAGCCAGACATACTTTACAGCTGATATCAATGCGTTCAGAACAAACACAAGAACACAATATATTTAGTGGAAAGGCACTTTTTGCAAAGGTGCTAAATCCCATAGCAACAATCCAATCTTATTCCTCAATCACTTTTCAAACCATCACCTACCATTCCCCCTCCTTCCCTTCTTGCCCCCCCCTCCCTTTCACCTTCCTTCCGCAACGACAAATCGTCACAATCCACACACGAACCAACACCAGCAATAAACTTGAGCAATCGAGAAACTTGGCTCCCCTCCAACACTCCCCTGCAAACTCCCCTATTCCCCTAGCAGCCGTTTGCACCATGGACGGCACCCTTTGCTCCCCCTCCCCCCTTCGACACACACCTAATAACTCTGCTTCTCCCTTGCTCTCGGTCCTAACCTGCTATAATGTCGCGTACTCTTACTAGTTACCATCCGAACTTTCTCATTTTCACTTTTTTTTTATTCAAAATCCTTATATTCACTGTGGCGGGGAGACTATAAAATAACAACTTCGCCAATGCCGTTAACATCACATTCCTGCGGCTGCCATCGATCCCACACTCCGCTTCGACTCCCCTGAATATCGTCAACGGCCCCTCCAGGATGCGAGGACAACGCGAGAAGCAGGAAGGAGGGGGGAGAGGAGGAGACAGAGAAGGTGCCCTAGGCTGAAAGAAAGGAAAGAGAGGAAGTGAGAAAAAAAGAGCATGCGTGTGAGAGACAGAGAATGCTTTTCTCTGTCTACTTCTGTTCTCCATGACCGACACCCATTCCCTCGTCCCGTCTTCACCCACTACCAATCACCCACACCTACTTGCTCAGTCCA
>NC_051405.1:32326832-32326967 GCF_015228065.2 Penaeus monodon
CGAAACACCCGGACCCCGAGGACTAAATTATTCACGCAAACGGAAGAATGGAGTCTGCCCCATGATGAAAGATTCCGGGGCCACGCGCGCGCCCGACATCATTACCATTCCATATTCCCATTCCAGAAAGCCCGG
>NC_051405.1:32327216-32327611 GCF_015228065.2 Penaeus monodon
AGGGTTATAAGAAGGAAAAATGGGGGAGAAGGAGAGCTGGAGTGGAAGGGAAAGGGAAGGAGGGGAGGATGAAGAAAAAAGAGCGTGAGGGGGGGCAATGAAAAAAAAACAAAGAATGGACCTGAGGGGAAAAGAGAAGGATAAATTAATGGATAAATAGAAATATAGGGATAAAAATAGAGAGGAGAATGTTCAAACTGCTGCGAAAAGCAATGAAGAAAACGCGGAGAGGGGAATAAAAAAGAACAGAAAAGTTCGACATATTGGAGAAAAAAAGAGAAAAATATACAAAAATGCATAAGAGTGAAGGAGGGAAGGTGTAAAAAAACGTAAAAAGAAAGGTAAGGACAGAGGATATACGGAAAGACAAGATATGTGCGACTACTTCTTTGGAT
>NC_051405.1:32327968-32328150 GCF_015228065.2 Penaeus monodon
GGGCCAAACCCAGCAGCCAGCGAGCCAAGGGAAGGGAATTGCCCAGAGGTCCCCTATGGACGCCCCGCCAGGTCTGTGTCTATCTTAATGCACACAACACTGTCTCCGTTTCCTCCCCCCGTGTCTCATGACTGTTGATGGGAGCAAACCTTCATGGCTCGCTGTGGCACTCCTCCTTTTCC
>NC_051405.1:32328347-32328481 GCF_015228065.2 Penaeus monodon
ATTCAATCCATTTTCTCATCTACTTCCCGTACCCTTCTTCTCCCTTATAATTCTTCACCTTCTCCCATCAAAATTTCCCCTTCCCTTCTTCTCTCTCCACCCCGCCCTCGCGACAGATTGGATGTGCCCCTCTT
>NC_051405.1:32328655-32329144 GCF_015228065.2 Penaeus monodon
TTTCCCCTCGTGCGCTCGGTCCATACAATCTCCCCTCGAGCCATTCTCCTGCAACCCCTCGCACACTCTCTTATCAATCCTTCACGTCATATCTCATCTTGCACTGCTTTATCGGCCCTCCTTTCACATTCCTTTTTTCCCCTCTTTTGGATGGAGTTTTCTTTTGTGGAAGACAGCTGGGTGGGAGGGAGAAAGGAAGGTAACTGGGGAAAACGAAGAGGAGAAAGAGATAAAGGAGAGAGATAGAGTGATGCAAAGGGTGACAGAAAAAGGGATGAAGGAGAGAAGAGGAAGGAAGAAGTGGAGTGAGGAAAGAAGAGGAGAAGAGAAAAGGTAAGGAAGAAGAGTGATAAATATGGAAGTAGAGTACAAGAAAAGCAAGGATCGAGAATGGAAAGGACGAGTGAGGAACCAAAAATGGTGTCATGTGAAAGAAGGAGGAGAAGGAGGAAAGAGAGAAGGAGAGGAAGAAGAAAGGAGAAGAAGAGG
>NC_051405.1:32329261-32329504 GCF_015228065.2 Penaeus monodon
GTAGCAGCAGACAGGAAAACTATATCATTTAAGGGGAAAAAAGGAATCCAGCAAGAAGAGAGAAAAATAAAGGAAAGGCGAGGAGCATGGAGGTGCGAGCGTGAGAGGCGGGACGACGAGGGGAAGAAGGGTAATGAAAGAGGGGAGATGTAACTAAGGGAGGCCCTGTCTGGACTGAGGGTTGTGACACGGCCTGTAAACAGTCGACCCTATGTTTATGCGACGTGCAAGGGGGAACACGCG
>NC_051405.1:32329599-32330062 GCF_015228065.2 Penaeus monodon
CGCCATAAACCTTCAGGCAGTCTATGAACAAGGGATTACGGAGCAGGTGGCAAGGGTTGGGGGGAGAGGGAAGGGTGACGTAAAGGGGGCTGATTATGCTCAGTCAGGTGGTCAAGGGTGCCAATGGGGGGCGGAGGGCAGGATAAAGGATGCGGCGAAGGGGGAAGGGTGAAAGAGGTTCCGAGGAGGTTGAGAGGGGGGGGCAGAAGGAGAGGATGGAAAGGGAGGGAGAGCTACAGGAAGGGGTGGGGAGGGAGGAGAGGGTATAGAAGTCGAGGAGAGTGAGGGAAGGGGGAGGGGAGGATATAGGAGGCGAGGAGAGTGAGGGAAGGGGGAGGGGAGGGGGAGGAAAAGGGGAAAGGAGATGAGAGGTAAAGGAGATCCTCGTATCAAAAGGACCATCGTTATGGTTCAGTGGCGGGGCTGAATGCGCGGTTCAGATACGAACGTAAATAATACGGGA
>NC_051405.1:32330186-32330277 GCF_015228065.2 Penaeus monodon
GCCACATCACCAGCAGCGGCGACGGTGGCTTCCCACGGACACGAAATCTTACATCGAGTTAAATAAAAAACGAAGGAGTAATTATATAAAA
>NC_051405.1:32330335-32330433 GCF_015228065.2 Penaeus monodon
AGGACTGAGCCAGTGAGCAAATTCTTGAGCGAATGAGTAAATCACTGCGAGCGAGTGACTAAACGATCTAGCAAGGGACCCACAGCCCCAGCAACACC
>NC_051405.1:32330462-32330850 GCF_015228065.2 Penaeus monodon
GGCGACAGAGGCGTCTGTGGGTACTCTCTCCGCCGCATCGACACGAAAGAAACATTACATAAGGTCACGGCACGTCGCGGGACCTTGGTCGGGTTAAAAGTGACCGTACCCTCGCCGTGGCTGTGCCTTGCTTTGAAATAATTCGCATTATTATACTTTATAACAGGATTGCGTCGCCATTCCCCGAGATTACGTCGCTGGGACTTTCGGAGAATGGGAAGTTGTAACTTTACGAAATTAACTCATACTAAATATGCAGATAACGAAATGGAGGTGGGAATGGGGGGAGTGGGAGGGTGGGATGGCATCTCTTCCACCTTGGCACGGGGTCGAAACAAGATTCCTGAACATCCAGTCAAACATTTAATAAGCGAACGAAAAGAGCAGT
>NC_051405.1:32330918-32331085 GCF_015228065.2 Penaeus monodon
GCAGCAAGAATTCCATTAGGAGAAATACAAAGCCAAGTGAGAGGGAAAAAAGGGGCATTCTTGCGAGATGATAAAAATTCCAAAAACGCAGAGGCGGCTGTGCCTGATGATGTCGGGGGAGGGGGGAGGGGGCGGCAAGGAGATGGTTAGGGGAGGGAAAGGTACGT
>NC_051405.1:32331159-32331281 GCF_015228065.2 Penaeus monodon
AATATCTAAGATTCCCTTTCGTGTTCAATGAGATGTAAATAAAACACCTCATCTTGCACTTCATTATCGCACGCAAGCAAGCTATCACAGCGGAAAAAAGAGCATAATGGACAGGGAGACGA
>NC_051405.1:32331595-32331864 GCF_015228065.2 Penaeus monodon
GGGGCGGGGCTAGTGGCGAAGAACGTGACAGCGGAAAGTTTGTGAAAGAAGTGTTTTATGACATCAAAAATAGCCGACCGACGTCCCCAACATTTTTAATACCGCGGATCACGACAGAGCAGGTGACGAGGCTGGCCGTGATGATGGCGATGATAACAGGATTGGAAACAAAAGAAGGGGAAAGGGCAGTACCGGGAACAGTAATGAGGTAGTAAACAAGGATGAAACACTGATATTGCCTACTGTAAATGTTACCGTCACGGTGAAAA
>NC_051405.1:32332017-32332161 GCF_015228065.2 Penaeus monodon
CGCGCGCGCGTGCGTATGCGAGTGCGTGTTTAAGTATGCGTACGAGACCCTCGGCAGAAACTTTCACAGGATAAACCAAACTTGATATTCCTCTTTCCAAAAATACTCCCGCGCGAATAATTTATCCATCAAACTTGCGTCGGG
>NC_051405.1:32332186-32332572 GCF_015228065.2 Penaeus monodon
CGGACGAAAATTTGGAGGAGGGAAGGAGAGAAAGAAATAAAAAGGAGAGGGAGAGAGATAGTGGAAGAAGGAAGACCAATCTCGGCAAGTCTTTCAGAAACTTCTTCCGAAAACTCTATCTCCTCAGTTGGCAACACTTGCCCCCCCCCCTTCCTTCCCCTTCCAGAGAAGAAAAAAAAAACACCATTAAGATCACCGCGTCTACGTATAATATATTCAAATATGAGCCGCGTTTCCCCTGCCTCGTCCCTAACCCCTACACCCCCCCCCCCCAAATGCAGGAGGGGAGGCAAGGCAAAAGGAACAAAGACAGTGAAAAGACAGTGAGGACAGAGAAAAACTGTAACGCCATGGACTTCTATGAATTCCATGCCACATACACTCAT
>NC_051405.1:32332798-32333052 GCF_015228065.2 Penaeus monodon
GCATTTACTTGTCCGTGCAACGAAAAGCCTCCCCCGTCTCTTCGTTTTCTGGTTCTTGTTCATCTACTAGTAATTCTTTTCGCTTCCCTCCTTCCCTCTTCCTTTGTCGATGGCCAATTATACTCCCCGATTGTCTAATTCTCTTATTTTGCCAACGCCATAATCACTCTTCAGATAATACAAAATACCAAAGACTGAACCGAAATTAAATTCAAACTTAATTTTCCCTTTACTTATTTCACATATATATGCGA
>NC_051405.1:32333285-32333691 GCF_015228065.2 Penaeus monodon
ACCCCTACATATACGTCCCTGAGAACACGAAGTCTACCATATCTCTGGCCTCACTAATCCATTAAATCCATGTCACATCCCCCTGCAGGCAGTGGCACTGTATGTACGCATGTGTGTTTGAGCGCGCGCGTGTTTACACGACCATGCGTTTGTGTATGCTCCCTCGCGCGCGGTGTGTGTGTTCTTCATGCTGATACGTACGCGAGTGCACGGGATGTACAAATAAATTTAAGCATAAACAAAATATACGTGAACAGCCTCGAGTGCATACTTCCACGTTGAAAAAGAGTTACATCGCATGCATGCAAGTGCAGAGATGTGCTTGTGTGTGTGCAGACACGAGCCGCTAGCGTTGCACTGCCACTTGCAACACTAACGGCAGCAGAGACTGACATTTGGGCGGCGT
>NC_051405.1:32333757-32333882 GCF_015228065.2 Penaeus monodon
AAGGTGTGCCATGACAGCACGCCCGCGCCACAAACAAGGTTAAATGGAAATTCTGCGTACCGGTCAATTTGGACTAACAGCACAACATAGACCAGCACATCCTAAAGGGACAAACAAGAGAGCTT
>NC_051405.1:32334648-32334942 GCF_015228065.2 Penaeus monodon
CGCCATCCGCTCTTTGAACACGATGACAAAAACAAAGGGAGAACGGAGATGAGTAATACGACCGAGAGAACAAAGAAAGAGAGAACAGCTAAGGGGAAAGGAGAACGCCGTCTCCAGAACAGGAGACGAACACAACAAGAGAAGGAACGAGCGAATAAACAGATGGCTTGCAGGAATTACACGCACTCATTTCCTCTGAACGCACCCCGCTTCCTTTCCCTTCCGTCCCCTTCTTGCTTTCAATGCGGCAATAGTACTAAAAAAAAAGTACGAATTACCCCCTTTCACCCCAAG
>NC_051405.1:32334995-32335146 GCF_015228065.2 Penaeus monodon
CCAGCGTCGCAAGCACTTGGCAGGGAAATCTTCAGCCTCAACGCAAGCACAGGCGCAGGCACACTTCGTCTCCATCATGAGCTGTAACTGAAGACGAACTAATCCGACGATGACGCACTGAACGACCGTCGAGAGGCCGCTTTCTGTCCCC
>NC_051405.1:32335445-32335747 GCF_015228065.2 Penaeus monodon
CACACACACACAGACAAGCAAGAATACAAGGGACACATCCACCATTCCAAGCCGCAAGTTAATCCAATGACGTCACTAGAGAGGGGCGAGGAACACGACCTCCTTCCACTGAGCAGCGAGTAATGGGCGGCGACACCCATTCGCGCGTCAGACTCAGCCTCACAAGCGGCCCATCGCCTATTCCATTACCAGTTATGTAACAAAAACAATAGCGCTATTAAAAGAAAGATATATTGTAGGGTCTTTCCTCCATCCTCCAATATATGGATATATGTTTACGTTGCGTGTGCTGTACTTTCAGG
>NC_051405.1:32335790-32336026 GCF_015228065.2 Penaeus monodon
CTATTGTAAATACACACATGTACAAGCGTATGTGCATGAATGTGTCTTTACAATTTTATATATAAATCTGTATACGCAGGCCAACAATCAACTATACACAACCCTTACAAACATCGACGTGTCTTACCTTTGAATTGCGTCATCCGGCGAGGTTATCCCAAGCGTTGCCTTGGGCGCGGGCGTGGGCGTGCACCTCCCCTGCGCGGGTGGGAGGTCACGAACGGGATTCGGAAGAT
>NC_051405.1:32336063-32336201 GCF_015228065.2 Penaeus monodon
TGCAGTCGCTATGGGTATCACATCATAGACATCGAGAGAGCAACCTTACGACCACCTTCACTCGACACTCTTGTGCACCACTCGATTTTTTTTCCAGGCAATGATGATTATCTCATATATTTTTTAGATGATTTTTAC
>NC_051405.1:32336321-32336444 GCF_015228065.2 Penaeus monodon
ATAAAACTCTTCAGTGATTCCGGCGTGTGCACACTCTAGGCAGCGGCGTGTGCACCCACGCTGGGCATACACGAGCGTACACTCGCGGAACCGACACACGACAGGAGCGAAGGTGCGCACACT
>NC_051405.1:32336469-32336627 GCF_015228065.2 Penaeus monodon
CTGAGAACCTTCCAGGCACTACTATATTGGTCCCTCCGCCCAATCAGTCAGCCAGTCAACCAGCGTCCTGTAAAAAAAGAAAAATACGAAAAATTAGAAGAAACGTAATTCACTCGGCAGTCACTTGTCACCTTTAACCTACATCCCTAAAGGTACCA
>NC_051405.1:32336963-32337676 GCF_015228065.2 Penaeus monodon
CAGGCGGGAATAGGGTGGCTGAGGGCGTTCCCGAGCGACCTACGGCCGTGGGCGTAATGCCATTATTGCCATCATTATCGGTAACATTATTACCGCCTTCATCAGCACTACCCATGTTTTCCGAACGGACAATGACCCCAGAAAAAGCACAGACCATAATACGAAATCCAATAAACACAGGAAATAGTTGTAATGTGGGAAAGTTAAATGAAATCAATTAGAAATTAAGTTTAAATAAGACCGAAGTATGACGCTACTAGAGCAATAAAAGCTGAACGAGTCTAAAATATCACTGCATATGTTCCTGAACGAAATTAGGAAGAGGCGAGCGAAGAAGGGGAAAGGAAATTACACGAAATCAGGAAGAGGCGAACAGGAAAGAAAAGGAGATGGCTGATTAGGTGGACATATAAAAATAAGGCGTAAGAATCCAAAAATAAAATAAATATGGAAGACCTGAAAAACAGACAAGAAGATATCGTGTTCTTTAATGCCTTAAAGTGCGATAGCTGGGGAAAAAAATCTTAAGGTCATTTCCAAGCTGTTGTTTATCAATCTCAAAAAGTCAACCAAAAAGAAATAATAGGCCTACTACATTTTTTTCCTAATAAATTTACACTCCGGATATTCAGTACAATATGGGCGCTGATCAACAACACAAATAAAGAAACTTAAAATTTCCGATCTTTACAAATATCAAGAGAAAACGGTGT
>NC_051405.1:32337989-32339046 GCF_015228065.2 Penaeus monodon
GAAAGAAAAGTATATAAAAAAAAAAAGATGTGGGGGGGGAGAAAAGCAGGGGAAAAATGCACCAGACGCTTTGTTTGCTAAACCTAATTAAAATTCTCAAGACTCGGCATAATACCTGCGCTTCCCGCGAACAAAGGTAAAAAGTGTGGCGGGAAGACTCTACGTTGCAGCGGTAAATCTCGGGCAAGGAAAAAAAAATAGGGGGAAAGCAGGGTGAAAAAGAAAGGGAAAAGCAAGGTGAAAAAGAAAGGGAAAAGCAGGGGGGGAAATAAAAGGGAAAGCAAGGGGAAAAAGCAAGGGAAAGCAAGGGGAAAAAAAGGGGGAAAGATGGGGGGAAATAGAAAAGAGAAAAAGAAGAAAAACAGAAAAAAAGGAAAAAAAGTAGTTTGAAAGCAGGGGGAAGGGGGGGAAAAAGAAGGAAAAAAGCCAAGAAAAAAAAGGGAAAAAAGGAATAAATCAGGGAAATAAAGCAGGGAAAAAGCGAAAACGAATGAGGTGAGAAAGAAAACGGCCAAAAGGGTGGTGAGAGTATAAAAACGGCGGGAAATGGACCACATGGAAAGAAAAAACGGTAGAAACGAGAGAGAAAGGAAAAAATTGCGAAAAAAAGGAAAATGTGGTTTGGAATTTAACGAAGACAAGAGAAAGATGGGATGAGAAGGGGAAGAGAAAAAAAAGAAGGAAAATTAAAAAGAAAAAGAAAGGGTAAAGAAAATGGGGAGAATGGAAAGATAAATAAAAAGGAAGGTAAAACGAAGATGGAAAAAATAGAAAAAAATGAAAAAAACGAAGAGGAAGGAGACTACGGATCAAGAAAATGGAACGAAAAAAATTATGGAAGAAAAGAAAGAAGAAACACATCGATAAGGGACGAGGCATGAGGTGGATGTAGAGATGAAAATAATAAAAGCAAAAAAATAGCCAAAAAATATATGATGACTTCAAGACAAAATACAAAGATGACGAATGAAAAAAAAAACAAGAATAGAAAGAAAAAGAATTAATGAAATAAAAACAAGAAAACAAAAATAAAGAGTAAAAGAATTAATTAATAACC
>NC_051405.1:32339160-32339303 GCF_015228065.2 Penaeus monodon
GGAGACCCACACATCAACAAAATTCGCAACAGAATCTCGCCACCAAAGCCTGCTATTGAAACATAGGAAGACATTATTACACGGAAAAAGTAATGTACACCTGAGCGAGGGAAGCGAGCAAGCCAGCACGCAACTGGTTCTGG
>NC_051405.1:32339337-32340358 GCF_015228065.2 Penaeus monodon
GGTTTGCGGAACGAAAGACGTTGCGGCGCCGGTGTAAATAACAGCGGTATGGTATGCACAAGTTCAAATATATTATGTAAATTCAAATCAATAAGAAAAACAAATGAATAAACCTAAACATATACAGGGACTAACCTATTTGTGTGGTAAAGGAGGTGGTGCTGGGAAACACTATTGAATGTCCCCAATTTTACAAAAAAAACATAAATCCATCATAAAAAAATATAAATGACTGAACGCATTAGGCCTATATGGATAAAAGAGTAAACAACCGTTATGTGGCAAACAACTGATACAGAATAATTGCATCAAAATAGGGAAACAGACAATAAACAAACATATAAAGTCGGCAGAGTAAACCGGGCCTGTCATGCGCTCAAGTGTAAACAAGCCAGTAACAGAATTATGCGGTCCGATGTGTATCATATAAAGTTCAACGTTCCTCGTAAACAATAGTAAATACGAAATAAAATCCTCGAGTTTATATTTGCAAAGAGCGAGCAACAAAACAAGCCAATGTGGTTGTCACTCAGAATATCACGGCAGATGATGGTATTCCTCGGTTTAAATTAATTGCAATAAAATGGGGTAACGGTTAAGAGAGCTTCTAAACATCCTAACAGCCACAAATCGACACGCAAACACACACATACTGTCAATAAACGCGCATTAATTCACCAACTCTCTCACGCCCACTTCGCGTTTAGTATGATCATTAAAATCCCATCTTTCAAGGTGGGCGTGAGCAGAGGTTGCAGAAGATAAATACCTCACCAAGGGCTCGTAAACAATAACGTAAACGACTAGTCGGGCGAGAGGCGAAACAGCTCTAGGAAAACAGCTCCAACGGGCGCATTTGGACGCTGGCGCTGTAAGCTTAAGCTCCATGCCCATCCACTCCAATTCATCCCCTTAATAAAAGCATAAAACGCAAAATGTCAACCGGACTCGCCTCATAAAAATACGAAACTGCCCGAGAGACCATTCCGAGTCAGTGATCAAACAACATGCCGCTCGGTGT
>NC_051405.1:32340769-32341094 GCF_015228065.2 Penaeus monodon
TTCGTTTTTTTGTAAAATCGGGGTAATTTTGAAAATTTCCCCTTGGTTTTCAAAGAAACTCAAATATCTTAAATGTTTAAGTACGTCTGAATATATACACGTTTCTAGTGGTTTGTCCAAAATGACCATCTGTGGAGACGGACCGTTTTTTTTTCCACTGTTATGATCCGCAAATTCTAGAAAGACAACATGTATCAATACTAATACCAAGGACGCTGAATCAAGACATGCAGCACAATCATTCGCCTGGCATGTAGTTCTGCCAAGGTTTGAGTGAAATGAGAAATGCAAATCGAAGAACACGAAAACACGCGTATATGCTACA
>NC_051405.1:32341351-32341471 GCF_015228065.2 Penaeus monodon
TGATATACTGTGAAAATATTCTCATTCATATTTTTTCCTACAGGATATCAGTATTGCCAATTCCATCACCGACTGTGGAAAGACACCCATAATGATGCCTTGGTACCCAACTGGGTACAC
>NC_051405.1:32343234-32343537 GCF_015228065.2 Penaeus monodon
GCTCGTAAACAAAGGAGCGTGTTTCGACAAACAACTCCGCGGCCTTCATAAACAAACTTAGGCGGGATATTCACGCTGGGCAAACATAAATTGGCCGTGTTATCGGAAAACGATTTCTTATACGGCTGTTCACGGGCGTGTTGTCAGGCGTTTCGGCGGGACCTGGATTTGGCCCCGTGGGCGTCCGCTCGTCGCCCCCCTCGCCCTCGCTCCCACTTCTGCTTTCATTCTGCGTCGTCTCTCTGACTGCATTTGTGTTTCTCTTCCTCTTTATCTGCCCCTCTCATTTAGCGCGCGCGCGCG
>NC_051405.1:32343835-32344038 GCF_015228065.2 Penaeus monodon
AATAATGCTCATTCTCTTTATTTTCTTCTGCTTCAGTCTATTTTCCTTGTGTATCTCTTTCCCTCTTTCCCTCCCTCTCCTTTTCTTTCCGGAGAGCCCCGCAGCACTCGCCGACGCTTCGGGAAAACGATTTACTGAAAATACAATTACCGGCGGCTCCTCCCCAAAATGGCTGATTTCCTTCACAAGCAAAAGGATTTCTG
>NC_051405.1:32344107-32344212 GCF_015228065.2 Penaeus monodon
GGCAATAATTTGTCCAATTTTGCGGATTACCTGCGCCGGTGTATGCTTTCGGTTTGGATTTGTTGTATTCATTCATTCGTTTTCATTATTGGTTTCTGTGAGTGT
>NC_051405.1:32344669-32344904 GCF_015228065.2 Penaeus monodon
CGTCTTTATCAGCTGTGCCGGCTGAGCGCCAGACAGGGACAACGCTGGAATTGCCCGACAGGCAGACAGACGGGTTTGTTCTCTTGGGGTCTGGCTCATTCAGATACATAAAAAATGAGTTGGAATCACTCGCGTGTCCGCTTCAACACCCGTCAGTCGGCCAGTCAGTCAGACCTCATGAAAATCCTCCATCCCAAATAAACCGTCAAGCGGGAAATAAATACAAAAGAAATAC
>NC_051405.1:32345440-32345834 GCF_015228065.2 Penaeus monodon
ACATTAGGGAGAAATAATAACAGCGCCATCGTTAGTGGAGGCCCGACCCGCGGGGTACAAACGACCGGAGAGCGCAGACAATTTGCAACCATCACGAGCCCATTAGCATCATTATCGGTTTAGGCAGAAGGATAAACATCGTCATTAACGTCCCTTCATGTCCCACGATTTCTTTTGATCAACAACAAAAAAAAATAATCAAACAAAGCAGGGGGGAAAAAAGGAGCTAAAGCCGATGCGAGGCAATACGGACACGGACGATCAAAACATATACATTTGCAGAAAGACTTTGATTCGGACGAAATTAAAATCCGCCGGGCTCATTAAGCGGCTTTGGCGTAAACAATACACGACAGCAATACAGGTAGCCAGCCAATCGCACGCTGCACGCCTG
>NC_051405.1:32346117-32347192 GCF_015228065.2 Penaeus monodon
TCAGAAAATTTTCGAACGATAGACCTGTCTTTTACTTTTGTCTCAAATGTGTTTATCTCCGCCAGTTCAAGGGAAGCACGTGAATAAAAAGATGTATTGATCTGCCAACAGCCGAGGCATGAACAAACAAGCTGGCAGACGAGGAGAGACACTGCTTGCCAATCCTATGATACAGATAAGCCGAGCTAACAAATATAAAAGGCATGAGGCATTAGACCAAGATCTTGATAAGCCCGAACAATATTTCTGCAACAAATTGCAAAAGTATTATTTGCAGTGGCCATGCAAAACCCATGTATGTCAGACAGGAGCTGGGAATAATCTATACCCCAAGTGGCACTAGCAATAAACTCAACACCTAGCATGAATAATGCTTGAGAAATAGCAGGACGCGACACTTCCGTAGCCATTTCCGCAGCAGCATCACAGCAGCACCTGCCTACAGTGACCGCCGGAGCAGCACACAGCCTGCACCTCCCGGAGGACGCCGTCCCGCGAGTGAGTAAGAAGCAATCTAGGCAGCCTCACAGGACCAAGAATGCCCGGGCCTTACAATTCAGCGGGCGCCACGTCTGCCGGGGAATTTAGAGAATTTCATAAGCCAGTGTCTGGCACTCTGCGCACTTCACTTGCCAGCTTTCGCGGCGGGAAACATTGGGGCGGGGGGAGGGAGCAGCCCAGAGGGGCAAGCCCAACTATGTCCGCCCGCCGCAGATTACCGTAATTGCTGCCAGCCTGCCACCACTATATCACGCTATTATATCTACATACACACCGTGGCTGCCTGCGCGTTATAGCACTTGCGACGGGTTCCGCTCGATGACGGAGTGCCTGCTATATTGTGTGCATTGCCCGGCGCTCTGTCATTGTCTAACGGCATCGCGCTTTGTGAGGAAGGGAAAAAAGGACTGGTCATAGTGAAGGACGGTTGGACTGGCAAGCTGAAAAATAAATAGACGGAGCGATAGGTGGATAGATGGTGAGTAACTGATATGTGGACAGAGAAATAGAAGGAAAAGGAGAAGAGCGATAAAGAAAGAGTCCGTAAGGGGGAGAAGGAAAGAACCGTCAAGAG
>NC_051405.1:32347546-32348274 GCF_015228065.2 Penaeus monodon
AGCGCTTATGCCATCCTACCATAGTCTGCAAGCTAGGCTGGCCCCACCTCTCCCGTTCTTGTGACCCCACCTTCCCCATCTCGCCGTTGCTCTGACCCTAATCGCTCCCACCACATTACCTCCCTCTACCTTCGCCGCTACGACCCCACCTCCCCCAACCTCCGCTGCTATTCTCCAACCTCTCCCACCCCCCCACTCCCACCCTATCACCTCCCCCTCCGCTCTTCCGTTTGCTCTGACCCCGTTGACGGAAAACAGCTGATCCTCCGTGCCACTCGGCCGGACCCGCTCGACCTGGCTCCCGATGCAGTGGGTGGCGGAGTCGGCGAGCCATCATAATCTATAACAATAAGCTCCCTCTATCTCTATCTTCCACTGGGACGCATAAAAATTCCAGAATCCAATCCACTTTGCAATGCAAATTTCTCGAATTTTTCAATTTTGAATTCACCTGCTTCCCCTCTGGTTTATTGCGCTGGAAATATTTGGGGGGGGGGGATATCGAGAAATGTATATTGTATTTCAGAAATACATTAAAAATTCCGCTGCAAGTTTTACATACATTTGAATAAACGTTATTGATATACTCACCCATTTCAAATGTCAAAAGCTAATATTTGTTCATTAAATGAATATATTTTCATATGTTGCACAGAATTATGCATATTATCAAAATTACCGGCTGTTTATCTAAACTCCTCGATTTGAATACAAGAAGTACATGTAAA
>NC_051405.1:32348491-32348688 GCF_015228065.2 Penaeus monodon
ACCAACCTTACCATCGCGGTATTACACCAACCTTTCGCGAGATATAAATACCAACGAGACTTCGTAATACGCACACACAATACGAACCGCATTACGGAAACATGATTCGAGCGCTCAAGTTTCCCTCGCGAGCAAAATCTTCAGATAACAAACAAAACCCCACAGCGCAAGGAACGAGAGATACGGGCGAGGTATAA
>NC_051405.1:32348739-32348872 GCF_015228065.2 Penaeus monodon
GTGTAAAGAAACAGGCGCGATTTCTTTCTTCGTTCCCCCGGAGCTTCTTTCCGCAACGAGATACAACTGCAGTTCAGATAAACACTTTCTTCACAGGATGCAAATCTTTCATTCGTGGTCTCCATTGCCGCGA
>NC_051405.1:32348977-32349263 GCF_015228065.2 Penaeus monodon
GCAACTCGGGCGAAGGGGGGGGGCGAACAGAAAGGGAGGGAGGGGACGGAGACAGACGACGATGATGGCAGACGGGAGAGGGGCGGAAGAAGGGAAGAGGACAATGGAATATAGAAGAGAATGAAAGCGTTCAACTGCAGAGAAAAATTTACTCGAAAGGAGTGAAAGAGAAAGGAGGTAAGTATGGTGAATACACAAAAAATACTTTTACTACTTTCCATCCTTTATCATCCAATCAGAGAATACAGCCCAACAACTCTTTCTCCTTCCCCTCCTCTCTTCCTTC
>NC_051405.1:32349490-32349688 GCF_015228065.2 Penaeus monodon
TCCCATACAACCCCACCCCGGGCCATTCTCCTGCAACCCCTTGTGTAACTCTCTTATCAATCCTTCACGTCATATCTCATCTTGCACTGCTTTATCGGCCCTCCTTTCACATTCCCTTTTCCCCTTTTTTGGATGGAGTTTTCTTTTGTGGAAGACAGCTGGGTGGGAGGGAGAAAGGAAGGTAACTGGGGAAAACGA
>NC_051405.1:32349725-32349886 GCF_015228065.2 Penaeus monodon
TGCAAAGGCGCATTAAAGGAAGGGGGGAAGAGAGAGGAAAAATGACACGTGGAGGAGGCAACGAAAGGGAGTTCTCGGTAGCTGATAAATAATGGAAGTAGAATTACCAAGAAAACGGTCTAGGAATCGAGGCTGAAAAAATACAAGAAGTGAGCCAGAGG
>NC_051405.1:32349920-32350025 GCF_015228065.2 Penaeus monodon
GATGAAACTTCAAGGAAAAGAAAAAAATATAAATATAATGCAAAGAGAGATACCGAGAGATGATATGAGCACATAATAAACACACACAGAGGGAAAGAAGACGGG
>NC_051405.1:32350067-32350423 GCF_015228065.2 Penaeus monodon
TTAAAGACCGTGAAGAGAGAGACAGGAGACAAGAACAATAACGAAAGAGAAGAGAAACAGTAGGCAAGAGCAAATGGGCGAACGAAGAGAAACAGGAGGCAAGAGAAAAGGGAGCAAGAAGGGAGACAGGTGACAAGAGAGAGATGGCAAACGAAGAAAGATAAGGCGCAAGAGCGAGAAAGAACGGGAAGAGAGACAGGAGGCAAGAGCAAGAGGGCGAACGGAGAGACAGGAGAGCTACGAAGATGAGGCCATTTGAAGCGTCTCATCAGCCTCGTGTGTTGCAGACCCGCAGAATCATTCGCCCTGATTTCAGCCCAGCAAAGACAAGGGCAGTCGTTTGCGTGTGATGCCGC
>NC_051405.1:32350617-32350750 GCF_015228065.2 Penaeus monodon
TTTTTATATGTCCACTCCCATATTTCCCCCTGGGGGGGTGTTTCATTATGAAATTTCTTTTAACTTTATTTCAATGTCGATTTCCGGCACAGCGACAGTATATATATATATATTTTTTTTATCCTCTCCTCAC
>NC_051405.1:32350863-32350967 GCF_015228065.2 Penaeus monodon
ATATTGTTTTGCTTTCTTTACCACCCTCCTCAACCCCTCTGCGTCCCCTCTTCTTTGCCCCTTCCCTCTCTTTCCCAATTCTTTCTAATTTTCCCCACTTCTTC
>NC_051405.1:32351002-32351117 GCF_015228065.2 Penaeus monodon
AGTCAAGGCTCATCTACACAGCAGCCGAACTTCTCAATATTGACTTTCTTGATATTTATAAGCAACATCCTTGCGGCGGCCGAGCGTCCCGGAATAAGGACGAGGGGAATGGCTA
>NC_051405.1:32351215-32351368 GCF_015228065.2 Penaeus monodon
TTGGGGGACAGGGTCCGAACTACCTTCCATTTCCCACGCTTTTTTTAAACCATCACCACACCCTTAACGTTAATTAGATCCAAAAATCCTTCACATTAAGTACACTTCCAAACCACTATTACAACACCAAAATTAAATAATATTCAGAAACGC
>NC_051405.1:32351410-32351616 GCF_015228065.2 Penaeus monodon
GGAAAGGCGTTTATAAGATCCCCCCAAAAAACAGTGCCATTGCTTCCGTCGACATGTTAATGGCGCATCTTTTAAAGATGATGCCTGTTCAACGATAGGTCTCTCGTGCAGGTCTTCTTTATGGCGGAATGCACAGGATTGGTGAACAAAAAAACGTGGAGATAAAGAGTACGAATGAGTAAATGGGTCAAAATTAGTTGGTTGTG
>NC_051405.1:32351972-32352237 GCF_015228065.2 Penaeus monodon
TATAATGATGATGCCAACCCCAATTATCAGTCATCATTATCCCCCACAAATGCCCACAGCCATTACCGCACCTGGCGACTATGATTCGATTATATCACGTCATTCCCAACGCGAGCAACGCCGGCACTAACGCCACCGGAATGCCTATCATTAACACGCACATCCTTGCAACATAAGCGAGGGCGACAATTGCTTCTATTGGCGCGGTGCTGCACTCAGTATCGGCGATAAAGCGGCGAGTTTGTCTCCCTGATTCTAACACCTT
>NC_051405.1:32352290-32352518 GCF_015228065.2 Penaeus monodon
CTCACTCTCGCCTTACTCCTTAGCATCTCCTCGTTCTCACCTTTCTTTACCCTTCGCGCTTGCTTAACATCAAGAGTGGTGAGGCATGAATCATCGCTCCCCATTCAACGTTTTTCTCGGCCTCTGCAGCCTCCTCCCAAGGTCACCCTCCTCTCCCTCCTCTCTCCTCCTCCTCTCCCCTCCAATCCCTCTCCCCTCTCTTCCTTGCTCCTTCACTAGTGAAATTTG
>NC_051405.1:32352722-32352790 GCF_015228065.2 Penaeus monodon
AGTCCCCCCCAATACCCTTCTCCTCCCTTGGCCAAGAAGGAATCCAACCTCTTCTAACTTTCAGAGCG
>NC_051405.1:32352918-32352997 GCF_015228065.2 Penaeus monodon
TAAATGAACACGCACCTCCTCCTTACCTTCCCTCTACCGAAAAAAGAGTAAATAAAATTTCCTCCTACTCACTCACTCA
>NC_051405.1:32353119-32353287 GCF_015228065.2 Penaeus monodon
TATTTTTTTCGCCCAACGCATTTCCATAAAGAACAGGCGAGTCGAGGAAACCCATATGAGTTCTTTATGACACACGCTCCCTCACGTGACCACATAGGCTAATGCATAGAGGTTTTGACGAGATATTGATGGCAGACGACAGGCATGGAGGTAGGACAAACTCGTGAA
>NC_051405.1:32353696-32353871 GCF_015228065.2 Penaeus monodon
AAACCCAGACACCCCGCGCCGTGGCCCAAACGGGAGCACTTATCACCGGCGCGCCAAAATTCGTGCGGAGGAAGTAGAAAACAAGTTGCCTCGCCGTCACGCAGCCTTTCCTCCTCCTCCGCCGGCGCCGCTTCCAACACTTCGCTCGCCTCCGCTTCGGAATTCCGCAAGAGCG
>NC_051405.1:32353920-32354694 GCF_015228065.2 Penaeus monodon
TTATCGCAGGTAGCTCTTTGTTTCTTTGTACGTTTTTTCTTCTTTGATAAAAAAAAAAGTTATCAGAGGTAGCTCTCTTTGCTTGTTTGTTTTTGTTTCTTTTATTTTATTGGCTTCTTTAGCTGCTGTTCACGTTCCTGCATCGGCATATCCATTTGTTTCCTGTTTATCTGCAGTCGCGCACTTTTTACCTGGCAATACCCGCGGTTGCATTAACTTACTTCATTTCCCTCATCCTTCTAACCTCGTCTGTTCCCTTCTTTGCATTACTGCGGTTTTCCCCTAACCACATGGGCCTGCTAAATACATACTTACAAATGCATACATCTATGGACGAGCACACAACCACACAGGTATATAATCGTGGATACATTTTCATACATGCACTATGTTCATACTGTACACGTGGACATGGTAATAAACCTGAATGCACACTGAAGAAATGGAATAAACAAATAAAAAAAAAACATCAAAACAGATTATAAAACACAATTCGCGGCTGATGTTCTAAATAACATGATCATTGTTTTCATCAGGAGAAAAAAAATATATATCAAACATTTACTATCCATTGGCAACAAATAAATCATGTATATATGTTAAACATTCTTGTTTTTCTCTAATATGAACAATCTGTATTTAATAACAGCGGCATTTCAAAAGAACAAAAACCGACGCGGGACTTTTAATCCGGGGATAAAAATGCACCAGTTCGCTCGCTGTCGCCCACGAACCGGGTCACAGCAGGTTCGTCGGTTCACTCTGCGGCTGCGA
>NC_051405.1:32354983-32355297 GCF_015228065.2 Penaeus monodon
AGGAGTGAGTTAGGGTGAGAGAATTGTGTTGTACGGATGAGTTGAAGTGAGAGTCCAGGGTTTTGATGAGGAGTTGAAAGTTGTCAGTTTTGCATGAAGGGGAATTAGTTTGAAGTTAGGGCGGAATTTTATTATACTGTTTAAAACTCGTGTGATACGATTGACTTGTCGTTTATGGAACGATATTTATGTCACTGTATCAAACGTTTTTGACAGATATCTTTTGTGTATAAACGATTTTATAATAACGTATGTTCATTTCGATTAGCTAAATACAACGTTATAATAAGTTCATTCATAAGTCGATCATGGGT
>NC_051405.1:32355336-32355451 GCF_015228065.2 Penaeus monodon
AATAAAACACCCAGTTGCTACTTTGGCTTCCCGATGTTTGCCCCGACGAAATATACTTTAATGGTGTCCACTGTTCCATCAAAATCTCTTTCTTTATACACGAGAACCGTTTTTT
>NC_051405.1:32355477-32355818 GCF_015228065.2 Penaeus monodon
TCTTCAATTAACGTTGTTCTTTTCGGTTCGCTATCCTCCCCCCCCCCCTTATCAATCACTCTACTTTTACGGCCGCAAAATCCCCGTGATTAATCTCTAGTACATAATACAACAGAGCGACAGCAGCAATGGCGGACTGAAAGGTATTCGTGTTAAAGGTTTAAGTACAGCATTACTATTCATGACCACTAAATTAAGTAAAGATGAGTGGTATATAGAAAGTGAAAATGAGAGAATACTGCGGGAATAAGAGGGAAGGAAAATGTGTGCAGATATTTATCATCATAAAAGATATAGCTCAATGTACGAAAAGTATGGGATTACAAAAAGAGGAAATATAT
>NC_051405.1:32355870-32355979 GCF_015228065.2 Penaeus monodon
ACAAGTGAATATTCGGGTCGATTCCGCCACAGTGCCGTGACTGTCTCCCACCGTGACAGAGAGCATCCGTCACGAGCACAATGTCATGCAAAGTGGTGTGAGAGATTGG
>NC_051405.1:32356023-32356236 GCF_015228065.2 Penaeus monodon
CAAGAACAAACGCAGCTGTCTCATTTTCCCTCTTTTTTGTCAAGAGAAGCTGCAACGAGAGGAGAGAAGAGGTTATTACCCCCGATCATTTTAGGGTTCCCATGACTGCATCAGCTGCGCGGCGACACTCTTATGGCAAAGAAAAATGTCATTCGATGACGATTCTTTTTTTTTCAACATTCATAAACAACAACAACATCTAAACTCTCATCT
>NC_051405.1:32356397-32357448 GCF_015228065.2 Penaeus monodon
CGACAAACGACCCCATTACCCATCTCTCCTGATGCCGTCTGCCGGAGGGCGTATCAGCATCCTCACCCTCCCCTCCTCTCCCTCCCCCACCCCCTAGTCACCCCCTCTCCCCCGGCATCACCCCAGAGCCACTCCACTATTTAATTTCCTATGCCATTAGGCCGTCGAGGGAAGTGGCTTCAATGGAACATGCCAATCACACAAGCTGAATACGGAGGGAGGGGAGTGCGGAATTGGACGGGGGGGGGGATCTTCTTGTTCTTGGGCGAGAGGGGGGGGGGTCTTCTTGTTCTTCAGAGGGTAATATTTTGTTCTTGGAGCGTTCTAATTCTAAATGAGGATTGGCTTCTTTAGAGGGGGAAGGGGGCGGAGGAAAGAGTCTTCTCACCCCTCGAGGCAGGCGGTAAGTAAACGACATGAGAAGTACCAAATCTATCCAAATATTATTGCTAGTGTCGAGAAGAACAAAATGTCTGTCTAACAGCTTCATCATAAAGCGCTAGTGTCGGGAAACACAAACTGAAACAAGCGACGCCCACGGTGCCCTTGCCGCGAAGTTTCAATGCCGCGCGTGAACGGCCGGGGGAAACTCAACCTTCGCCCGGGAACGAACGACCATTCCCGACCAACGCCCGACCGGTGAAATTCGGCGGGCGCTCGGTGGCACTGCCGATGCATCACTGAGCATCATCGCTCTGCAAGGCCAACTAATTTTAGTTCACCGAAGTTACTCCAACTCGGACTTTATTGCACCGCCCGCCCTTCCTTGCTCTCCCTGTGCCTCGTCAATGTGGAATGGAAGGAGAAAGCGTGTGGAGAAGGGGGGGAGAAAGGGAGTGGGGGAGAATGAGTGGAGAAAGGGAGTGGGGGAGAATGAGTAGAGAAAGGGAGTGGGGGAGAATGAGTGGAGAAAGGGAGTGGAAAAGGATGGGTGGAGGAAGGGCGTAAAGAGGATGGGTGGAGAAGTGTGTGAAAATACGTGGAGAAAGGGTGTGGAGTAGAAAGGTGGAGGGAGAGAATGTCGAAGACAGAGAGTTCGTATTTATCTATA
>NC_051405.1:32357479-32357553 GCF_015228065.2 Penaeus monodon
ACATGTATAAAAGGAGGGAAGATATTTTTATTTTCTTTACAGAGAGAAAAAGTAAAGGAAAATAGACGTGCCCG
>NC_051405.1:32357597-32357695 GCF_015228065.2 Penaeus monodon
CGAAAAAAAAAAAAAAAACTTGATGACTGAAACGCGCTGAGGGGGAGGAAATGGAAAGAGGTTTATGCGGGCTGTGACAAGGGGAGGGGGTGAAGGGG
>NC_051405.1:32357935-32358668 GCF_015228065.2 Penaeus monodon
GAAGGAAGAAATCGTTGGATGAAGGAAAAGAGGGCAAGATGGAAGGAAGAGAGGAAGCAAAGGAGTAAATGACGTAAGAAGGAGTAGGAAAAGACAGAGCGGAGGAAGAAAGGGAGAGAGGGTAGAAGGGGCGACGTCCCGGCCGCGGAGGGCACGGGGACGGAGGGCGTTTGAGCTTGGATGGAGGACGAAGAAGTGCCGCTCATAATTAAGCCGAATTGGCCTAAGCAAGTCCCTTTTATTGGAATCTACGACCCCTCTTATCCGAAATCACATGGTATAAATTACGCGGGCCGGACCAAGCGGAGGAGAGAGGGGAAGCGCCGAGGGGTGAGGAGAGGGGGAGCGCAGAGGGAAGAGAAGAGGGAGAGCGCCGAGGGAGAGGAGAGAGGGAACGGCGAGGGGACAGAAGAGGGGGAGCTTCGAGGGGAGAGGAGGGATAGAGCGAGGGGAGAGGAGGGAGAGTGGCGAGGGGAGAGGAGGGAGAGTGGCGAGGGGAGAGGAGGGAGAGTGGCGAGGGGAGAGGAGGGAGAGTGGCGAGGGGACAGAAGAGAGGGAGCGGCGAGGGGCGAGGAGAGAGAGAGGAGAGGGAAATGGATGAGAGACTCATCCACGGAAGGCCACGGAAACGATAGTAAAACAGCCATAGCAACAACGATAATAATAATTAAAAACAACAACAACAGACTATATATTAGTTATAATAATAATAGCTAATTGTAATAACAACCCT
>NC_051405.1:32358696-32358980 GCF_015228065.2 Penaeus monodon
TCAAGACTCAACAGCAAATATCCTCACAATAGAAAGAAACAATAATGACTGCATTATTCATCTTGAAAAAAAGAGAATAATCAGCAACAATAAATAAAGGACAATACATTTAAAATATCATAATAATACATAAATGATTAGAAAATAACAAATACAACTCGTGTCTATACAATATAGTTAAAATGAAAATTCCAATCGTGATTTACTTGCATAGTTAATGCAATTCTTGAACAGAAACTATGTTTCAATGGCGATACTAAATAGTCATTGTGTGAATATACACA
>NC_051405.1:32359203-32359572 GCF_015228065.2 Penaeus monodon
ATGTAGGCCTACTCAAATCACCCCCCCCTCCCAGAGAGCATAAGAGACAGAATTAGGAAAAGACTAAAGTTAAATCGCGTCCAAGAACATAGAAAATCATAAATATACCACTGTCGAAAACCGAAACGTCTGCTGGAGGAATCACAGACCTTATCATTCTGTTATCTCTAAACACTCATCGCCACTACTAACAAGCTAACGATCATTGCTTGTGATGCAATTTTCTTAATTAACACATTTTTCGCTACATTAAACAACATTATTGCAACCTGTGCAACGTGCACTCTCACTCAAACACTCTACTCGAAATTTGCACTATTTTGGAATTCAGATCGTAAACACGAATTAAATAATTTTAATTCCATCAGT
>NC_051405.1:32360263-32360819 GCF_015228065.2 Penaeus monodon
GTTTTTCATAAAAAAGCATTTCCCCATTTCCCCGTCATTTTCCCGGCGACGCCCACCACCCGCGCCCACAATAACTGACCCTCCTCCACCCGCCACATCCGAATATCGTCAGAAAACACTGCGATTTTCAACAAGAACTATTTCCTTCCTTCCCACGCCACAACAACAACAAAAAGAAAGAAAGGAATCGGAAATCGTCACACATTTATTACACAACCCGATAGACATCAATATACAGCAAATAATCATTAACCTGTAGCACAAAAACATTCGTTAACTCCCGGTCCTTGTGTTACATCCCCAACCAAGGGCCGTAACGATTGACATTGCCACAAATTTCTGCATAAAAGGAATTCAGACGAAAAAAGCCAGTACATTTGTCCACCCTGCAAAAGTCAAACACCCATGGCACCGTCCACTGGTAAATTCTGATATGCACAATAAACTAACAATAAATAAACAAAATTAAACTACTGCAACGCGTGATATTAACTGATGTATTTACCTTGCAATCTTTAGTCTGTGTTGTAGACTACAAATTATTCTCTGTATAATG
>NC_051405.1:32361113-32361883 GCF_015228065.2 Penaeus monodon
TTACATTTCACACGACTAATCTGCCGGCGAGTAGTCTAATATCCACGTTTTCACACCCACTTGCACAATATCATTAGTGCTATCGCGCATCACAAGATCATAACACTCACTCTGGCAAACCAAAACAAAATTCACTTTTCTACTCACACACCTACAGCTTTACCAATAACCAAACCGCTGGTATCACCACTGCACTGCATCCCGTGCACCATTGCAACACTACAACCAAACACCGGCGTCGAGGATTCCTCTCCACAGTGAATTGACCTCATTGCTATTCAAATTCTATTTCGTCTAACTGCTGGCCGGTGACATTACCGCCCCATCGCTATCCACCACATAAATTGCCAATCGCATCCATCCCATTATTTTGGCCGCCACTCCAAGCGACCACACACAAAAGAGAGGTGGAATAAAAAACACATGAAAATAACACCCGATTCATTCATTTAACCGTGTATATTTACTGGCATATCGATTTTTATTTCACTCCTACCTCTCTCTCTCTCAACGCAGTCACCCGTATTATATAAATACTACTAGACTCAAACCAGTATAAATCCATTCCTGCAACCTATTGATATTCGATAATTAAATAACATGAATATATAATTGCAAATTGGCGTGTTCTCTTCACCCTATTATTCTCCAGTTTTCACTTCTCGGAGCAGGCGACCCCTCGACATCCTGCAAGATGACGTCCAGCAGACGACTGAAGCAAGGCGTGCGTGTAAGCCTACGATGATAACTTGCACTCCAGCAACCACGTA
>NC_051405.1:32361923-32363165 GCF_015228065.2 Penaeus monodon
AGTACACGCTCCCTCTCCTTACATCTTTCTCAGTTTCTCACAAAATTAGAAACACTCGAGACAAGCAGAGCTAATGCAAGGAAAACAAGATAAAGTACGATTTGTTTGTTTGACATAAGACGGCGTGAGGTCATCGTGGGAGAGGCCGCTCAACCTCTTCGGCGAAACACGAGAGGCGATGGAGTGTCGAGTGACCCCGGGGGCCGAGCGATCACCCTAGCTCTGCACAGAACTCAATAATGTTTCTCTTTGGCGGGTTGGAGCGCACGTTCGCCGTGCTGATACGAACGTTGACGTTGAAGTGTGCAAAGGGTGAGTAGGAAGGGTGAGTCAGGGTGTCCAGAGCGTCGGGACGGCGAGTGTCGACCACTTGATGGTAAACAAACGCTGAGATCGGCGCGGAACGAACAGAAGTTCCTTGTAATGAAAAATAGAGAAATAAAACATGACTATATCTTTCACCCACCTGGCTGACGACCCAAAGCCGAATGAACTTGCAATATCCACCAGAGTACACTGCGTTATTCCATAAATATGCAAAAATAATCACTGTAAACACCCCGGACGAGAGTAGTCGATCCACTCGCCTTCCACTCCAAAGGAACACTGGCGGCCTCGAGCTGCCTCGAGTTGCCAACGCTCCCGCCCTTCAACACTAGTTGCCATATAGCCTTTTCTCGCGACTATTATCTGACCAACAAACATTTCATATTTACTTTTTTAAAGTACTGTGAGAGGGGAACAAAAGGAAAAATAGTAAGTGTATTTGAGTTTTGTTCTTTCTTCCGCATCGGTGGAACGGATCATCTCTAAGACAAGGAGAAACTTGGTTGAATGTTACGAAGCCGTCACGTTTCAGTAACACTGGAGGTCCCAAAAGGACGGGGACAATGAGGAGGATTTCATACGATTGAAAACTGGCATTTCCTTCAACATTTATTGCAGGCTTCGACATTTCGGACAAGGAGCGCCTCTCTAAGTTTAATGTAAGTATCGAGTGACATTCAGTGGATATATATTAGCCATGTCTTTCTTTACTTTCGATCTGTATTTGTGGATAATGGCGAGAGGGGTGGGGGTTGTCTGCTGCCTGACCTTTCAGTGTTCACGAGGAAGAAGACCTTTGCCCCATTCTTGGGTGAATCATCAAGTGAAATCTGCAATGATAACATACATGGTCGAGACACTGTGACTTAAGACAAGAGTGACCGTACGACTCAGATTTGATCCCCCCTTGCCAAC
>NC_051405.1:32364189-32365056 GCF_015228065.2 Penaeus monodon
CCAAAATATGTTTTTTTATCTGATAATGCATGTGTACGTAAGCATGAGATTGTCTGTACGAAAAAAAAAACTTAATGACGTGTTAAGAAAGTAGAAAAAGAGCAAGACGGCTTAGATTACCTGTAGCGATAACACGCGCACAGTAATGACAGCCAGGTAACCCTCAGGTTCCGGTTAGATCAAAGGTAATTTAGGGCTGTGGGTTCCTTTACAGGGAACACTTAAAACACTTAGGACACCAGACTATCACATATAATCGGGGAGCCATTAGTGAAGGATGAAAGAACACGAAAATTGCCGAAAGACTGTGACGATGTTGATCTAAATGTAAAGTTCGGTATAAATTACCGAAGTGTTAATGGGTTATGGTTAAAGTAAATGAAGTAATATCAATTAAAGTAGGTAAATGAGGTGTATAAAGAGGATAATTTGCATATGTTAATATAAATGATGTGAGCAATGCCGTACACGTTTGGTTGATTGGCTATGCTAATGCAAAGATAACACAATGAGGCAATCTATACCGACAAACTTTAAAAAAAAACATCCAAAATAGAAAGTAGTCAGCTAGAATAACCAAAGATCAGAAAAAAAGAAAAGAAAAATCACAAGGAAAAAAACTAAACAAAAGTCAATAAAAAAAAATAAATAAAAAAAAGGAAAAACAACGGGCATGCATAAGCACTCCGCAGCCCTCCGCCTGTGACCCGGTATTCGATGCAAGGCCGACCCGCGAGCAAAGGGCGCTGTTTGTTGCATGCTGCGACAGGAGACATTTTAGGCGCTCCTTCCTCAGAAGAAAATGAGTGGGATTACAGCGCATAAATGTCTGTGGGGGATTAGTGGAGAGAGGTTATTATCGCATTC
>NC_051405.1:32365400-32365826 GCF_015228065.2 Penaeus monodon
AATATCATAAACACAATCTTCTGTCGGTAATACAGCAAATCATTATCCCTACTACTGAGTGAAGTAATATTCCAGAAAAATATAACAAAAGACAACAACAATATCTAGAACACGTAGATCATATTTGGAAAAAAAGAACAGTTGACCCAAAACCTAGCGGCGTGTGTGTGGGCGTTGGCGTCGCCCACACACATCAAGAAGCCTCGCGCGCGCGTGTGTGAGCGCCCGAGCACAATGTGACAAGCGGTCGTCGTGAATTATCCTACATCCCCGCCGGCTCGACCCTCCGACCCTCTCGCGTGTCGTAGTATTGGTTCAAGCTGAACCCCGCCGAGGCTCATTGCGGAAATATATGAGAGGTTCAGATGTGACTCGCTCTCCTCGATCCCTTCTGGGGGGTGACGCTGATACGCATGTGGGAATTGG
>NC_051405.1:32366044-32366886 GCF_015228065.2 Penaeus monodon
AGATGGGAGTTGGCATGATGTGAAGGAAGTCGTAAGTGAAAGAGGGTGGAAACTATGCCTGAGAGTGGTATGCAAGGGATGGTTTAGCATATAAAGAGAGACGAAAATAAATGTTCACAAAATCTAAATCATGAACGACAATAATACCTGTGTTGCTTTATAATATAACATGCCCAGGAAGAAGACGGAAGAGAGGAGTAAGAGCATCCAGAGAGAGAGAAGATAAAAAAGAGAGGGCGGAGCCGACAAGGGAGTGAAGTAATTGTCAAGATATCCTCTCGGAAGAGGCAAGAGGAGGTGCAAGACGACCAGCCTTGAGAGGGGATCAGCGAGGGTCAGGGGAGAGGAGGGCAGAGGCAGCAGCGTGTATAGAAAGGACGCAGCGAGTGAACTGAAATGCTGCGAGTGATTGGAGCTTCGAGAGGCGAGGGGAGACTCAGGGAGATGGGATTGGCAGTGACTCTGGGTTGCATGACTAACAGTGAGTTTTAATCTTTCACCTGAGGTAAATCAGTGAGTTTAGACGCGTTTTAACCTTTCCCCTGATAAGATTATACGCATTTTAACCTTGCGCCTGAAGTAAGCCAGTGAGATTAAATGCGTTATAATCTTTCACCTGAAATAAGGTTTAACCAAATGAAGACCTGCAAACAGTTATTAGGATTTTATAAATCACCATCTGTCAACATTTTCTAATGAAGAAGATTCACACATATCCACCCATTAATATTACACAGAAAGCGCTGCGATGATAAGATTTATTGGTTGAATAGCGCGATAGAGATAACAATGTCTAATTGAGAAGACACAGGGGCGCATTTGCACAAAAAGCTGCCGTGTGT
>NC_051405.1:32367130-32367328 GCF_015228065.2 Penaeus monodon
CGCACCCACCATGACAAAGTATTGATCCCTTTGACGTCGACCAAAGAATAAAAAGGAAAACTTTGCTATTAAATCCCGCTTTCCCGAGAGAAGGTAGACAGAAATGCACTGTTTTTCGAAGCCGACTGCTTTTGGCGCTCCCCCGTCGGGATCTGAACTCCCATATGGCATGTGACGAGAGCTTTCGCTTTAACAAGG
>NC_051405.1:32370067-32370470 GCF_015228065.2 Penaeus monodon
AATAAACACACAGATAATAATGTTCATCCACGTTCCGGTTAAGCAGTATACTTGTTTTGCATTCTATAATAATCGGTGTTTATCCCGATACTTAATAAAATAGCGATCTAAACCATTTATTTACCAAAATATCCACCCTCCCTATCCCCCATAAACAGACGATCCCCCTAAGAGTCTATCATCATCATCATAAAAACATAAAGGAAGGAAAATCCACCCACAAGAAAATTAATCTCTGTAATAAGTAATGATGATGATGATGACGGCGAGCGAAATTGAGTTCTCGCCTTTGGTCTATTCGCCAGCTCCCGAGTGATGATGGATTTCTTGGCCTTATCGTTGCCTCCGAGACAGCACGCCCCTCAGGCAAGTGGGCGCCGCATGAAACACGGGCTGTAATATC
>NC_051405.1:32370948-32371365 GCF_015228065.2 Penaeus monodon
TAAGCGGACCAATGTGGAAATTAAGAGAAAACGAAACAATCAAGAAGGAAGGGAAAACAGCATGATTAACAAAAAATAAAATAAAGAAAAAAGGAACAAAGTTGACGAGGAAGGCAAGGGAAACAGAATGATTATCACATACTCATTGTCACTCCTCATCCGCTCCCACCGCCGGCCACAGCGCTACTCAATCACCTATCGAAAACACAATAATCGTCACAGCTCGCTTCTCCCATCGCACCACTCTTTCACATTATGACACCATCGCGCTAACCACACCACATCCAACAACCGTCGCTTTGAGAGTCTCGGAACGACATCTAGCGGCAGAAACGACAACTGCAATGAACCACTGAAAGAGTTTGTCGCTCCTAGTCGGGATGAGAAAGTCCGAGTAGCAACGACTTCCGAAACTCT
>NC_051405.1:32371692-32371822 GCF_015228065.2 Penaeus monodon
GGTACCCACCGATACTACAAAAGGTACCGCCAGTACTCTTTTGGATCAGTACAAGAATCGCCGCCAGTGGTTTTATAATTGTTCCTCCTTTAAGCGTGGCAAGCGGTTTCTTAATCATATATTGTAGATT
>NC_051405.1:32371852-32372327 GCF_015228065.2 Penaeus monodon
CATTTATAAGATGTGTACAGAGGGAGAAGGGAGGGAGGAGCGGGAGAATTTAACACCCACTAATTTGGGAAGAATTAAAGAAATAAGGGAAAGGAAAAATGTGCAATTACATAAACATGTTATGGCAATTCACTCCTGATCATGTATGTTGATTTTTGTACGTTTTTAGTCATCATAATTTTGTTGTAAAACTGTATTGTAAGAAAAATAACTAACTATGACGTGAAAAATAATGTCATCCCCTTGATACTTTTGCTATTTATATTACTTTATCCAAAAAAATCAAAATGAGAAATAAATTCAACTTTCATCTAAAATGTTTCCCGCAAAGTTGGATGAATAAAAACTTTTATGTATTATATCTTCTTGCAGAATTTAGTCACCCCTTCCACGTGTGGTACTTCAAAAAGTATACCACTACTGCAGGAATTCTTTTGGACCAATACCGGCACGGATACTGCTACCGACTCTGCAA
>NC_051405.1:32372542-32372822 GCF_015228065.2 Penaeus monodon
GTGCGCGCGCGCGCGCCAACAGGTGCACACATACATAATAAGACGACGATTACCGATGAAATTCCTCATCTTCTTTCAATCGATGACTCATATGCTGTACACAACAAGAATTAAAAAGCGATTCGTACCAAGCAATTTTAATTCATCTTCTAGATTAGCGCACCTCGAGGCTAACCACAGCGTGCGGCATCATCGGGGCTGCGGCGGCGCTTCGGTTTATTGCTTCGGTGCTTTTCCTGTATTTTGGGGAATGAGGGACCCACCCAAGGTAACCTTCGGG
>NC_051405.1:32373727-32374197 GCF_015228065.2 Penaeus monodon
CTGTCTCTTGTGGCAGGGCGGGGCTGCTTCCCAAAATCTGAAGCCTGGAAAGAATAAGTGCCATAAGGACGGCCCTGGATGATTTGACTCCTGCCAAGGATATTCATCATGTGGCGTGACATTGCCATAGCTTCATTATGCACGTCTGGCACCACTCTGAAATGTCACTATAATTGGCATTTAACTCCATGATAAGGGCAAGTGCACGTTGATCCTCTGTGACCATAAGTTGAAGGTCGGGTATTATTTCACATCACTGCAACACTTTACCATGACACCATGACAATCAGCTGCCATTCTGACATAGAATTACGTATAACTAAAACATGAGTCCATTAATAAACCATGTTTCTGTGATATGCCTCTGACACTCCTGACAGTCCTGGCAGCTATAATACAATTCTGTCATTATTGCACTGTATTACCAATGCCATTAACTTACCCATGAATTCACAACTCAATTTTTACGC
>NC_051405.1:32374452-32375435 GCF_015228065.2 Penaeus monodon
TTCCCTATTGTTGCAAGATCACAACCCAAAAAGTGTGTATAGAGGAGGTAGTAAAAATAGAATCATATTCTATTTTTTTACGAGCGCGTAAAAATAACATATATAGCCATTATGCCCATTTTAGGGCCGCATAATGTGCATTATGTTGCTGACCTGAATGTTAAACCAGCATTACAAGCTTGCTGAGGAGGTAGCAGCGGTGAATTGAAAAACGAGGCTTCCAGGGCGCTGCTTACAGTGAGGATTCCGGGCGTCCTGTGCATGCGTCCTGTGCGTGCGTTTTGTTCGTGCATCCTGTACGTCCGTTCTGTTCGTGCGTCCTATGCGTGCGTTTTGTTCGTGCGTCCTGTGTGTGTGCCGTGACCCGAGGCGCTCGCAGGGAGTCTCTCTTGCGTTCGTTTGGCCGCGGATACAAGCAAGCTGTTTTCTGACATGCAAGCACGCTACTCATAACCTGCGTCATTCGTGAATCTTTCCCAGCGGTGTCTGTAATGTATGAGTGTTCCCTTGGGTGGCCTGTTATGCATGTGCGTTCCTCGTGATGAGGTTGCGCACGAAAGCCTCGTAAGTAGATTCTAATACAGAGTGATATTCAAGAACGTGTGGTCGTTGTTGATGAACTCTTTCACAAATAAGTAGGAATGCGTACACTAAGAAAAAATGTAAAAGGCGAAAAAAAAATGCAAAACACACACAGAAATAAAAGACCTTGAACAATACCATCCACGTGAACAAACACCCCCTCCCCCACCCCCAACCCCAATAAAAAAGAAGAAAAAAAAAGAAGAGAAATTGGCTACTGAAAAGACAAGCGCTGGAACAAACCCTAACAGCTCCCGAGAAGCACAAGAACGCGCAGAAAATAAGGAAGAACGGATGACGAAAGGAGCTGCCGGCGGTTCTCACGTCAGTCATCGAGGTGCGAGGAGACAAAAAGCTCTGCCTCTTGACTGTTTAAGATCTTACGGTCCTTCGCGCTCGCT
>NC_051405.1:32376517-32376769 GCF_015228065.2 Penaeus monodon
ATAAAGAATACTGCAAAAGGACCAAGACAGAAATACCACGGACGGGAGACGGACACAGCCAATGCTCATTATTCACTCTGCTCTCGGGAAAATTTCTCAGTCAGCGATCCCTACGCGACACCCTGTAATTTTAATGTGTGAACTGAACTAGCGTACAATGATGATTTAATAGTGCGATCGGATATTAGTGGAATTCGGATTTTTGATTTTCAAATACAAAGGATCGCTTAGACGGTGGGATACCTTGAAAGC
>NC_051405.1:32377869-32378251 GCF_015228065.2 Penaeus monodon
ACCCTTTCTAGTTTTGTAATTTCTGTGTCCGTTACCGATGGAATTAAAATTATTTAATTCGTGTTTACGATCTGAATTCCAAAATAGTGCAGATTTCGAGTAGAGTGTTTGAGTGAGAGTGCAAGCTGCAGAGGTTGCAGTAATGTTGTTTAATGTAGCGAAAAATGTTTTAATTAAGAAAATTGCATCACAAGCAATAATCGTTAGCTTGTTAGTGGTGGCGATGAGTGTGTAGAGATAACAGAATGATAAGCGTCTGTTTGTTTTTCAGTTGGCGATTCCTCCAGTAGATGTTTCGATTTTCGACAATGGTATATTCTGAGCCATTAGTTTTTGGAAGGACCGCTTAGACGGTCGGATACCTTGAAATCGCACACGCATG
>NC_051405.1:32378357-32378570 GCF_015228065.2 Penaeus monodon
ATCAATCAATCCAACAAACAAGCAAACACACTCATACACACACGGATGTATATACGCACACAGAAATGCACAAGCAGACACAACACACGCAGGCAAAAACAAACATACAAGCACCCAAGCACAGACGACGGAGTGAGCAAGAGACACGTGTTAAAGATCTCACGCTGAAAGGCGATGATGGATCAGCTGAAGGTCAGAGCAGAGGCAGGCGGT
>NC_051405.1:32379303-32379502 GCF_015228065.2 Penaeus monodon
TCGAATATCATCTCGGAGGCGTCTGTTGTTCCAGAGAAGAGCAGAGCAGCATTTAAGGTCCTCAAACGGGTATTGATGTGCTTGAGTTTTTAATCTTTGCGATGCTGACGACGCTTATATCAGTATCAGTATGAAATTATACTAATACATGTAGAGAGAGGAGGTATATTATCTTGACTTAAAGATGATGAGCTTATGA
>NC_051405.1:32379679-32379965 GCF_015228065.2 Penaeus monodon
AAACTACCAGAAAACAAGACAGGCGACTGTGAAGATAACAATAAAAAAGAAAACCGACCAGGGCAATGATCGAAACGCGAACAATGACGATGTCAGTCGAATAAAAAAGAAAGAAAAAAGGAGAAGAAAAAAGTAGACACGGACTCCTCTCCCTTCCACTTCCCGATGAACTTGAAAGAACCTGACAACTGCAGAGGATTTTGTCTCCCCCGTCCCCCCCCTCCCCCTCCTTCCCCCTGTGCCCCCCTCCCTCCTCCGAAACCTCTGAGACTGTAAAAAAGAGTAA
>NC_051405.1:32380119-32380394 GCF_015228065.2 Penaeus monodon
AGTGACTGAAAAATAATAGCGACCTCGACAGCTGGGAGGGATTTCTCGGACGCAAAAGGGTGAGGCAGCGTGAGGGAGATCATGAGTTGCAAGAGTCACGAGGTTGGGGGAGGAAGGGAGAGAGGAAATGGTAGAATGAAGTGAGATGAGAAACGAGAGAAGACGAAGAAAGGAGGGAAAAGGGGAAATGTAAGGAGGAGAGATAGAAAGAAGGGGGGGGAGGAGGAAAGGGGAAGAAAGGGTGGGGGATGCCAACGACTAACAAGCACAAAACG
>NC_051405.1:32380472-32380606 GCF_015228065.2 Penaeus monodon
CTCGAGAGAATAACTGACAATAGAGAGAGGATAGGAGAAAAGGGGTCACGGAGAGAGAAAAACGGAGGAGGGGAGGAGAATAATCTAGAGACGAAAGAGTAGAAGGGAGGAAAGGAAGGGGGGGGGGGGATGAC
>NC_051405.1:32380635-32380920 GCF_015228065.2 Penaeus monodon
AAAAAACAGAACGCATAGATAAGCGGATGAAGAGGAGGAGTGAAAGGTGAGGGCCGATGTATATGAGGGGCAGAGGAGCAGTAGACAAGAGGGGAAGGAAGGGGAAAAGTTTGGATTTGAAGGGGATTACAAGAGGGTCTGCTACGTGGGAAAGGGGAAGTCGTTCTCAGACGCAGAGTGGGTTGAAGCCCAAGACCCGGATGCACAGGGGGAGGGGGGGGGGCAGGTGCGATCGAATGTATGATGTGTCCGTCATCGACACTGATTGATACTTTGCTCAGGCAC
>NC_051405.1:32381122-32381310 GCF_015228065.2 Penaeus monodon
GGTGGACCGATAGCAAGAAAGTTCAGACCCCGATCAATGGAAAACGAATAAAAGCCAAATGAACCGTAAAAGAGGAAGACAGAACAGAATGCAACAAAAAACGGAAGCAGAGCAGGAGACAAATTGGCCAACACTCCAAGTTTCAGACCAAGACGCGGAGGGGCAGTGAGAAGGAAAATCCCAGAGGA
>NC_051405.1:32381501-32381970 GCF_015228065.2 Penaeus monodon
TACAGACAGACAAGACAGATTTTCATTCATGCGACTGGAGGTGCACCTCACAAGAGATAAGGACGGGATCTGATGAATCTCAGTCGATGCGTCTGATGAGTTTTTGGATAATGCCATGCAGCTGAAACAGGATTCTGTTGACGCAGGCGAGGGAGGACCTTGGAAGCGTCTGAACTTTGGATAACAAACACTATTGCCACGTCACGTGTGGTTTGCAGATTCAAAAGATTTACGAAAGTAAGTTTTCCTGGAATAAAAAAAGACAGGAAAGGTTTACAAGTTGCGTAATAAGTCACACATCCAGAACTTCGTTTAGGAGCAACTTTGAGGTTCGTATTACTGCGGCCGGGAGCTGAAACTTGCGTTTGAAGTTGGGCGAAGCATTCCATGTGGATGAGAGTCAGAGAAGATCTCTCGAATGGCGGCCCAAAAGCTACGTGTCTTTCTATAGAGAGTCAAAGGCACGTGG
>NC_051405.1:32382791-32383036 GCF_015228065.2 Penaeus monodon
ATTTGAACACGATGGAAAATCGTGATTCTTTCACGGTTAAAAGTAAACGAACGAAAACGCAAACAAATATGACAAGTGTTAAAATAGAAACGCACAATAAAACGCACGCATGAAAAAACGTAAACACATTCATTGCTGTCAGCACTAAGCTCGTTTATATTTTGGAACACATGTCCACAAAATAGCGAGAATTTGCTATCCATATCCCTCGTGACTATTTTAAAAAGAATATTACAAACGCCAGA
>NC_051405.1:32383098-32383388 GCF_015228065.2 Penaeus monodon
GCCCCTTAACAAGCTCGTTCCTACCCGTTACAAAATTTATATCGATTTCTCCGCCGTCGCCGCTGCCGGCTGGGGTCGCCTCGCTATGCTGCGGCCTTCAAGCTGTCGTTCATGAAGAGGCGGCGCCGTCCCGCTCCTGCTCCTGCACTTCCACGGCCGCTGTTTATCTTGATTTTTCTAAATTCGTTTTATGTTTTTTCTTTATTTTTACAGGGGGATTATCACGTTGGTCAACGGAAATTTCTTTTCCATCGGATGTGTTTTTATTTGTCACAGGGTTCTATTGTCAT
>NC_051405.1:32383406-32384255 GCF_015228065.2 Penaeus monodon
TACATGAGTATCTTTATGGTGAATATTTTTTTTTTTTTTATGGGTATGTTTTTGTCAGTGGGGATTTCTTTATTCACTATGGGTATTTTTTTCTTTTTCAATAGAGGAGACGCCTACTTTTTCTGGGAGGAGGTAAGACTTTTTCACAGAGGGATTGTTTTTATTGAGAGAAATAACTTTTTCCAAAGGGTAGCATTTTTCTCTTGAATGATTTTTTTTACTGGGAGATTTTTTCACTGAGAAAAATCACTAGAGGAAATGTTTTCTTTTCACTGGATTTTTAAAAATGGAAGCAAAAAATCACTAAAGTAAAATATTTCTTCACGTGTTTTTTTTCACCAGGGAATTGTTTTTCTTCCCATTGGCATAAAATTTACATTTTGAAATGTCAGGTTTCCTTTAGATTTTCATCTATTCAGTTTTAAACTTATCCCTATTCCGATCTAAGTTCTCGACTACCTAATTGTTATCTCAAATTCTTTTTTTTTCTCAGCAACACCACAACAGTTACAACACAATGCACAAAAGAATCGCGAGAGCATGCGGACACGCCAACTCACTGACCGCATTTAGTCACGGATGTCTAACAGCGCATTCGCAGACTCGCCAGCTCACGGCCGTCCCATGCACACACGCCCTCCGCAGCTGCCACCACTGCCATTTGTCTTCTCATGACCTCCCGTACGGCGCCCAGAGACACCGCTGCCGGGAGCGTTATTTACCAATACTCTTCTCTGGCGGTTTCTTGTGTTGTTGCGAAAGGCGGGATGACTAGGATGAGCGGGGGAAGTATTTACGTTCTTGGGAGTCAGGGTTGGCGGAAGAAAGGATATTTGAGAAGGTAAGAGG
>NC_051405.1:32384728-32384996 GCF_015228065.2 Penaeus monodon
AGCTAGAAAACCTCCAAATCCACCCATTCTCTTAAAGCCCCGATCCCTAAAAACCACTTCGAACCCGCCCGCCGATGTCTCGCTTCCTCGTAAAGAACAATGAGGTGATCTGGGAGGAAGGCGGGGCCGGGGGGGGGGGGGTACTGCAGATTCGTCTCGATCTTGCAAGTGCGCCGTTTTGTCCCCTTCAGCCGAGGGGCGAGGAGCGGCGAACATCCCGGGGCATTACAGGACCAGGGAGAGCAGATGACCCGATTATTCGCTGAAA
>NC_051405.1:32387170-32387399 GCF_015228065.2 Penaeus monodon
GAATTAACATCGCGCTCTGGAAATTACGCCTCGACAACGATGGACTCAGGAGAATGCAAATAGAAATGTTGATCTGCACCGATGAGGGCAAGTGTGTCGCGCTCTCCACGTCGAGGCCTTTATTCAACGGACACCGCCCGCCACGATGAAATGAGAGAATGCCGCGCCGCCCACACTCCTCGCCACAAGACAAATTTCCCAGCGTTGCAGGAAGGGCATAATGCAACAT
>NC_051405.1:32387527-32388511 GCF_015228065.2 Penaeus monodon
CAAGATTGTACACAGGCTCTTCCTAAAATGAATCATAATGGCAGTAAACAACACAAGGCCGCGACAAGCAAATGAACAGACTCGCTGGAAAGGAAAGCGCACTCAGTAATACAAACACGCAAACGCCAATGCACAAAGAGTCATTAACACATGCACGCGGATAAACACTGCCGACATGTTCATTCATATGGAAATCAGGCAGAGTGGCGGCCAATTAAAGATAGACAGACAAAGGCCTCTCTCTCTCTCTAAAAAAATAGTCTGACGCGTTTGGGAACAAAGAGGCAAGCCATGTCTCTAGCCAAGCACCTTCACTGTGTTCTGTGTCTAATGTTGGCCGCACTCGCACTCACGGCTCCTGCATCTTCGGTATTTCAGTTGCTGCTGAAACTAAGTCCTTCAGATGCTTGCTTCGTTGATGTGTCAGTGTGGGTGTGTTTGGAGTGGTTGTGTGGTCGTACTGGGGCAATGTAGCTCTGCCATTTACTTAAAGGATCCTGTTCCATATACTCGTGTTTTCGAATTTGGTAAAGCTTCAAATCTGAAGTAATAAAAAGGGCGATAGAAACTGAAACAGTTGTACCACAGATCGTCTAATGCAACAAGCTAACCTGATCGAAATTCGATTTCCCTTCGATTGCGAAATGCTGTCAAATCTATATTCGTTTGATTTGCAGCGCATATCGCTTTTAGTTTGGTCAATATTGACTATCCTTTAGATTTCATGCATTGATTTCATCCAATGCTGTGACTGCATTGAGATTGTTTTGCTATTTAGACACTTTTATAAAATTTATGAAATATGATTCCACGTGAAATATATAGAAAAAGTTGGAAAGACAGAGAGGAAAAAATATTCTGGCTTTGATTGCCGCCCATGTTTTACGAGATATACGAGCAGAAATGTGTATTTATTTTAAAGGGATAGATAATTAACTAAACCTTATCGGAATAAAAACAGTAGGGAAAAAGATAAGATTAAAG
>NC_051405.1:32388654-32388997 GCF_015228065.2 Penaeus monodon
TACTGTAAAGTTCACTCTGGAATTATTTATCTCGTGCCACCATACGTCTTCTTATAATTTACTACTCGAGATGAGTAGATTTAAGGACTAGTCTCTCTATCATGGTAAACATTTTCGTATCAGATACTCTGGTAATGTTTCATGAAATAACCTATGTTCCTAATGTGCAGTTACCTAGAGAAAAAAAGGAACATGTAATAACAGTTTTTCATTTGTTACAAGGCGGAGAAACATTTTCCAAGACGACAAATGGTGAATTGGAGGACGATAAAATGATTAATTTCTATCTGTATTTTTATTCCAGACGTACAGTACAACACTCCACGTGTATCTCATCACACAG
>NC_051405.1:32389052-32389630 GCF_015228065.2 Penaeus monodon
GTCTTCAGCATCAAGGCTTATAAAGGATAAGAAATTCAAAGTAATGTTCTTGATTAATAATGAATTCTCGACGTCACACTACGACCTCATTTGCCACCAACTGTGTCAGACGGGAAGTCAAGCCGAAAATGAGAATAAAAAAGCTTGTTTTAAAATGAAAATCTGACATTTTAAACCCTGCTCGTGGCAGCAGCTGGAAATGCCTGGCTGATGGGGCGCCGAGAGGAAGAGGCCTGGAGGGAAAAAAATCAAATAAAGAATAAACTAAGCCGGTTATAATGGCGTCTAACTGTGCATTACGAGCTCGCCTGAGTGTCCTGCAGGCGACGGCAAGGCGAGGGAGAGAACGTAGACGGTAGACAGTGTGGAGGCTGTGTTCTTTGTGCTCCACTGCGGCCGACGTCAGGATTTAGAGCGCAGATACGAAGTTTATTGGGGGGAAAGTCCAGCACTGTCTTGGCGCTATTCTGATGTGCATAGTTCATTCTTTGTGCGTTGCCTCGACACAATAGTGTAGTTTTATTATGGTTTACGCGTTGCTTTACACCTTTTTGGCTCCGTGTGTCTGCGTTACAAAG
>NC_051405.1:32390715-32390945 GCF_015228065.2 Penaeus monodon
TGAATTAACATCGCGCTCTGGAAATTACGCCTCGACAACGATGGACTCAGGAGAATGCAAATAGAAATGTTGATCTGCACCGATGAGGGCAAGTGTGTCGCGCTCTCCACGTCGAGGCCTTTATTCAACGGACACCGCCCGCCACGATGAAATGAGAGAATGCCGCGCCGCCCACACTCCTCGCCACAAGACAAATTTCCCAGCGTTGCAGGAAGGGCATAATGCAACAT
>NC_051405.1:32391073-32392058 GCF_015228065.2 Penaeus monodon
ACAAGATTGTACACAGGCTCTTCCTAAAATGAATCATAATGGCAGTAAACAACACAAGGCCGCGACAAGCAAATGAACAGACTCGCTGGAAAGGAAAGCGCACTCAGTAATACAAACACGCAAACGCCAATGCACAAAGAGTCATTAACACATGCACGCGGATAAACACTGCCGACATGTTCATTCATATGGAAATCAGGCAGAGTGGCGGCCAATTAAAGATAGACAGACAAAGGCCTCTCTCTCTCTCTAAAAAAATAGTCTGACGCGTTTGGGAACAAAGAGGCAAGCCATGTCTCTAGCCAAGCACCTTCACTGTGTTCTGTGTCTAATGTTGGCCGCACTCGCACTCACGGCTCCTGCATCTTCGGTATTTCAGTTGCTGCTGAAACTAAGTCCTTCAGATGCTTGCTTCGTTGATGTGTCAGTGTGGGTGTGTTTGGAGTGGTTGTGTGGTCGTACTGGGGCAATGTAGCTCTGCCATTTACTTAAAGGATCCTGTTCCATATACTCGTGTTTTCGAATTTGGTAAAGCTTCAAATCTGAAGTAATAAAAAGGGCGATAGAAACTGAAACAGTTGTACCACAGATCGTCTAATGCAACAAGCTAACCTGATCGAAATTCGATTTCCCTTCGATTGCGAAATGCTGTCAAATCTATATTCGTTTGATTTGCAGCGCATATCGCTTTTAGTTTGGTCAATATTGACTATCCTTTAGATTTCATGCATTGATTTCATCCAATGCTGTGACTGCATTGAGATTGTTTTGCTATTTAGACACTTTTATAAAATTTATGAAATATGATTCCACGTGAAATATATAGAAAAAGTTGGAAAGACAGAGAGGAAAAAATATTCTGGCTTTGATTGCCGCCCATGTTTTACGAGATATACGAGCAGAAATGTGTATTTATTTTAAAGGGATAGATAATTAACTAAACCTTATCGGAATAAAAACAGTAGGGAAAAAGATAAGATTAAAG
>NC_051405.1:32392201-32392545 GCF_015228065.2 Penaeus monodon
TACTGTAAAGTTCACTCTGGAATTATTTATCTCGTGCCACCATACGTCTTCTTATAATTTACTACTCGAGATGAGTAGATTTAAGGACTAGTCTCTCTATCATGGTAAACATTTTCGTATCAGATACTCTGGTAATGTTTCATGAAATAACCTATGTTCCTTAATGTGCAGTTACCTAGAGAAAAAAAGGAACATGTAATAACAGTTTTTCATTTGTTACAAGGCGGAGAAACATTTTCCAAGACGACAAATGGTGAATTGGAGGACGATAAAATGATTAATTTCTATCTGTATTTTTATTCCAGACGTACAGTACAACACTCCACGTGTATCTCATCACACAG
>NC_051405.1:32392600-32393159 GCF_015228065.2 Penaeus monodon
GTCTTCAGCATCAAGGCTTATAAAGGATAAGAAATTCAAAGTAATGTTCTTGATTAATAATGAATTCTCGACGTCACACTACGACCTCATTTGCCACCAACTGTGTCAGACGGGAAGTCAAGCCGAAAATGAGAATAAAAAAGCTTGTTTTAAAATGAAAATCTGACATTTTAAACCCTGCTCGTGGCAGCAGCTGGAAATGCCTGGCTGATGGGGCGCCGAGAGGAAGAGGCCTGGAGGGAAAAAAATCAAATAAAGAATAAACTAAGCCGGTTATAATGGCGTCTAACTGTGCATTACGAGCTCGCCTGAGTGTCCTGCAGGCGACGGCAAGGCGAGGGAGAGAACGTAGACGGTAGACAGTGTGGAGGCTGTGTTCTTTGTGCTCCACTGCGGCCGACGTCAGGATTTAGAGCGCAGATACGAAGTTTATTGGGGGGAAAGTCCAGCACTGTCTTGGCGCTATTCTGATGTGCATAGTTCATTCTTTGTGCGTTGCCTCGACACAATAGTGTAGTTTTATTATGGTTTACGCGTTGCTTTACACCTTTTTGGCTCC
>NC_051405.1:32393681-32394248 GCF_015228065.2 Penaeus monodon
TGGACTGCAGTACACGCTCTGTTCATCGCGCTCCGGACGGCGCAGAAGGAGCGCCACGAAATGAATTACGAGAGGCTCTCGACGAAGTGATTTCTCAGAATGATAAGAAGCACCACGTCTGATAATAACACACGATGAACCCAACTCCCCAAGAACCGCAGTCGTAAATTGCGGTGAATGTTCAAGACCCGTACACAGTTAACAACGAAAAATGGGAGGGGAGAGAAAAGAGGGGAAAAATACCGTCAGCGCAGCCAGGTACGACTAAGCTTGGGGACCTGTCATCACCTTCATCCCTCGCGATCTCATGGGCTGGAGATTTCATTGTAATGGCGATTTTATATGAAATAGAAAAATGGAATAAAAAGTAAGGGTACGATTATTGATTTCACGCACACGAATTCTTTCTTGAATTGGTCATGAGGCAGTCACTGCAAAACTCAAGCTCTTAAAATAAATATGCGCGTTATTCATGACTGCCCAGAGCGGAGGTTCTTAAAACTGTGAGGTGTGCCCCCTGGGGAGGCAATTTCAAAAGGGGTGGGGGAGGAGGAAACCAGGGGAAAG
>NC_051405.1:32394297-32395359 GCF_015228065.2 Penaeus monodon
ATGTTGCTGTGCAAATGTGTGTTGCTTGTACAGAATTCTTTGCTCAATAGAAAGGAGAAAAATACAAGTTTTTTTCCCCTCTGTTTTATGCAAGCGGGATTTTTAATAATTTGGTTGATGATGGAGGAGGGGGCGTGGAGGCAATCAGCATCTACAAGAGGGGACGCAGAGATAAAAGGTTGAAGGCCAGAGCATCTTTCCACGTGACTTCTGGTTCCTTAACTTCCATCATACTGAGGCGGCCATGCACGGATTGATAACCTGTATACAGATATAAGGTGATTGTGAGAAAATGTCAGACGAAACAAAACGTCTCTGGAACAATAAGAAGGGTTTATCTCTCTAAATAACCTTGGTTTGTTTAAAGTTTTTCTATCATTGTATCGATAAATAAAGTAGCCGTTCACCGCTCTGAAATCCGATGACGCGTTCATCCTCGCCTCTTTTCGGCAAGCTTTTGGCTCCCCTTGGATTTGGATGCGCCCCCGGGGCAGGCGAGGGCGGGCGGCCCGTTCCCCTCTGCCCACAGCACGACGCACACCCGACGATGGCCGAATCCTTCCCCGAGCGGTGGGCGGCGCCCGGGTGTGCGGTGCAATTTGTCAGGCGGGGAGCCAAGACACCCTCATCTCGGCTGCAGACGTCTCCTGCTGCGGCGAAGACAAGTGGCTAGGTTTTGAGGATTTACATTCCGCTTTAGGGGAAGGATATTGGCTGAGGATGCCTCTCTTGCCCGCATATTCAAGCCGCGAAGGGGAGGCACGGGGCGTCCTCAGACTCCCGCTCGTTCCTCTGGCTGATAGTGTTAACAAAACAGCTGATGGAAAATGACAGCTCTCATTTGAAGAGGAGAGAGAGGTGGGCTACCTCCGGTGCAATAACCTGAGTGATAAAAAAGACAATTCTCGCCTCCAAGAAAAAAAAAATCGCTGCCAAAAAAAAGACAATTCTCTCCTCCATGGAAAAAGGCGATGCTCAATCCCAAGAAAATAAATATCGTCTCCAAGAAAAGAGACATTTTCGTCCCCAAGAGACGAGAGACACAGTAGGCCCACCGAAATC
>NC_051405.1:32395395-32395507 GCF_015228065.2 Penaeus monodon
CCGTCGACGCGACCCTTTGACATGACGCCTTGAGATCAAACATGACATCTTAAATCACTCGCTCCCGACGCCCTCCCTCGCCATCACAGTCTCTCTTGATTAGTGAGTGGAT
>NC_051405.1:32395559-32395966 GCF_015228065.2 Penaeus monodon
TTACTATGCATTCTTTTTTTGTAAATAACTCGCGCCAGCCCACCTTCCTCCCTGGCCATCATAGTCTCTGTTAATTAGTGAGTGGCCTTTTTTTTCTTTTTTCTTTTCTTCCCCCCCCCTTTTTACTATACATTTTTCAACAATAATGGTCCGGGGAACCGTCGAACACGTCACGGCGATGGTTATGTGGCTCATTACTCAAAATAACGCATGACCCCGAAACTAAATAATTACTAAATACCATCATGTCACATGTTACTCACGCGAAATAGCATTATTTCAGGGATGTTTTTAATACAAAATTAATAACAATGAATCGGATAGTGAGGTTGTGTAGAAAGGGGGGAGGGGGGGGGTGATAGCAGCAGGGCATATGAGGAAGGGAAAGAGATGAGGAAATACTTAAT
>NC_051405.1:32396123-32396314 GCF_015228065.2 Penaeus monodon
TGGTGAAAAGAGCACAGAAGAAAGGGAGAAAAGGGCAAGGAAAGAGGAGTGGAGATAGAAAAGAAGTAGAAAGGAGAAAGAAAAGCAGAGTGGCATGTATGAAACTGAGACGGAGGTAGAAGGAGGAGAAAGAAATGAGAAGGAGATGAAGAAGCAAAACGAAGAAGTACCAGAAAGAGAAGAAATAGATG
>NC_051405.1:32396595-32396851 GCF_015228065.2 Penaeus monodon
ATATTACACGCAGGAATAAGAGGGAGAAAGCAAGGGACTAACAGAGAGAGGAGATGATTGGTGATGAGGATGGAGATGAGAAGGATGGAGAGGATTACCCCGGATTTCCGAAGAGGAGAATGTATGAGGCGACATCGCCATTCTCGGTATCGCGTTACCGCCGCTGCCGTTACTCAGGTTACTTAAACAGCGGGTTACGTGGCGAGACAGAAGGCAAGTCTCCTCGCGCTCTCGCTGTGCATGAGACAGAATCTGG
>NC_051405.1:32396880-32397079 GCF_015228065.2 Penaeus monodon
TTAATATTTTATGTCATTATCTTGAGGGAAAAAAGAATGAAAGAAAGAAGAGAAGCGAGAAAAAAGAAAGAAAAAAAGGAAGAAATAATACAAAAAAATAAAAATAAAAAACGAAACAAAAATGGGGAAAAAGAGATAAAAAAGAAAGAAAAAGAAAAACAAGAATAATAAAAAAGAATAACAGACTGAATAAACCGAG
>NC_051405.1:32397115-32397219 GCF_015228065.2 Penaeus monodon
ATCCGCTAATCAATCATTCCCTCCATGTCTGGCGAAACATTCCCGGAATTCATCATTATCCACCTGATTTGGCACTGTCTGGCTCGTTCCATTGACGGATTCAT
>NC_051405.1:32397829-32398028 GCF_015228065.2 Penaeus monodon
AATGAAATTATTCAGTCAAGGCAAAGACATTGAAGGAAAGGTGTTTGAATAACCTATGATTATGTATAATGTTTGGTGTTCGTATCGGCAGAAAATTCCATATTATCATAATGATGATCAGGGAGGTCATGGGGGGGGGGTCTGACTCTGATTGCCCCCCTCAAGCTCTGGCTTGCTCCCCCACCACCACCCCAACCCG
>NC_051405.1:32398074-32398212 GCF_015228065.2 Penaeus monodon
AAAAGGGGGGGGGGGTCTGCAGCGCCGCAGGAACTGATTGTGCTCACTTCACTGAAATGACGCCCTGCTGATGATACTGTAGTAATGCCATCATTAACATCGAGACTAACAAAAATAACAAAAACAGTTTTCATTGCA
>NC_051405.1:32398288-32398755 GCF_015228065.2 Penaeus monodon
AACATTGCTGCACAAAAAACAAAGGCGAACACAATAAGACTTCAGAGGAAAAGAGAAAAAAAATTGCCCGCTCTCGTTGTTTTCGCTTCTTCCTAAAGATTACTCTCCTAAGGAGTGCCGCGAACCCACTGTTCATGAATTAATTAAACAGCAAATGTTTCTAACGTTCCTTCCGTCTGTTTATTTCCGATATTGTGTTACGTTTTTTTTAGCTACTAAACAAATATCAGTATTAGCAATGCTGATCACACAGCGAAACAAAGAAACGAAACAAAAAGTAGATTAATCTCCTTTATGAGGCTAAACAGGTAAACAAGCAAGAAACGTAACTCATTGAGAACGGTAATGTAAACATCAATATACTGAGAGCGACATCTATGTTTTGTGGTTTCGGTTATTGGTGCACTCACAACATATCTATGATTTTTTATACATACACAATCAGGGCTTACTTCCTTTTTTGGTTG
>NC_051405.1:32398775-32398876 GCF_015228065.2 Penaeus monodon
TCAGTGATTAATATAAGCTAGTAAATATAAGAATATGTGTGTGCAAACGTTGAGGATTCAAAGAATTAGCCAAAGTAAAAGACAGAAGAGAGGAACAGAAA
>NC_051405.1:32399753-32400126 GCF_015228065.2 Penaeus monodon
GTCTGATACCATGTAAGGGAGACTCCAGTTACGATATCAGACTGTGCTACATCTGACTGGCTGTAATAACCGTCTCACTCGCCTTGTAACTCTTCTGTGGATGTCAAACAGATGCCATGGTAATAATTATCTATGGTCACTTGACCTCAGTAGATTTTTTTTTACTCGGGTATTATTAATTCCTCTCGTTTTTCTTGCATCCTGTTGGTATCAGCAAGATTTCACATCCTTTCATAGTCCTCATATTAGTTAACTAAATTGACTTTGAATACAGCGAGTGCTGTGCCTCAGTCAAGACAGGATCTGCGTAATCTCAAAATGTTCTAATATTATAGTGTACAATACGACTTACTGTAAACATAAGTAACATAGT
>NC_051405.1:32401431-32401881 GCF_015228065.2 Penaeus monodon
GATATTTTTCCTTGCTACATTCGCCACAGCACAAAAAAGGCCATTACTATGATAATTGGTCTTAATTATTTACAGCTTGACTCTTCCCTTGGCAAATGTAATCCTTTGTCCAAAGTGTGTTTATATGTACACTCGAATGGTCATAAAAGTATGTATATTTGCACAGTAAACGCATTGATATGTAGACTTACGAAAGGAAAACATAATTTGAAAGATATGAATACTTGCACATGTAGACAGAGACATATGCATATCTATATACATGTAATTATGCAGACACAAAACAAATACATTCATATCAATATATCTTATAATACGCATACAGTCATACAAAAGACGAACATATAAACACAGACGTACACACATTCTTACATGCGCATCCCTCTGCTTTAATTAAAGAGATAGAAAATTGAGATAGAGATAGAAAAGGCAAAAGAAAGGAGGAAGTGA
>NC_051405.1:32401912-32402141 GCF_015228065.2 Penaeus monodon
GAGAGACGAAGAAAGGACAAAATAAATAAATAAGTAAAAGAGATACAGAAGGAAAGACAAAGAAAATGTTGGTTTCATTCAGCCTCGTCTTCGCCATCCTTTACACAGCGCCCCGGAACCCGACGCCCATCCGCGCCCACGCCCTCGTTCCCGCCACGACGCCCGCCGATAAAACGCTCGTGAACAATGAGTGATGTAGGGCCTCAAGCACTCACTATGCTTGCTAGGG
>NC_051405.1:32402467-32402899 GCF_015228065.2 Penaeus monodon
TGTCGTGGTTTACGGCCGGGAATAAATCACTTCCCCCACACATGCAGGGTAGACCGTCGAGACAGGGTTGAACTTGCTTTAACTTAACCCTGGCCTTTTGGGGACTTACTCATCTGTCTTAAATCATCATCCTTGTTGTCACTTTTGGTTGTTTAATAGTTGCAATAATAGTGGTTATTGTTTGTGTTCTGTGTTATGATTATTGGCATTAGCATTGTTATCTTTTTTGTTATCATCGGGATTTCCTATTCTTAGCAATCTTTTCGCAAAACTAAATTATATGATCTTTATGTAGATTAAAGTTATCGGTCAGGTATCTGTAATTTTGCACACGACATTTTCATCAGTTATATACCATTATCCAAACGTGTCAGTCTAAAGTCGAGATATACTTATTTCGACTTAGTTGGGATACACATCATATGTTGATTA
>NC_051405.1:32403115-32403818 GCF_015228065.2 Penaeus monodon
TGATCTATTTTCTGACTGGGTTTCAATTTCCGGAATTCCTGGCACTGGCTCTATTAGCAGATTAAGGTTACGACTATTCTTAGCTTCATCCTGTCCTTCCTCTTAACTGCCCATAGGTCACTACCCTGTGCCTCAAATACCTCAAAGGGGCCCTTTATATATCCTACGGGTTCTCGACCTGTGGCACTGTATACCCCTTGGGCATTTTGATAGCTTACCATGTACTCCTAATCATTACGGAAAAAATACATTATATACTTTTCTTACTAAATTCTGTTGTGCATAAACTAAATGGGATCTTTGCACTGACATCAAATCAAGTGAACTATCTTAATCTAATATCTGTTACATGCATTGCGTATTTTTATTATTTACTACAGAATAAAATCATCTAAAAAGTAGTACACACACCTTTTTAAAACATTTGAACTAAATCCTATAATAAAATGTCTCTTTAGTGAGACACATGTACCCCATAAAGAGTGCAAATACACCACTGCTAGTACCTATACTATACGTTGCAAACCTCTGATCTGTGCAAGCTGCACGCTGCAACGAGCACCGAAGTCCTCCCAAACGTCATCCTACGGTGAAAGATCAAGATATTTTATAGCCATCAAAAAGCACTATTTAAAAGTGTATTTAGCTGCAATCACTCTCTCTCTCACTTTTTGCTTAGTCTGCCTCTCTGCTATCCTTCAGT
>NC_051405.1:32403899-32404216 GCF_015228065.2 Penaeus monodon
AAGCCCTCCCTGCATTAGGGCTGCGTTAGTGGCTCTCACAGTTTAGTGGCCTCCAATTATCTCGGGTTACACTGGCGAGGACTACAGGTATTTTCAGGACGTTTAATTACGACTTAATCACCTGTAGTCACGCTCAAGAAGGTCGCCCTATTGATTTACGAGCGGAGGTTAAAAGCTCTACAAGTCTCCCACTCTCGATACTATCTTCTTCGCTACTATACTTTTCTGTTGTTTAATGCTTCCGTTTATCAGGCTCTTTCTTATCCCATTCTTTCCATCTCCATCTCTTGCTCCTCCTCTTTTACTCCATTATTCTG
>NC_051405.1:32404287-32404841 GCF_015228065.2 Penaeus monodon
TTAGCTTCTTCCTATTCTCTCTTTCCTATTTCTCTATTCCTTTCCTCCCAGCTCTCCCATTTCCTTCGCCTTTAGTTTTTTCCTCAGTCTCCTCATCTTTCCCCTTTTCCCTCCTCGCTCCTTGTCTTTTCTGTATGTTCTCTTCCCTCTGCATTGTCTATTTCCCCCCTATCTCTACCTTTCTTTTCACTATTTTCTTTCCTCTTTTCACTTCCTCCTTCTTCCTTCTTAATTTCTCCGTCTTTCCTCCCCCAGCCATTACATCTTTCTCCCTCTCCTCCCTTTTTACCTTCTCTCCTCTTATCCCCGCCTTCTTTACTCACCCCTCTTTCCTTCTTCTTCTCCTCTCGCTTTATCTCTCTCTGCCCTTTCTCCTCTATCAACCTCCTGCTCCTTCACTTTTCTTTTTCGTTTTTTTATCTTCTCATTTCCTTCGGATATCTTCTCCTCCCATCTTCCTTTCCCTTTCTTTTTTTTCCTCCTCCCTCCCGCTTTATTGTCTCTTCCCTCTCTTTCAGTTCTTCCTTCCACCCTGTCCTTACCTTAACCTAGGG
>NC_051405.1:32404954-32405217 GCF_015228065.2 Penaeus monodon
ACATCATTCATTTTTTTATCATTTTCTCTTCTCATCTCTTCAGATTTTCCTCTTTTTTTCTCTCCCTTTCCCGCTCCCCTTTTCTCCCCTCTTCCCTCCCTTCCTCTCTTCCCCTTACCTCCTCCCTCCTCTCCCCCATCCGATGGCCCCAAGACTCCCTCGGGAGATTCCGGCGATGAAGTGGAGACAGCGGAGTGAAGGCAAGAAGAGGGCAAGGTTCAAGAGGTAGGTTGCAGGCCGGAAGCGCACGATGACAGCGCCGC
>NC_051405.1:32405401-32406214 GCF_015228065.2 Penaeus monodon
TATGGGGTAAGGCGGACGGGAAGGCGGGTGAAGAGAATGAGTAAAAATGCCGGGTGAGCAGGAAAGTAGGAGGAAGTGAGGAGGAAAGGTGGGGAGTACCGGTGAAGAAGAGGAGGAAAGGATGAGGAAAATGGGGTAAGGAAAACCTGGGAGAAGGCCTACTGAGTGAGGATGAGTGAGAAAGTGTAAAAAGGAAGGAATAAGGATTGCAGTTTGAGGAGGTTGGCTGTATGAGGCGTGAACAGGGTGAGAGGACAAGGTGAGGAGTATCTGGAGGACAGGGTGAAGGGGAGGGGTGAGGAGGCCACAGTGAGGAGGACAGGGTAAAGAGTATAGGGGGGAGGAGTCGAGATTAAGGGGACGGGGAAACAGCACAGGGTGAGGAAGGCAGGGTGAGAACACTGTCAGCGGGAAAATTGCGAGGAAGTAAAGGGTGAAGATAACGGGTGAGGAGGACAGGAGATAAAAAGGACGCGGAGAAGAAAACGTGACAAAGAAGATCTGAAGTTGAACACATCAAGAAAGAAAAACAGACTAACGACGGCCAAAGGAAGGAGCAAAACGACGTGAAAAACCGCCCGTCGCTCTCGGTCGCGCGTCATTTGTTTTTGTCTTGCATTTGACGTCATGCTTCGAGTCTTATGTGAAGTCGCTTACTGGAAGGGAGACAAGGAGGAGGAAGATTATGATGATGAGGAAAGGAGGAAAACGGAAGAATGTTATGATGTTGGATAAGAAGGTATCGGGGACAGAACGGCAATAACAGATATGATAATTTTATTCGTGATATTAACAGCAACGACAAAAAAGTAA
>NC_051405.1:32407356-32408911 GCF_015228065.2 Penaeus monodon
CAGCAAATAAGAGCAGTGTGACTTTAACTCAAGACGTTTCGTGAAGATGCAAGGAACTTGTTTTTGCGATTCATTCATGCAGCTCACTTACTGCGCCATCAGTCACGGCTGCCACTGGGTAGATTAGGCGGAGGACCGTAAGGGAAACTTGGGGAGCGGCGCTTTTTAAAAAACCCGCTTCTCAGATTCGGGATGGGATAATTGTTATTTTTGCGGTTATCCATTTAACAGTGTCTGCTATCCTCTTTGTGTGCTGGTCCGTTTATATCTGTTCTGTATTTCCAGGTCCCCTCGACGCTGTCTGTCAATCTATACGCCATCCGTCAGTCTGTACAGCTATTTGCTGAAATTTTACAGAATCTCCAAAGGCGCAGTCGATATGTTTTCCTGCAGAACTTGAAATCGGTTACTAGGACTACTAAAATAAATACATCTATACACACAGAGGCATTACATGCACGCAAAGTTATAAAAACGCACACATGCCTTTTTTTTTCAAAATTCACAGACACTCATGGAGATAAAACAAACATCTTCATGTACTAGGACTCCTCCGTCTTCCTCCTTCTGGGGCATAAAACACGTACATGTTTGTACAAACATGTACAAACAAACTGGCATTCTCATACGTAAACTGAATAATCGAGCGGAAAACATTTGCTGTTGACGCACAAGTACACGACCAGACTGCCTCCCCTTTTTCAAATTACTTAAAAAAAGAGAGAAAAAAAACACAAAACATACCGTAACACAAAAAGTGCCGCATACAAGAGGAAGACGGCGAGGACAGTGGAGAGCGACAGAGGTGGATCAGTATGGTAATGGAAGGCAGGGAAGGTGGAACGTACTTTCTTTATATTGTCTATATATTTTTGCGTGGAGGGTAAAAGACAAAAAGAAGAAAATGCGAGAGCAAAGAAATGCAAAAGAGCGTACATGCAAGAGAGGTGATGCAGTGAAAGGCACAGCAGGAGGACGAGAAGGATAAAGAATGAAGAATGCAATGAGAGAGAAAAAGCCCGGGAGAAAAAGTCGAAGCGGGGACGGGAAAATGTAGATAGCAAAATAAAAATAAAAATACAAAATTGAATAAGGAACGAGATAAGAAAGGCAGAAGAAAGATAAGGACGGAACGAGATGACAAGAGACACAACGTAGGAAATAAGGCTGACAACAAAATGGGAAAAGAGATAAGGGATGTAGATGCGAAAGAAGAAAGAAAGAGAAGGGAAAGGCCCAAGAGGCAGCGACAGAAAAGAATAAGTTGCGGCGCGCACTCGGGTCCCAGCGGCGAGGTGAGAGGGTGAAGAAAAATACACAAAGTGCGTTTAAAAATAATTTACGCGAAAAGACTTCTTTCCTCTTTTTAGGATTTGATCCACACCCTTTAAATCTACAAACTAACATAACCAACTACGCTATCACACAATGACCTGCTAGCTAGCTGGCCAGAGTCAGCCACACGTAAGCACGTACAAACTATAAAGTACATTAAGAGAGCACACATATAAAACCATATGTGTAAGTACGCTCGTCTGTGTAAAGAGGGACATAG
>NC_051405.1:32409094-32409293 GCF_015228065.2 Penaeus monodon
GAAGGAGCGAGGCCGGACACACTCCCGATTCACTGACACAACCCTAGCAACACAAATGGAGTTGACAGCTTTAAAAGGTCATGTCGAGTTCTCTAGGCGTAACTTGTCGATGCAGAGATTTTCCTGCCAGGTGATATTCCGGACGATCCGCTCCATCACCGGGCATTTTGGGAGGGGGAATGTGACGAAGGGGCGTGTG
>NC_051405.1:32410238-32411546 GCF_015228065.2 Penaeus monodon
TTTTGGTTCACTTCCTCTAGAAATGAAGCTCACTAAAAGCTAGCTAGAAGTTAAAAAAGTTAACTTATAAACATCATGCCTAAGATCTAACCTTCATACCGTCACGCTCTTTATATACGGAATACAGTACTTGGATGTGATTATTTTCCTTAATCATATATTCTACATGTATATTGTTTTTTCATTTTTCACAGCTCCTTAAACTTTTTCAATAATATTATAATGTTGCACATCTTGTTCTGTATCTTAGCTTTTCTTGCAATATCATTGAAGATAATAGGGTAATTACATATACGCATTCCGACTGTGTTTTTTTTTTCAATGTACACACATTGTCTACTGCACTTATGATATTACTCCTAAAGGTAGTAATAATGCTAAAATGCCTGAAAATCACATTATTAATCTTAATTCTCTCGCTCATTTAGATTCCTTCGCCTGGCACAATAATCATCCTACTATGCCAAGTCACACTCCTCGCATACTCACATTCGTTTAAACATGCTAGTGTCAATAACCCATTAAGACTTATTAGCAATGGTCCCCCTTCCCAACTGTGATGTGGAATTGGTCATTTACCTACCTGGTGCTACCTAGCTGCTGCTCCATACAATCCCCTGAAGCTAGTCTCAACGGCCAACTTATGCCTGAGTCCAACTTGGAGGCGGATATGCAATTTCATCTAAGCCTTGTCTTACGCAGACAAGTCACTTCAAAGGGTATATGTCTTACCTCAGCTCAGCAGTTCCTCACGTCTGATAATCATCACCCACTGCTGAACCTCATCTCAAGTGGTAAATCGCCCTTTACATTACAAGCTCATGTCTCACTTCAACCCATCGCTGAACCAACGCCTCATTCTCAGTCTCATAGTGTCTGGATATCTCCAAATCATCCTCGGAATATACATCGCCGATATCTCCCCTTATGGCCTACAGAACGGAACCAAATGTTACGTAACCAAGGCAAGACGTATTCAGTGGAAGTAGTTTGTAATTCAGTTTAAAAAGCCTACTGTGGGTAAAAACCTTAATAAATCCTTTCCAGAAGCTCCCTGGAAAGTAGAGGAGTGACCTTGTATGTCCTACACCAAGAATGACCTGCACGCGACCCACTAGGAGGTCACAAAATAACTGGCCTTTGAGAGAGATCCCCTCTTTGAGACGCGCCTTCCTCTCACCAGTCGGCAGTACGTGACTTGACCTTTGCCCTCTTCCGACTGGCATTTTCAAGTTCAATAAATACAGAAAATCCATCAGAGTTTGCATTCCATCCTGGCATCCAATTCAAACACTGCAGATATTGAGA
>NC_051405.1:32412089-32412205 GCF_015228065.2 Penaeus monodon
TTGCAGCCGAAGGCCCCCTCCCCTTCTTCCCTTTTGCCGCCTCAGCAGTCGACTGATTCGTCATAGGAAAACATTTTTTTCTGAATCTCTTGGAATCCATTTCTTTCCATCGAACT
>NC_051405.1:32412356-32412609 GCF_015228065.2 Penaeus monodon
GAATCATGTCAAACCTTAAAATCAGTTTTTCTTTTAACACATGAAACGTGAAATTTAACTTTTGTGCAGAAATGTTTCATTTTACCAGGATCGAGGTAAGGAACAATCTAATTTGCTTCTTCTGTTTACTGCAGAATGTAACGCAGGAACGAACAATTTCCCTCACATTTACGCACAAACAACACACGCACCAAAGACACGAAAAAAGAGTTTCATATGACCAAGCAGACGAGAGAGATAAGGTGAGAGTGGC
>NC_051405.1:32412709-32412839 GCF_015228065.2 Penaeus monodon
GATGAGGAAGAGTGAAAGGGTGAAATATGGCGGGAAAGAAAGAAAGTAAACTGACGTGGTTGAGGCAAATAAGTATGAATTGAGAACTGGGAGATACATCCGAGTCCATGGAAAATCAAATAGTTATTGT
>NC_051405.1:32412906-32413227 GCF_015228065.2 Penaeus monodon
TATAAACAGTCTTCCAATACAGACAACTCTCCAGGCGACGAGCAGTGACGTCATAACCTGAGTTGCAAAAGCGAAGGAAAAGCAGCAAGACGCAAATCACGCAGACCCGAGCGCGTGGGAGGCGACTGATTCCGGCGCCTGACCCGTGCCACGTGGGGAAGAGGGGGAGGAGGAAAAAGGGGGGTCAGGAGGGGTCAGGGAGTACCATCATCTCGCGCTGATGACCCGCTGCTGGAAGCTTAATCACATAAGTTCTTTGGAGTGAAATATTGTATGAGCATCACGCTCTATTACATTAACGATTTTTGTTCGCAATTATCT
>NC_051405.1:32413342-32415146 GCF_015228065.2 Penaeus monodon
AAGCGCCATTTATATTAAATGCTTATGAGATTCATAAAGCAACATTACAACAATACATGTACTATACGTGTTAATAGGTAAAACTGGCAGCGAGACATGTGTAGGAGCATCGGCGCACGAGGTCGTGGTTTGTGCGTTGCAACACCTACACTCTCCCGATCAAAAATTCCCCAATAAAACATCGCTCAGTAGCCGATACATCCAGTTCAGCATCCGGCAAAAGTTAGAGAGGAATATTGGCTGCGTTCCTTCCGCTCCCTCTCCTCCGTCAGAGCCGCCGCCGCCAGTCTCTCGTTCGAACGAAGTGTTTTAATCCGTGAGCCCTCAGTGCCCCCTCCCCCTCCTGTCCTTGCCCCACGCGCTCACTGAGTCTCCTCCTTCGGCTGCTGCGATCTTCCTCCCGAGGACTCAGCCGCCTAGCCGATTCGCAGCTGTGGAATCGCATGCAGTGCCATGCAGTCGCCGACACTTGATGATTTTCTCATTGATCGTGTCCCAACGTTCTCCCGCCCGTTTCGTCGATCAGCTGAGTCCGCCACGAAGCCAGGTCTGGGTGTGCCGGCCCAGTGGACTCTCATCTGAGTCACCCAAGGTCCCCCTCGAGTCCCTGGCTCGAGGCCCAAGCCCTGGCCGAGGTAGCAGCTGGGTCGGGGCGAGATCATCACCTGCCGAGCACAAGTCTTACTTACCGGGGTCGACACGCGGGTCCAGGCTGGTGGAAGGGCCACAAGCTCCCGCTAGGCTGCTCCTTCGCCAGGTGTCACGCCGCTCACCACACCACGATCCCTTTAACTATTGGTTCTTCCAGGCACTGTAATCTCCAGGTAAATTATATCAGGGAACCACTACTAAAACACAGGCGAGACCGTCAACCGCTCCGATCCGCCATTTGTGGGAGCAACGACTGCGTTGCTGTCGAGGTGAAAATGCGCCTCCCTCGGTAAGGTCGAATTTTCTTAATATTTATGTTTGCCTGTTACTTACAAGTAGATGTAAGGTTCGAGTGTACAGGAAAGGGATGTTTCATACGTCATTTTATTGCATAGGCTCCCTGGAATAATGGTAGAGAGATCGAGAGTGTAAGACTTGAAGTGGTGGTGGAGGCGGCGGACTGGGCCAGCTAGGATGCGCAGAATCAATATGAAGAACGCGGCCCTCAGCTGCCCCGCACCCCGTTACAGCAACCGATCTCCTCGACCTCGGTAAAGCACACTTCTCGTACGAGATGCTTCCTCGGAAAAGGCCTCGTCGCAACGCACGTCTACCACTTTTATCCTCAATTTTACAAGGTATACCTGAAAGGAATCCTGAGTTCGTAGCCCCACATCTCCCGCCGAGCCTTATCAGGTCCCCGCTTCGATACGCCCATCAGAACTCGCTGGCAATCATTCGCACTCCAAAGTAGCTTCGCAGAAGGGCTCATAACGACATATTTATTGGACCTGCGTGCAAGTGTGGCTTACGTATCTGTCTCGGCGACACTTTATTATACTACGGGATCCTAAACTTGCGAATGCGTCTTTGAAGATTGTTAAAGTCCGCCCCCAATATAAATACACACATTTTATCTAGTGCCTACTGTATGAGGGAATAAACGGTTAGCTTTCTTAGAAGTTTGCGGCACAGCTATTCAAAGAACATTATCTCTCAAGAAAATGATTGCAGATGGCATAAAGCAACTCGGGTTACGAAAACAAAGGAATTGCTTACAAATCCCCATAATCAACTTAAATTGAGTTTGAACTAGCGCGCAAGGACTTTATTATCTGATATACAAACAAACAACATCGAGGAAAGTATCGGT
>NC_051405.1:32415363-32415643 GCF_015228065.2 Penaeus monodon
TGTTCGGACGCGAAGCATTCATACGGTCCTCGCCAAACGCTCAGCTGACAGTCCTCTAAGCCTAGTTTATCACAGCGACATTATACGGACATTTACACCCAAACAAGCAGATCTCATGAAGCCATCGCAACACTCTGACGCCTTCACGGGGGCTCCAGGTGCACGCAGGGGAGGGGGAGGTGGTGGAGTAGGGGGTACGTGTAGGGCAGGTTAGGTGGGGAAGCCTCCCCCTCCCCCCACTCCACCCCACAAGGAACGCTCAGCGTTAATGAAAGCAAGC
>NC_051405.1:32415679-32415837 GCF_015228065.2 Penaeus monodon
TGATGGTGACGCCGCTGGCAGGTGATTATATTCCGCCGGGATGATTTGTCCTCTGCAACATAAATCAACTCAGATTAATGCAAATTGGAATCAGATAGTGATGTATCCACACAAGGATGCCAGACTGTGAATTTAACGAGAATCATTTTTGAAGAAGT
>NC_051405.1:32415869-32416345 GCF_015228065.2 Penaeus monodon
CCTCTTCATTCTTTTTTCCACAGTTTTGTTTGAAGAATATGATGAGCGCCGAGTTCAGATGAAAAGGACCGTGAACGCTTTTGCAATATGCAAGCTGAAAGTTCCACCTTATCCTTTAAAAAGTCGATCTCACCGCTGTTGCATTCTGACGTGATTTGGGTTTTGGAAAATATAATACCAACTTTTGCCCATGAAAAAGTTCGACGAGAGTGATTATGTTTTAAACTGAAGACTTTATACCAATATTAATATAACTTACACGATGTGAGAGAGATAACGTTTCTAGGAACTTTGCTGATAACAGAGCAGATTATGTGATTAACGGGGATAGATATAGATTATTACAAAGCTCATATAATTGATATGTTAATTATCCATATATTAACTGTAAAAGATATGTTTGTGGTAATGTTAATTCCAATAATTTAAAACTATTGGTATATAACAAATGTATGTTATTACGACTGTATCAATTA
>NC_051405.1:32418268-32418583 GCF_015228065.2 Penaeus monodon
TGATAAAAGAAAAGAAGTTAATCAAAACAGTAGTACATGAATCAGTGTATTTATTGAAGAATGTAATTGATAATGCGAGAGAATAGTTCTGCTACCCAACCGTAGATTCACTGATAGACTAAGCTAAATGTGGTAATAGTAAGATGAATAAAACAATGTCGGTAACAACGGTGACAGAAGTAATAATGCTAATGAAAAAAAATGCTAGATGATAAGTTCCCTGCTAAGAATAGAAAGGGGGAAAAATACAAACGGTAGAATAGTCTACGGGTATTGCACGACCTTTTTGAAGTGAGAGACTACTACTAGTACAAG
>NC_051405.1:32419851-32419980 GCF_015228065.2 Penaeus monodon
TTTGGCAGCGTATTCACTTTTTGTGAATAACTAGGGCAGTTTACAACGATGGTTAAGAAAAGACCTGGATAAGAAAAGACAATGCCGTATGACTCAAACACGTGCAAGATCAGTTGAACTTTTACGTAA
>NC_051405.1:32420011-32420428 GCF_015228065.2 Penaeus monodon
ACATTTATTGGATAACTCACCCAGCCACCAGACAGAAAAAGAGGTTTTAAGGAAAGAAGAAAAAACACAACACAGAGTGTCATACAGGGTTACAAAAAGAGCCTCTGGAAGTTACACCCTTAAGTGGTCACCAAAAACAGACTGTTTCTTGGGTCGAGTCGCTAATTAGATTTCCGTGAAACAAGGACAGGGAGAGTCAGAGTAATCACATCACAGCATCTCGATAGCGTAGTGGGCCTGTTCCCACTTTATGATACCTCCCTGTGTTGGCCACAGCAGCGAGATTACACGTCTAGTGGGAATATTCTAGTAGCGGGACAGCGAGAAGAGAGAAATACAATTGTAAGCCTATGCTGTGTGCGTTGTCCCTACGATATTTCATGCAAATGAATTGACACATAGATACTCTCGCGCGCG
>NC_051405.1:32420526-32421190 GCF_015228065.2 Penaeus monodon
TACAGACACTAAAAGTACACTCGTACATATATGCGTCTTTTTCCTCGTTTAATCAATTTGACTGGTACTTGCAAAAACAGGCTGTCACAAGAAAAAGCCTTCGGAAAGGAAAAAAAGAAAAAATACATCTAATCCTTTTAGAGCATCACTGTCCTTGTATAGATAATGCAAAGCCAGGAATGTTTTGGTTTTCCTTGGCGGGACATGAATCTTCTATAAATAAAATATAGCACCGCTAAATCCTCTAACACTTCTGAGAATGGAATTTGATCCTCCAATACGAAGATCTTGTCGGTGAACTAAAAATATCTACAAAATACAAACAAAATTTTCATTAGCGCTGAAAGACAGTATGATACGCCTAGACTCTTCTCCTTTACATAAACAGAAAAAAAAAGCCCGCTGCTATCCAAATGTAATTTAGGAGGCATTGTATGATACCCAAATATTATTCATAGATACCATCTAGATCTGAAAACTCTATAAACACATATATTTTTTTTTATTCAGATGAAGAAACTAAAGCAAACATTGGCTATTTTCGCATCGAGATTGCCCAGTAAAAAAGTCAGGCCAAAAATAGTTCGGTAATGATTCTTTCCGCCGTAAGGAAGAGACGTTGGCGCTGCTGAGTGATGTTGGCATATATCGTTCATTGCTTCAT
>NC_051405.1:32421400-32421833 GCF_015228065.2 Penaeus monodon
AAGAAAGAAAGAAGAAGCAGCACACATACTATGGATCCCGACATCCGCAGAGCAACAAAATGTGCTAAGATTTAGCTCATATAAAGAATATTATTTGAAAAAGTAACAGTTTTAGTTGTGATCTGAATGTTCGTGCGACCAGTACATTCACGTAGTAAAATTGTGTTCTGATAAATTAAAGTTAACAGTATTCTGAAAATGGTTATAATAAATCTTGTAGATAAACTGGACTACCGATTTCCTCCAACGAACTGAAGCAGAATATTAATTAAACAAAATATCTCTTGGACAAAATAACTCTGATGAAATCTACATATCAAGCAACACAATTAGTGATATATATAAATGTTCATTTAAAGCTTTAAAGAAAGGAAAAAGTTCATTAGATATACAAGAAATTTACACGTCCGACAATATGACAAATATGTATATT
>NC_051405.1:32424013-32424483 GCF_015228065.2 Penaeus monodon
TCACGCACGATTAAAGGAATGACGATGGCCTTGTGCGATCTGGTCACCCTCGCCTTCTTGGATCAAGGGGACTTCGCGTGCTTCCACTGGGCAAAAGGACACGCTTTCATAGGTGAATACAGATGTCTCATCGCACGTCCCTACTATATTAAGGAAACCTTGATCAGCGGGGATCTCCTTGCATGCGCGAATGCCTTGGACATAACCCTCTTGGGAATGCCTTGGACATGCCCTTCTTGGGAATGCCTTGGACATGCCCTTCTTGGGAATGCCTTGGACATGCCCTTCTTGGGAATGCCTTGGACATGTCCCTCATTGGCGATATTCAGTGTGGAAGCCAAGGGCTCTGAAGTACTTGACTAGTTGATCGAGGCTGCCTTCCGAATGACTTCTTTCTTCCACACTGTTGTCGTTTGGTCGTCCTGTTTACTTACAACCTGTTAAAGTCATTTCATCTGACACATGCACAA
>NC_051405.1:32424588-32424989 GCF_015228065.2 Penaeus monodon
CTCGTGCCAGCTTCACAAACACCATAACTCAACAGCAACTACACTGCACAGCCAATCATCAACACAAACACCAATACGTAGATTTCGATAAGTATTTTGGATAACAGTTATGTTCATAGTCTCGACATCTCTTAAGTAATTTTAGTGATCCAATTAGTAATCCTGGGAGCATGAAGTGAATTGAGAAGAAAGGCTTCACCTGAGCATTTGCACTGGTGGATCATAACAAGAAGGAGTTGTGGTACTCAAATAGCTGATTATAGGTAGAGAGTAATCAGACCATAAAAGGTACAACTTGATCAGGTGGAAGGATGAACCATAAAACAAGGTACTCCAAGAATCTCACATGAAATACAATTAAGATCATGCTGTACCACGGCGGTCAAACATAACCTCCGTAC
>NC_051405.1:32425016-32425626 GCF_015228065.2 Penaeus monodon
TATTCACACACACACACATATCTTACAATTAATCTAAACATCTTCGGTTTGCCTAGGTTTGCTTTTTAAAATCACATTAATTCTCAATAGCAACTTCGCTGCAAGCTCTGGAATCATTTTCAAGAGAAAACAGTGCAATACGTATTTCCGATAAGTATTTTGGGATAACCGATATGTTCATAGGCCTGACAGGCATCCTTAAGTCACTAGGCCTGTGTGTCCATAAATACAGTTTCCTTGGTATGCATTTATAAGTGAATAAAGAAATAAAAGGGTGTGTGTACATGAACATATGATTCTAGGTATGTATCTATAAAAAAGAAGGGAGTATAAAATATGATTTTTTTAGGGTATCCATCGTCAGACGAAGAAAAAGTGTACAAAAATTTGATTCAAGGTATGCATTTATGAACACATAAAAAAGAAAGGCGTGTGTGTATAAATATATGATTCCAGACATGCATTTAAGAACGCACGAAAAAAAGAAAGAAATGCGTCCAGTTGTAGCCTTCCAAATGTCGTTTACATTTTCAGGTGATATAAAAATGTAGCGGCAGGCGAGCAACATTCCAGCAATCGGATCAGCAAATCCATACTAACAGAGACTGGC
>NC_051405.1:32426160-32426249 GCF_015228065.2 Penaeus monodon
CACAATATTTGCTCGTTCAAATAAGGATAACATTCAACAGGAAAAATGAAATCAGTTTCTCGTCAATACTTATTCATCTTAGTATTTGC
>NC_051405.1:32426286-32426891 GCF_015228065.2 Penaeus monodon
TCTCATTAATATTTACCATCTTAGTATTTGCGAGATGAAAGAAGCATAACAAGAAACAGGGAGAAAAAAGTTTCTCGTAAACATTTATCCATCGTGGTATTTGCTATATAAGATAAGGATAAACAGTTGAAACAGGAAATTAATGTAATTGCTTATAACAGAACAAAATGTGCTTTACGTCTCCAAACCCGGATATATATAGCCTTAGTGTTCGGATATGTACCTGCCCTTCAACACAATATAACTTTATTTTCCTGTCAATATTAACAAATGCTTTATAAAATAACATACATTTATCAGCAGCTGTCAGAAAAAAACGTCCCTTCCCTGAGACAGACCACTGAAAAAAAAAGTCAGTTCAGTCCTAAAATGAGAAAATCCGCCAAGTCAGCGTCCTCTCGTGGCCGCAAATGAAAAAGAATCGCCCCAAATTAGCCGGCATTCATGCGCTCGAAAGAAGAACAGATCGCAGCCCAACGTCAAGCTGACACCAGACAGATGCCACGTGATTCTGGTGCCTCATCCATCTTCCTTCGCTCGCTCGTCGCGATGTGATGCAAGCAACTGTACCTTTTTACGTGCGAACCTGTGTGTTGTTTACAAGG
>NC_051405.1:32427683-32428107 GCF_015228065.2 Penaeus monodon
CAAACACGGGGTTTGTATCTCACCATCAATAACAGAGTTAGTTCGCCGTGTTTGTTCTGTTTTTGGCTAAATACTTTCGCTCTCAAAAATGCATTCCCATACACAGAGATGGATACATACATGCGGTTGATAAAGACAAATGCTTACCTGTACGTTCATGTACTGCAAACTAACATTTGCGTACAATAGGTACAACAGGACATTTCATATTATGCCTGTGTACACACATACCTTGCAAACATACATATTGTATCAATATGCAGTTTATACAGATATATTGTTGCATACGTTGAAGGGACGTAAATTCGAATGCATGCATATCTGTCTGCGTAATACATGAACTCTCAAATATAGATGTCTATAGAATGTAAAAAAACCCATTCATTGATCCAATTTCAACGTACTTTTAGGAATTCTTATAAAC
>NC_051405.1:32428248-32428493 GCF_015228065.2 Penaeus monodon
AAAAAAAAAAGTTTATAACTATAACTCCTGACAACGAGCAAATACGTGAAGTTAAAAATTTAAGCGGTAAAGTCATTGCACGAAAAATTACGAAAAGTGCTAAAATAATACGAGATGAAAAGCAAGCGGGGGAGTATATTGCGGCGATCCGGAACAGCGAGAAGGGTGAAAGTTACGAGAAAAGTTATCAGGATGTGGCCCTTGTTGCACACAGGACCCATAAAGCCTGACCAGTGGAGAGGCTC
>NC_051405.1:32428623-32429004 GCF_015228065.2 Penaeus monodon
TAAGCAAGAGCGTGGGTAAGGAGGAAGATCTAGGGAAAGGGAAAGAGAAGGGGAGGGACCTGGGTAGGCGAGAGTGAGGATCTAGGCGAAAGAGTGGACTTACACGGGGTAGAGAGAGGAGCAGAAGAACCGGGGAAAGGGGAGAAAGGGGGAGGGGGAAGATCTGAGTACGGGAGGAGGGGGAACGATGGGGAACCGTTATAGGGGGAGGGAGTGGCGAAGGGAACGCAAATGGAGGCTATTTAAAAGTGAGTAAAATGTACTGACGATACCGACGGCCACCGCAGGTTTATACCGAATGGTGGATGTGATGAAGTGCAAGAGAGAATGGTTATTTTTAATGATAATAAAAAAACCTTAAAACTAAAGACTTTGGTCTTG
>NC_051405.1:32429116-32429441 GCF_015228065.2 Penaeus monodon
CTTAAATTACATTTTTATTCAAAAGACTCTTGTGACAGTATAAGGGGTACAATTTGGTTTTAATAGACATTTAGCATAATGATCACAGATGTATGTCATCGTCATTATATAATTGTAACCTGTCTGGCTTGAACAATACTGACTCCAACAACCATAGCGATACCACTTATCTTGTGTGTTACGCCATATCAATACCAGCATTACTACCGCTTGTGTTCTTATCTTCCATGCTGTCACTACAATATTCCCGATTACTTACTGAATCTGCTGTTACTATGAGTGACATATTATTACTATTACTACAATCTACGATCATGCCAGGTAT
>NC_051405.1:32433462-32433677 GCF_015228065.2 Penaeus monodon
AGGCCGGACAACGTGTTTACAGGAAGCGATCCTTCCAAGCGTTGCAGGAGTGGAACATGTTACGGAGTAAAACCCAAGACCAAAATTTAATGAATTAATGGCCGTTCTTTTCCTGCGAAATGAAAACGCCTATTATCTCTCACTAAATGAAGGAAGTTATATAATTTACATATAATGGCATGTATTATATGTTTCCTGTGACGGGCATATATACC
>NC_051405.1:32433863-32434418 GCF_015228065.2 Penaeus monodon
ATAAAAGCACGTAAGAAAATTTTAAGATATAGAGTGCAGAACCAACTTCAAGGTTTATAAATACAGTTGATACAGGTACCCATAGTAGTACGGTCTCATTCATAATGTGATAAGTACTTACAGTTGCAGACTCACGGAATCTTGTGGCACCACAGTTGCACAGTCACATAAGCGATTGCATTTTAATGTTAGTTCAGTACACAATACACCCGCAGAATAAACGAGACATGCATCACAGCACACCAACCAGATATATACGACACACATTAAATGAGTCAGTTACTACCTTAACGACAGGTCATATATAATATTTTCCTGTGACGTAAGCCGTGTAGCAGTAATATAATATATGCTCGTTAGGCAGTTAAGGTAGTCTCGAGCAACTCATAGTCATTGCACATCGTGGTCCTGTGACTTTATATGCAAATAGGTGTAGTAAGAGTAAGTGTATTCGTGTACCTCTATATTAAGCAATTAATGATGGTTTTGACTTTGTTTGCTGGCAGGTTTCGTGATATACATCTTTTAATGAGTCTTATTATTAAGTGTAGTCCC
>NC_051405.1:32434601-32435724 GCF_015228065.2 Penaeus monodon
GTTTATGCAACATATCAAATAAACACTATGATGTTGCAGTACCTTAACACGTTTTGATCATGATCTTTTTTATTTCACGAGGGAACCAACTTGAACCTATTACATTGTTCTGACAACATCATTGTCATATTAGTAGTCATCACTAATTTCGTTCCTCAAAATATATATCCATGTCACACGTAGAATGGCTCCTACTTGAAATAAGTTTAAAAGGTGTTAACAATAATGATCCTCTTCTGCGAAGTCAACACCCCTCATTAACTGTAAATAAACCCCACCTGTCTCAACAACGCTCGCGGCTCGCTCATACAGTCCAGACTAATGTTTTCGTCCGTTTATGCGTGTCTTGAACCCCAACGTTTACCTTCTAGAGAGTGGCCGTTACTATATTGATGATATTATACAGGAAAGAAGGTGTTTATGCTATTCACTTCATTAACAAGTATCAAGGAAACAACAGAGGACCAAACCGCACATTTTTTTTTTTTTCTTTCGGTAATTATGAAAACAAAATAGCGATAAATGGCGGTACCACAATGATCAAATTATCACTGTCAGTGTGTTGATAATGATAATTGGGTCAAGACTGAAGGCAAAGGGGGTGGGGGTGATAAAGGCATATAAATCCATGTTATACACCTTCATTTTCGAAAAAAAAAAAGGTTAGAGGACGTGTCATTTAATAATCCCAATCCAATATTACGAGGGGAAAACAAAAGCTAAGATGTCTGAATTGTCCATGCGCGTACTCTATAACAGTGTTTGCGAATTTTTTCCTAAATTTTTTCGCATTTTGATTTACTGTTTCTCAATTTCTTTCAAGCTGGAGATATGATTACAGAACGCATTGACAAGTAATATAGAAGAAATAAATCACCTCAATGCAAATACATTACAGTTTAAATGTTCAACTTTTACGGGGGATTCACTTTTTAACGTTGTGGTTCCTCCACTGAAATTATTGTATAAAAAGACCAATACATCATAACTTAAAAAACTAAATCTATGAACTGTACTACTTTAACTGTAATTATCCATATAATTTTTACCAAGAATAAGACTCTATTTTTCAGGGACAGTTCAGTCAGTCAGGAGCATTTCCAGTTATTTTTCCCAGAAAAGT
>NC_051405.1:32435774-32435847 GCF_015228065.2 Penaeus monodon
TCATAACAAACAGCGAACTTGGGAATGGGATGTAAAAAATAGGCGACAATATTCAGGATAATGAAAACACAGG
>NC_051405.1:32435887-32436855 GCF_015228065.2 Penaeus monodon
CGTACTTATCTGAAATAAAGGCAAAAGCAAAAGACACATCTAATATTTTGGTTTTCTCTCCCTCCCGAAATGGGGGGGAAAAATCACATTGGTCCTTTTTTAGGTACTCTCGTACTTTCTTACTGTCCTTGCGCCATGTGTGGTGTTATTGGCTATTTTTCATTTGTTTTTTTCACACTGACGATCAACGGTTAAAATGTGCAAGGATTTATGATCTGCATGAGTAGAGGAGAGAGTAATAGAAAGAACGTGTCATAACGGGTGAAAATTATTTATCATGAATGTACAGATACCTCTGCTAACTTTTGTATAAAAATATGAAATGTGGTAATATGCCGAGGTAGGATGTATATTTTTTTCTAGTTCAATTTAAAAGTGTATTGCAGGGTTTAAGTAATATAATATTGCAGGTAAAAAATTGCGCCAAGGAGCCTTTTTAATCTACGTAATTTCTTGATATTTTTGTAAAAGATGAAATTTTTAATTCACGTCAAGAAGGCAAAGAACACGCCGTTTAGAATCAGCATACAGAGACAATTTGTGGTCAAGTGTTATGCGACTTTATCAACAGATGAAGATTTGGGACTAGAACACCAACGTTATTAAGAACTACGGGGGAAAGGCCAAGGACAACGAAGAATATCGTATAATTTAAGAATTGGAGAGTGAGTTGAAATGAAGAAATGGAATTGGAGAACACAGCATGCGGTATTCATGATGAGTAAAAAGTTAAAGCTCATCAGATATTTTCTGCAGAAAGAGTGCACTCTTGTTTATTGCTTTAATCTGTCCGTGTTTGCCTGATTCCTGCCGTGCTGGGCCAAGTATCAGCATGAAATACCGCGGTGTTACTTTGATATGGATATCATGTGAACTTTAAATTTACACATGTGATTGCTTGTAAGTGCCTAGAAATATCGGACTTCTGTTGTTTCTATAACTTCTTTCTTTTACTTGCGATTATCACC
>NC_051405.1:32437007-32437350 GCF_015228065.2 Penaeus monodon
ACAACAGAAAGGCCGCGAGCGCGCGCGCGCGTCATCCGCAACGTTCCCTTACAAAAAGCAGACTATAACATACGTAATGCTCTTGTTCAACAGGGGAACATAAGCCCTGGGCGCAGTACTCGTCACGTGTTGAGTCCTACATACTCTCTAATTTTATCTGTTCGTTTAATGAAAGCGAAAACGCAATTTCATTTGACGCTCAGTGAAGTATAAAACTATTAATGTATTCCAGCCCGCTATTAAACAGTCCAGATATTCACGCGCGTTTCTACAGTCCCTATTTGTTTGAATATGTATGCGTTACCTGGGGGATTTGTTTCTCTGTAAAAATATTCACTGTGTG
>NC_051405.1:32443499-32445454 GCF_015228065.2 Penaeus monodon
CCTTCTGAAGCATTCCTACGGACGGCGTTGATCCTTAATAGAGTTTTAAACTATGTGTAATAGTCCCTATCAGATATCAATCAAAATGACGATTTGATCGACTCTATGGAAGTAATAGAAGGAGAATACATGCTCGTGCATTTTGCGAGAGAGTAAAATCTTTAAATTAATTTCGATGAAAAAAAGGTTGTGATCAACTATGTAAGAGGCATCGAGGTAGCTATAACTTTTACTCTGCATCTGCGTATTTTTATGAACTATTGAGTTCGAGCATACGTATCTTCGTCAATAGTATTGGTTGAGGGCCACGCCGGATTCTACAACATTGTTCCACACGGCATACATGGGGCTGTTCTTCGCTGTTTTTTCATCTGGATATATTACTGTAAAATTTACACTCACACTTTTGCACGCTAAACGCATATACATACACAAATATGCACATGTACGAAGTTTACTTACGTACTCCGTTTAATTATAACACCCACATCCTAGCCCTCACACAAACGTGCCCTACTCAACGAAGCGATCTCTTTGACGTTTGAGCTGTAGATATTGACATAAATAATCTGATTCACCTACACTACTTCATAAAAACACGATGATGTTAGGAATCACCTAGGAATCAGTAAATGGAGTCCTTACCTGTATAAAAATCTTGACCTCCATAAACGCCTCATGCCTAAATGTATATTCAAATACTGAATCTTACAATGAGAGGAGATCTTATATCTTAGCCACTATTTGTAGGCCACCATCATTTATAATGCAGGTTGCTCTATGTACAATCTTTACGTCCCAAAGCAGATCAATGTGACGAACTGCTTCCGATTTTTTTTTACTCCAGCACCGTTTTTATACTCTAAGATAGGTGAGATTTCTTGTATATGAGCTATGTGTCATTCATTTGCTGAGACTTCCCTTAACAGGACATCCATGGTTGCATCATCCCAGCATCCTTGGGATTACAGCATATGTAGTAATTTTAATTGCTTTATCCAAAGTAACTAGCAACTATAACACTTATTCTAACCTTATATCAAAGTACCCTTTAAAAAGGCTCTGTATACAAATGTATACATGAATATATACAAGTATGTTTACATCTCTACATTGGACATGGCAATATGAGTTTATTAGGATTTTCTATTGTGACATAACAAGAATAGCAAATCCACCTCTTGGCACTGGAATTTATCTATATCATGTTATGCCAAATTTAGTATAGCACATAATCATCATATTAGCATACTTTATCCATAACCTAAGTAATAAACTGTTACTAAGTTACCGATATTTATGTTCAGAAATCTATATATGAATCTAACGATCTATATAAAAATGAGGTATTTTAGTAAGTGCAACCACCCCCTCGTCATATGACATATTTATGTAAGCTAGAGTCTCTAATTTTGAGTACATTCTTAAAATACCTTAGTCTTTCTAAATATCCTCAAATGTTAGCTACCTGATAAGCTGTAAGAATGCTATTGCTCTCAGAGAACCTGTGCCCGATTTATTACTATTTGAACAATTCTTATGTCATTTCTAGTGTTTAATCTTGTGGCACCACAGTGCACAGTACAAGCATGATTTAATGTTAGTTCAGTACACAATACACCCGCAGAATAAACGAGACATGCATCGCAGCACACCAACCAGATATATACAACACACGTTAAAAATGAGCAGTTACTACCTTAAGACAGGTATACTATATATTTCCTTGTGTCGTAAGCACGTGTAACAGTAATAGAATGCGTCGTTAGGCAGTTAAAGGTAGTCTCGAGCAACTCCATAGTCATTGCAATCGTGGTCTGTGACTTTATATGCAAAATAGGTGTAAATAAGAATAATGTATTCATGTACCTCTTATTAGCAATTAATGATGAGTTGGACTTTGCTGGCAGGTTTCGTGATATAAAACTTTTAATGAACGTCTTACTATTAAGTGT
>NC_051405.1:32445691-32446630 GCF_015228065.2 Penaeus monodon
CAATAACACCTGATAATGAGTTGCAGTACCTTAACACGTTTTGATCATGAAACTTTTTTATTTCACGAGGGAACCAACTTGGAGCCTATTACATTGTTCTGAAAAATCATTACAGTCATATTAGTATTCATCATAATTTCGTTCCTCAAAATATATATCCATGCACACGTAGATGGCTACATACTTGAAATAAGTTAAAAAGTGTTAAAATAATGTATCTGCGAAGTCACACCTGCATTACCTGTCTCAACGCTCACTCAGACTAATGTTTCGTCCGATTTAATGCGTTCTTGACCACGTTTACTCTAGTGGCCGTTACTATTGATGATAATTATACAAGACGTTGATCTATTCACTTCATTAACAGTATCAAGGCAACAACAGAGACCAAACTCACATTTTTCGGTAATTATGAAACAAATAGCGATAATGGCGGTACCACACTGATCAAAATTATCACTGTAACGTGTTGATAATGATAATATGGGTCAAGACTGAAGGCAAGGGGGGTGGGGTGAGAAAGGCATATAAATCCATGTATACACCTTCATTAAAAAAAAAAAATGGTTAGGCGTCAGTAATCCAGTCCAACATTAAGGGAAAAACAAAAGCTAATGATGTCTGAATTTTCCATCGCGTACTCTACAGCGTTGGGAATTTTTATATTTTTCGCATTTGATTTACTGTTTCTCAAGCTGATATGATTAGCAAACTCATGACAGTAATAGAAGACATAAATCACCTCAATGCATACAGTTTAAAATGTCACTTTACGTTGTGGTCCTCCACTCTAAATTATTGTAGTAAAGAACCAATAAATCATAATTAACTAATATATTAACTGTAATGTTATCATAATTTTTACAAGAATCTATTTCAGTCATAAACAACGAACATGGGATGAAAAAGAGGCAACAATATTCAGTATGAAAACAAAGG
>NC_051405.1:32446669-32447535 GCF_015228065.2 Penaeus monodon
CGTACTTATCTGAAAATAAAGGCAGCCAAACACATCTAATATTTTTGTTTTCGAAAAGAATCATTGGTCTTTAGTACTCCTGCGCCATGTGTGGGTTATTTGCTATTTCACTGCGACGTTATGGCAAGGATTTATGAGGCATGAGTAAAAGAGAGAGATAGAAAGAACGTGTAAAACGTGAAAATTATTATCATGAATGTAACATAGACCTCTGCTACGTTTTGTATAAAATATGAAAATGTGTAATATGCCGAGTAGGAGTGTATATTTTTTTTCTAGTTCAATATTAAAAAGTGTATTGCAGAGTTTAAGTAATAATGAATATTGCAGGTAAAAAATTGCGCCATGGAAGCCTAGTTTAATCTACGTAATTTCTGTGATATTTTTGTAAAGAGTGAAATGTTTTATTCACGCAAAGAAGGCAAAGAACACGTTAGAATCAGCAGACAGAGACAGTGGTGTCAAGTGTTATGCGACTTTATCAAACAGATGAAGATTTGGGACTAAGAACACCAACATTATGAAGACACGGGGGAAGGCAAGGACACGAAGAAATATCGTATAATTAAGAATTGAAGAAGTGGAGTGAAATGAAGAAATGTGATTGAGAACACAGCATGCGGTATTTCATGGATGAGTAAAAAATTAAAGCTCTCAGATATTTTCTGCAGTAAGAATGAACACTATGTTTATTGCTTTATCTGTCCGTGTTTGCTGAAGTTCCTGCCTGCTGGGCCAAGTATCAGCATGAAATACAGCGGTGTTACTTTGGATATCATGTGACCTTTTAAAGTTACATGTGATGGCTGTAATGCCTAGAATATCGACTTCTGTTGTTTCTATAACTTCTTTCTTTACTTGCATTA
>NC_051405.1:32447706-32447966 GCF_015228065.2 Penaeus monodon
CATCCGGCAACGTTCCCTATCAGAAAAGCAGACTAAATAACATACTAATGCTCTTGTCAACAGGGGAACATAATGCCCTGGGCGCAGTACTCGTCAACGTGTGAGTCTACATACTATCTAATTTATCTATTCGTTTATGAAAAGCGAAAACGCAATTCCATGTTGACGCAGTGAAGTAGAAAACTATAATGTATTCACAGGCCAGCTATTAAAAAGTCGAGATATTCACGCGCGTTCTAAAGTCCATATTTGTTGAAATA
>NC_051405.1:32453630-32457030 GCF_015228065.2 Penaeus monodon
CGGACGGCGTTGTCCTTAATAAAGTTTTAAAATATGTTGTAATAGTCTATCAGATATCAATCAAAATGACGATTTGATCGACTCTATGGAATTAAATAGAAGGATGAATACATGCTCGGTGAATTTTGCGAGAGAGTAAAATCTTTAAATTAATTTTCGGATGAAAAAAGAGGTTGTGAATCAAACTATGTAAGAGGCATCGAGGTAGCTATAACTTTTACTCTGCATCTGCGTATTTTTTATGAACTATTGAGTTCAAGCATACAGTAGCTTCGTCAATAGTATTGGTTGAGGGCCACGCCGGATTCTACAACATTGTTCCACACGGCCAGACATGGGGCTGTTCTTCGCTGTTATTTGCGATCTGGATAATAACTTAATATTTACACTCAAAAATTTGAACGCTAAACGCATATACATACACAAATATGCACATGTACAAGTTTACTTACGTACTCACGTTTAATTTATACACCCACATCCTACCCGTACACACGTGCCCACTCAACAGCGTGATATCTTGACGTTGAACAGTAGAATAGGGACATGAATAATAAACTTCACCTTAACACTACTTCGTAAAACACAGATGATGTAGGAATCAACCTAGAAATAAGTAAAATGGAGTCTTACCTGTATAAATATTGACCTCATAAACGCCTCATGCCTAAAATGTATATTCAAATACTGAATCTTACAATGAGTGAGAGATCTTAATAGCTTAGCCAATATTTTGTAGCCACCATCATTCATAATGCAGGTTGCTCTATGTAAAGCTTTAAACAGGTCACAAAGCAGATCAATGTGACGACTGCATTTCCGCGTTTTTTTTTACTCCAGCACCGTTTTTATAGTCTAAGGTAGGTGAGATTTCTTGTATATGAGCTATGTGCGTCATTCATTGTTGAGTACTTCCTGTTAAAATCCATTGCTCATCAACGCCTCCTGGTCCTAGCATATGTAGTTAATTACTGATCTTACCAAAGTAAACTATAGCTATAGCCATATTTGTAACCTCATATAACGGGTTCCCTATTAAAGTTTTCTGTACAAAGCATACAATGAATATTACGGTATTTTATTCTCAGACATTGTTATCATGCTAAATAGTGAGTTTTTTATGACTTTTCTATTGTGACCTAACAAGACATAGCACATCCACCTCTTGGGCACTGGATATTTATTTAATATGTTATGCCAATTAGTATAGCACTATACACATTATCTACCTTTATCAATAACCTTTAATAAACTTGTTACTAATGTTATCTGAATTACAGTATGTTGACATCTATATTGACATGCTAAAGATTTATAAATAGGTATTTTATGTAAGTGCAAATCCCCTCTTGGACAATTTATGAAACATGTAGTCTCAATTTTGATGCACATATCTATATTAGATACTTTTCTCTAATAAAATGTTACTACTTAGTTTTTGTTCAGAAATCTATTATGAAACTAACGTCTCAATAAAATGTATTTAGTGTGCACACTGTAATAGAATATTATGTAAGCAACCTAATTTGAGTACATTCTAAAATACCTGTCTTTCTAAATATCTCAAATTTAGTACCTGATAAGTGTAGAATCTTTCTTTGAACCTGTGCCCGATTTATTACTATTTGAACAATTCTTATGTCATTTCTAGTGTTTAATTTCTTGTCTACGTTTATCAGTTCTCCAGTTTCTTAAAATAGTACTCACAACTGAGTACTTCACTAATATCCTATCAATATCTTTCCTTCAGCTTTCTGCTAACGTTACTGTCTCTAGCCCCAAGCTGGAACTCAAGGAGCAATACAAACAAAATGAACAATTTCACTGTGTAAGAGATATAAATGCTTAATGCTGATTGCTCTTGTAGTTATCCATACACATCTATGCCTTCTCTACATTTGTCACAGTGAAATTTCCTTATGAGCCTACCTACAGAATCTTCCTGATGTGCAGAGAAATGTGATTTTTTTTTGTTATGAGACATGCAACTCCTCTTGAGAAGTAGAATTCAGTTACTGTGTGACATCTTACTATTCAGAAACCAAAGGTTATTTTTAGGTCAGTCATCAGTAAAAGTATACTTTTTAAACATTTAATAATTTATTTATTTTAACATACAAATCATTGGTATAAAACAATTATTATGCTACATATTTATATCAAAATGAACTAATTTTTCAAGCTTATAAATAAACATTTATGTATGTTTTATGACAGCTATTATTAGATTACCACAATTCAAAATGTATACATATTTTTTTTCTATTATAAATTATGAAATGAAACTCTACAGCATGTGTTAAATTTAACCTATTTGTACCAACAATTTAATGAAACAAATCATAACTTTCTCTTCACTGAATGTCACTGCAGGTGGTAGCAATGTTTAGTGTAATTCATATTATCAAAGAGAATTCTTTAATTCATAAGATAACCTAGAAATATTTATGACAATGATTGTACATCTTAACAGACTGTTTAAACAATCTTCTTGAGAATGACGATAACCAGCATCCCTTGCACCTAACACTAATCATCATCATCATCCTCCAGAGTGAAATCATAAGGTTGAAATCCTGCTCGGATCTTATTTCGAAGTTCTGTTTCTTGATCTTGTGAGATTTTGCATTCTCGCCAGTCAATGCGTTCTGGTGTGTTCAAAATCAGAGGACTGGCAACAGCTTCCCTATTGAAATAAGAATTTTTTTCCTTAATTTTCTAGCTGGATACTTTATATTTATTTTTTGATCAATAATCCTCACATCTAGGAATGTGAAGATTTACAAAGTTGTTTCAAAAACACCAGCAATTTAAGTAGAACCCACAAAATCATAAGAATATTTTTTGACCATTACTATAATCAGATAATTATAATTAGATATATTAGGAAAATTTATCTAATAAATTTTGCACATATTTTCTGAAGTATACCATGTACATCAACATCTGTTGTATCATGTTAAGTGTGTACACAAAACAGGTTATACAGACACAACATGAATGTAAACAGTGGCTACTATGCATCAGTCCTACTCACAAGAAATAAATATTTATTACAATGAAAACACAAAATAACTCTTCCCTACCTTCCAAACTGCAGAGGAAAGTTCTTTTTTACCCTATGATACAATTTCTCCCCTGATGGCAGCTCGGCATAGAAGAAGGGAGTGCCAGGAGGAGCAACTTGGGCAATGTCCGACAACTTGGGGATTTCATCTAATTCAATTCCATTTTCATTTGCTACTTCCTGAAAAAAGAGATTTATAATAATACTTTATTTATTTCTCTGGCGGTGTTCTAATGTTTATATATATTTCTTCTGACAATTTCTTTTTTTTCACTGACAAGAGAAATTGTTTCAAAGAGGATTGTTTTTTTGTAACATAATGGCTGTGTTATG
>NC_051405.1:32457524-32458050 GCF_015228065.2 Penaeus monodon
ATTAACATAGGCCTTATGCCTTTGGTGCTTGGCCTCCTAATGCCAAAATGGATGCACTGGTTGTAAGTGAACTTTTGCATACTTCTTTATATCTGGAATAAAGAGCAGCTTTTGGGTTGGCAATAAATCATAATTATCTATTTAAATCTCACATCTTTGAATCTTAAAAAAAAAAAAAAAAGTCCCCAACTTCAGCAATACCTCTTGCTTGCCTCATGCTACAATGCATACCATAAATGCTTCCTTTATGTCTCCTAGTGTTTCACCCGGGACGGGAACTGCTTGGACTTGCATGTGCTGTGTCCTGTAATTCCGCTCGAAGAACACGATACATTTGCCCTTGGTCTTGAACATCTTCCTCAAGGCTCCTTTAAACTTTTCAACCTCTGCAACATTACATTCATAAAATTAAAATTAATAAACAGATCAACAGACTTTCATTACCTGTAAAGGCTTCTGTAAACCTATACCTATGGACTTTTGAAAACTGATAATTTTTCTTGCACTGGAAAACTATATCTATTTC
>NC_051405.1:32458609-32459232 GCF_015228065.2 Penaeus monodon
AGAAATTTATCTACTGACTTTTGAAAGTTTAATACCAATTAGCAGCATATATTATCTTTCTGGGAAATATATATTTACTGACTTTTAAATATAAATAATTAAAGATGAAAATATTTTTTTTATCACCATTATTTCTTAGGTAAATAAATTTCTTATAAATATCTTCAGAGAAAGAATTATTACAAAATCTCAGTGTCCAATATAATTTCCAGTGCAGATTGCAGATCATATCCATTGTATGTATATATACATCCACCATTTTTTTTAATACACTTAGATATATCCTGTTTCTGGTTAACTGTTCCAGGATGCAATGATGTGGCATGCAACACATAACACATAAGCTATCATAAGATCAGAAAATTGATGTTAAAAAAAGACTTATAACTTTTACACCTGCAAAATTATAACCATTTTCATTATAAATAGACAACAGAGATACCATCATGTAACCTGTATATAAATCAAATGGATATTAATGTGATCAGTGTGAAAATGGCAATTTTATATAATGCTCTATTTCTAACACCATGTTGCCAAAATTGCCTGATCTTAAATAAAATTGAAAATCACAATAATTGCCTGCTTTTTTCATAAAAAATAAAAACAAATGCCTTAGCCAA
>NC_051405.1:32459509-32459602 GCF_015228065.2 Penaeus monodon
CTAATTTCATCTTGCCATTCCAAAGATAAAATAATCCTCTCTCTACTTTCAGAAAAATTGTCATACATCTTTTACACACACCACACACACAAT
>NC_051405.1:32459934-32460068 GCF_015228065.2 Penaeus monodon
TTGGGGGGCCCATATAGCTTTTTATTTCACTTTTCCCCCTTAAGCAATACCCTTTTTATTCCTGTCTATGTAATATATCAGACCTTGAAAGTTTTAAAAACTGCTCATAGAGGAATATTTTTTTTTATTGGGGG
>NC_051405.1:32460119-32460563 GCF_015228065.2 Penaeus monodon
GGGATAATTTTTTAAAAATACCCCCCCCCCATTCTAGCAACCTATTGGGAACTTGTTGAGAGCAAAAAGTTGCAAATTCTACAAAAAACATCTAAATCTAATATTTTCAGATTAAACTGTTTCATTCTTTTCATAATATTCTTTTTCTTCTTCCTCAAACTCTTCCCTTTAAATACAGCCTAAATACAACAGGACATTCTCATTGCAGGCAAAAATCTGTAAACTCAATGCATACACTACATAAATGACATATAAAAACTGAAGTAAACTACAACCATCTGTCAACAAATCTGAACCCGACCAAAACAGATTTTTTTTTTGAGGGGTAACACTATTGGGATAAAATTCCCCTTACAACTTTAAGGGAGAACCTACAAGACTTGTAACTGTTTAAAAGCTGAAATATACCATTTATTCAGTAAGAATAAATGGTATATTTCATGA
>NC_051405.1:32460582-32461189 GCF_015228065.2 Penaeus monodon
ATCTTGTATATAAAATCTAAGCTTATTTATATTTATGTGTTTCCAAACTACTATCTTTAGAAACACATTACAGAAATACAGAACTCTGGAACACTATGTAAACCAAAGAAATATAATCAGTATTTTACAATATATGGATTGAGTAAAACACCGCAGCCAGAAGAAAAAGAGAGAAAAAAAAGTTTTTTTAATCTGTAATTGTCCTACTGGTAGTGAAATAGAGTCATAAAAAATTTTATAGAATGCTTCAATTAATATTCCTACTGTGTGACTTTATTATCTTTTGTCTTCCCCTTCAACCTGGTAACACCCTCTGAATCCCCTTCCACCTAAGATAGATCTTGAAAAGTCCATAAACTTATGTTAACCAGAATTTAAATAGTTCAAATGTGCATGTTCAATGTAGACTGAGAAACTGTTCTACTGCATGGAATAACATAGAAGAAATAATACTGTAATGCACTAAACGTTCAATACAAATAGATAGTATATCAGTATTAATCCTAATACCAATGAAAGAGAAGGAGGAAAAGCAGATACAGACACAGAGTATAACAGTATAAACTAAAGTAGTACTGTAATACACTAAATTTCAAAACAAATAGAT
>NC_051405.1:32461591-32461845 GCF_015228065.2 Penaeus monodon
TCATTACATGTTGACTGTAAAGCATTTTTCATATCTTTCTTAATTTATGCAAAGTATAAAATTAGCTCATGTCCTACAAAGAAAATCCTATAGGAATATCTTTTCACAAGTGGAATGGAACAAGCAGTGAATAAAGAAGTGCATTATATTTTCTGAAGTGTGTTTGATCAATAAATTTTGAAAATATAACCCTGGCATTGTATGAAGGAAAGGACTTTTTAAATGACAAAAGGCTGAAAATACTTACTGATCTG
>NC_051405.1:32461871-32462962 GCF_015228065.2 Penaeus monodon
TGAGACATTAGACAACATTCACAAAATACTCATTTGTGGCAAGAAGTTTCTGGTACTTCCTTACCTTGTCTACTGTCTCCATCAAGGTCAGATGTGCTCTGGAAGTGTGTGATGGGCAGGATAAGCAAATGTTCTGGTACAAGGCCTCCTTTTGCAAGTGCTAGATACACGTGCTCACCAACGCTCACAACCAAGTGCTTCTCCACTTCGGGACTTGCCAAGCAGAACCAACAGGGACCTAGTGAAAATCAGAGTGAAGTTGTATAAGTAAACATTTTTTTTTTGCCTTGATTCACTTGACACCCTATTCAGTAACGATAATTTTTAGTAAACCATAGTGCATAATCAAATATATCAGAGGGTATTCAATTTCAGCAAATGGTTAACCCATACTATCGCAACTTTACCCTTAACTATGTCTTTGTTTCAGTTTTAGTTTTATATGTAATATTCCTCTGCAAGTAAATATCTCCACTTGAGAACCTTGGGATGATGTACCGGGTCTTGGCTATTGCAAATTGGTTAATTAATCTATGCAAACATCATCTCTATATTTCTTACAATTAATGCTTTGCTTTCATCTCTGGCCACACCATATATCAAATAATTAATTCAAGAAATACTGATAAGCAACACTCTCTCCCATATACTTGTGATATTAACTCAAAGGGTATTGTAAATAAACTAGCATAGCATAGCCATAGTATAAAAGAAAGTGATTGTTAATATAAAGGGATATCTATACATGATATTTGTTGCAATATATGCTAAGGAAGATAAAAACAAGGAATCAGCCAACTTACCAGTAGGTTTTGGTGGCATTCGTTTCCTTTCAAATTCTCTGTCTCTGTCACCTTTTCTCTTCCTACCACGGCCATCATCATTAAAATCTGCGTTCATGTTGTAGAAGAACTGAGCTGCACCTGAGCTCTGTGATTTTACCTAGGAAGGATTTTATGGATACCTTTAGCTGAAGCTCAAGAATCAAGTCTTTTACGCATGCTAGAATTTGGTCTAGTATTGAAAAGGCAAGGAATTAATAATCATGTTTTGTGTATACTAGCATCTTTTTATAGATGCTCATGTTATCC
>NC_051405.1:32463225-32464175 GCF_015228065.2 Penaeus monodon
ACTTGTACCTGTGATGTCAAATTCACAAGGTGGGCCTCAGAATATGGACATTCTGTGACGTCTGCTGGTTGTAAGTTCAGTTCTGCTTCTGTGCAATGCATACCTGGAGTTATGTTAAAGGCATACAACCACTTTAGCTTCTCTGGATTGCCTACTTTGGCCAGCCCAATAAAACGGGTGACAGGACGAGTTGATTCGACTAAAACTTTGTGGTTTCTGTAATGAAAGAGAAGAAGGTGTGGTACAAGGAGAAAGCTGATGCTGTGCTAAAATTTTCTATGGAAATATTCAGGTTCCTAAAGAAACAGAATTCAGGAAACTTCATAACTAACGCTTCAAAAATTATCAATATGAAATGAGAAAAGAGAAGAAAGAGAAAATCTAAAAAAAGTACAATTATCCAAATTTACTTCATCGCTGTAATACAAGTGACATGAAATAAATTAAACCTTAACCAAAAAAACATATACAATAACCAGAAATGTTACTACACCTGTAAGGCAGCCTTTCATAGTGCTTTCCTTCCAAGCCACTAAAATGGTACCGTGGCTTGATGTTGAAAGCTAATCTGGAAATCATAGCTGATCCAAAATCATCTGGGTCACATCCTTCCTACAAGAGAGAGAAATATCAATAATACTGACATTTTAAATTAGGCTGTCAGAATATGTTGGGTAATAATGAACCATCACTATTCCCTGATGACACAATTCATGACAGCAAACTTGTAAATATTTATCAAAAAAGTTTTCAAGAACCCTTGTGTGTATTATAGTTGGATGCCTGTACTATCAAATAAATGAATCCACAGATATATTGGTTCTTAAGCTGCTAATTGACAAAGTCTGCATTATTTCAGCATCCATCCAGGTTCTCCATATTCTTACAATATTAGAAAACTCATAAAATTCTTCTTTTAGCAGCATTACATACTCAACCCAATGAAAGTC
>NC_051405.1:32464948-32465160 GCF_015228065.2 Penaeus monodon
GCAAAAGCAGTATAGAAAAAGCTAATTACCACTCTATGCACCTAATCCTTGTTAGCTGGTTATAAAAAGTGAGGACTTTCTCCTGTGTGTGGGTGGCTTAATCTGCTACTTACTCCTCTCAATATACCCCCTCTTCCCCTCATATACCTTCCTCTTGCCTATAACTTCCTCCTTCCCCTTGTATACCTTCCTCTTGCCTTGAACAGTTACCT
>NC_051405.1:32466558-32468535 GCF_015228065.2 Penaeus monodon
TTTTAAATTATCACTTTCACAGGGGGTCAGAGTCTTCAGGTTTATACCTTCCCATTTAGGAACTACCTAACATACTAGAGACAAATACTTGCCATAGTTGTAAAATTATACTTATTAAGCATCAAAAGTTAATGGTTAATACAATCAGGTTGATGCTGTCTGTTATTACCCTGGGGCAAAATAGCAGCACTGCTTATTTACCAGTAAATGCTACATTTTGCATGACACAAAAGGCCTGTACTTCACTAACCGTAGTGTAAATTTGGATATGTAGACAGCAACCAACATTTCTTGTGAAGGCTTTTCACATTCATTGAAAATCAAATAAAAAATCCCAATTGCAGATGATAGAGATACTCATTCTACATGATTTTACTCTCATATCTGATGCAAACCACTTGCAAAATAAAAGGCAAATATAGTATTTACTTTACTTTTCCATTCTTTGTTTACCTATCCTTTGGGAATCTGGGACGGTAATATTATGCCAAATGCAAGTTAATCCTCAAAACTAAATAATTTGCTTGCTCTCAACTTATAAGTAGCAATACTATATTATCATGGAGGTCACTTGCCAACTAATAACAATTCCTAAGATTTGCTGTGACTACAGATGTTTTGATTAAAAAAATTACAATTACATCTAGCATGACTCAAATAGGCCTAATCCATCATATATTACATTTGCTCTCATGCTCATGAAATCTATCTATATAAACTGAAAGTAAAGTTTACTCATGAAGATTGTACTATATGCACCAGACCATCACTTTTACAGCAAAATGTGTAATAATATTAATGTTCATGGCTTCACAGTATAAATGTGTTATTGTACCTATAAACTGCCATAACATAGGGTCACAGAAGCAAGATTATCTTTAAACAACTGAAAACACTAAAGCAAATTTGTAAATTTCCTTAACTAATACTGATTAAGTCAGTATACAAAAATTCCTTTATATCTTCAATAAAATAAGGTAAATAAGTAAGGAAGAAGAAAACACAAAGGATTGAGAAAGAAAAGGATGAAGAGTAATAAAATTAAGAAAAAAAGACATTATCATCAAAAACAACAAAATGAAAGTACACCCTTACTAACCGGTTTCTTAGCATAATTGCAAACAGCTTTTGGCCACTGTCCGGTGATGAGGATATCGATTACTTGCTTGCTTCCACACTGAGTCTCCAGGGATTTGATATCATCACCAATGAAAGAAAAATCCATCTTCTTCTTGTCTTCAGACTCTCTTCCACTCAGATACATAATCTTCAGACCACTGCTGCAGGGGTAGATCCCATTCGGGCCTGTTGGAGAGGTATGACTTAGTGTCCTGTGCATACTGAGCAATCATTACACTATCCAAGAGCAATGTGGAAAACAGTTGAGTCGACTGTTGTCTTTACTTATTTTGTAAAAGTAAATAAGCTTTTGGGTGTGTGTAATTTTTCCTTTTTGTATGAAACAAAAGCAGTTAACATCTTATATTAAATGTGCAACAAAAAAAAATTATAAAATTCTATTTTGGAACTAGACATAGTTAATAAATTGTAAGCAAGTACAGGTAATATATCCATCTCTCTAGGTAATTTTTGCTAGCAAAGAATCTGCATGGTTATCAGAGAGAGTTCACACATGCTCTCTGATTTTATTCATTCTTGTTTTTTATTGCACAATGAATGAACATCAGCAGATAATTGTGCATGTATATATGAACTGCTCCCTACTATTTCATCACAAACTGAATATACTAATAATATAAGGGGGGAGATATTGGATGATGCATAATCTTGCCCAACAGGTGGGTTGGGCAAGATTATTGATTTTTTAAAACATATTTCCAAGATAATATCCAAGATGGCATCTGGCATATATGAAAGTACAGAAAAACATACTAGCATTCTGAACTTACATGATTCTTTACAAATTATTTTTTACCCTGATATTGTTGCAGAAAGAAGCTGAAAATGCCTGTATTC
>NC_051405.1:32468557-32469298 GCF_015228065.2 Penaeus monodon
TACATATAACATTATCACCAGCTCTGTTCTACATGCAGTACAATCACCTTGTCAAGCTCACCCAAGTATATGACATTTTCACACAATTCACAGCCTTTCAGGTCTGGGTAATTGGATGACAGGCCTGGCACATGGGGCCCCAAGACATAGGTCGTCAGTGGCACTGAAAAAAAATATATAATTCAGTAAAATATGATATGAATTGTAACCATCCTCACACAAACCTGATATTTGGAGACTAATCCTGCTTTGATATCATTCATTATCCTTATCTGGTTGCTTTTTCAGAGGAACCTACCTTTGAGAGCCCCAGACTTATATGGCAGCCACTGGGAATTGTCGGCCCCAAAGAAATCTCCCACACAGAGGAGGAATGAGAAGGGGCCATTCTTCTGGTTCACGCTGGTTATGCGTTTGAAGAGCTGGTTGAAGCGGCCTTCCACGTCCCCAGCCACAAGACTAGACATGGAGGAAAAATTTTAAATAATTGCTTACCAGTATTTGAACAGGATACTATCCATTCTCTAAGGCTCCGTAGCTCAGTGGTAAGGCTATGGAGTTTTATTTAAGATTATAGGTTATAGATCGCAGCAAGTTTTTGTAATCACTTACGGCTGAACTACCATAGGCAATGCTATGCTCTCAAAATTTTTTATACTTTAGTAGAGCTATAATTGGTTCTTTACTTGACAATAGACAAAAAATCTAGGTAATTCTTTATAGTACTGATGCACTCACCCC
>NC_051405.1:32469612-32470756 GCF_015228065.2 Penaeus monodon
AAAATCTATCTGGTCAAATGGGCATAATGCAGGTATATTTCCCGAAACTGTAGTATGAAGGGCATAAGCCAAAACAGTATGATACAAAGACCTTAAGATTATGATCATCGATTGTGAACTTACTTTTACTGAGTGAAGATTATCCTTTAAACCCTATAAATGTTGTTTTATGTGTTTATTATGACCATTACTGATAAAATTAGCAAAATGCCTGCAGTGTCCTCCATAATGAAATTTTTCTCTTCCTATGTTGTTTGCGTTCTCCCTAAACCCACTTGAAATTTGCTGTGATGTGATGAAAAAATTAATATCTTGAAAAATAAAGATGAGATAGCTCTTTCCACCTGAGCCGTATACTTTACTTTACAATACTGTAAAATTTAATTAACATTGTCTATCAATCCTTCTGAAATATACATCCCACCAAATAGGTATCAATAAAAAAACATAACATAAAATATATATTTTTTCATCATTCGTGTACTTAAACACTCCATAAGAAGACGATTCCTAAATGTTACTATTTCACAAAATACAAAATTCAAAAAGATACACTTTTCAATCACGTTCTCAAAATCAAACTCACAGCACTCACATTTTCTGTACTTTATCCGCCATGTTACTCCTGACTTATAGGCAGTATAGAATGCCAAACCCTCTCTTGCCGAAAGCGAATTGCTTGAATCACAGAAAGAAATCAACGTGGAGTTAAATTTCAAAAGTTTCCGAACACGCCAACAGCCGCCATTGCAGTGGGAATGTAAACACGCTCTGATTGGTCAGCTGAGTGAAAAACCTCCTCTGATTGGTCAGCTGCGTGAGACACTCTCCTATTGGCAAGAGCCGTTGTCATGGTTACCAAAGTTGTTTACATCCCCCCCAGTATCGCACATGGCCTTCTTACTTGAATGTGTATATCGCAAACACACAGTTGACGATGCACGGACACGGACTTTTCAACTGGTGGGGATTTTCTCCCGCTTTGAATTTCTTGAATTACATCAACGGTGAGTTACTATTATAATCATGTTTTGCCAGTTTCTTTTCAATGTGCACGACGGTGGACATAAGTGAAGAATGGGGGAGAGGTGTCTGCATCAAAGGGAGAGGCAGATAAATCAAGAGAAAGACAGGAAGAGAGCGT
>NC_051405.1:32470866-32471112 GCF_015228065.2 Penaeus monodon
TTTATCTCCTGAGAAACATAAGCACATACTAACAAGTTGTAATCTGGCACAGATGGCAATAAAAGGACTGATTCGGTGCAAGTACTTGTCGTAGGGGCTGGGGACATTCGCCACCTCCTCATGACTCTCGCCGATGTTGTCAACAGGCCCGGAACAAGACTGACGGTAAGCTCTTAAAGGTCTTGCCTTTTCTCAATGAATATATAGTAACATTGTAAATCTAAGCTTTTATGCGGAAAGTACCTC
>NC_051405.1:32471732-32472097 GCF_015228065.2 Penaeus monodon
GAATCTACAAGTAAAATACACGAACAGGTCACAGCCCAGTTTAAGCATGTATGTTTTTCTTCTTTTGCAATCTTCATCATCATCACCCTTGCCAAGGTGTACGTTCTGGAGGCCCAGGTGGAGCTCCTCGCCCGGCTCCTTGTGCTCCTCGGGGCTTGCCTGGAGCCCGGCTTTGGCTTGAGAGAGAGGGCGAACCTCCTCCTCGACCTCTGGGGGAATCTGTGCCTCAGACCAGTCACTAAGGATTACCTTGAAGTGGTATCTCGAAGATTTTGCCTGTAAGTATCTGGAATGGTCACCATGATCGTTGTTTGTTTGAATATGATTAAATTATTGGTTTTCCTATATTTGAAGAATGGCAATAC
>NC_051405.1:32472172-32473117 GCF_015228065.2 Penaeus monodon
TTACAGGATGATTTCGAAACTCTCATTTTCAGTAATCATTCACATCGTCTTGCACTCTCCTTCCTTGCCTCATCTTTATTTTTTGTTAATTCCTCCTCTAAATTTTATTTATTCTTACAAGGAGCTTCTTAATATCCGTACCTCTGATTCTAAATTTTATTTCCCCCCTCATTTCCATGCTTCTAAATTTAATTTAATTTTACAAGATGCTTCATTCCTTCATCATCTTGCCTGAGCTTCTTTTGCTTTTCCTCTCCATTTCCCCCTTTCACGTCTTCTAATCTCCTCCTTCAGGTGGGTCACGGATGCAGCACGGTACCCTTCCCTCCTTGGTATCGTATCGTGTTCTCGCCTCAAGTATCGAGAGAGAGACGCTCTGGATGCAGTCTTTAGGTCGTGGTATACACTCTCCCAGCGTGATTACGACCCACCCCGCGCGTGGTGAGTTCGTAAGGGAAAGAACTCACTCTGAAGAGAATTGTACTCCATGGAATTGTGTTCCGTGGTTGTTTTACATTCGACGACAGTCATTTTCAGTAGATATTTGGTAAAACATACTCCAGTAATTTGAAAAAGAAACCAATTTAAGTGCCGGTTCTGATGACACTACGATGCCTTGCCTCTTAAGAGCGCCATTTTCCTTCCCTCCTCCAGGGACGTGAGACTTCGGCAGCTCTTCAAGACGAGATATGATTACCGACAGGCGGATGCGGAGTGGGCGTGGCACATGCGCATGGCATATCGCCTTCGGGAACTTCCGGGAGTTATCGGGGGTAAAAGAGACGGACCTGCGGAGAACGAAGACGAGGGGAAAGTCAGTGATAATCAGGACGGGTATGTGGGCGTGGGGCCGGGATGGGGAGAGGAGTTCTTGGAGTGGAGGGAGTGTGGCCACGCCTTCGTGACCGCCACCGATTCCAGGCCCATCTTGGCCAACACCACTCT
>NC_051405.1:32473323-32473407 GCF_015228065.2 Penaeus monodon
TTGTGTGTATCCGCAGTGGCGACGGTGCACGACGGCTGCACCCGGCACCGGCGCGTCGGGTACTGGGGAGACGTCCTGAGCGGC
>NC_051405.1:32473446-32474580 GCF_015228065.2 Penaeus monodon
GTCACCAAGAAGGAGAACGGGAGAAGCAAATATGTCAGTGCCTGTATTGTCTCGCAAAGTTCGCTTACATCCTCTTGATTCTGTTTCTTTCGAAGGAGCGCTTTTGTTAGATTATAATTTTCTCTCAAATATATACTGACTTTCATTATTACTTTACAGAATGGTACGCAGATTGCTCAGTGGAACTTGGAGAACCTATTGGAAAAGTTGTGGAAAAGTGACTCAAATGAAGCGACTAGTGATTCAAGCAGTGAAACAAGCAGCAAATCAAGCGATACTTCCTCCAACAGCAGCAGTGGCAGTAATGATGAAACGGATTCTAAATCAAATGACGAATTGGGCAATGAATCGAATGGAAGCGGGTCGACTGACGATGGATCAAAAAGTGGGACCAGTGATGGAACGAGCAGTGAGTGGAGTCCATCGGGCGAAGAATCAAGTGGAACAGAAAGTGGATCAGCTGATGGGACTGGTACGGGATCAAGTGGAACAAACAGTGGATCCAGTGATGAAACGGGTACGGGGTCAGACGTTGGAGAGAAACCGGGGTCTAGTGGTGATGCATCGAAGAGCGGTTCGTATCACTCATCGAGCGATATATCGAGCAACTGTTTGAATGATGACTCAGTTAGTGGTTCAGATAGTTGTTCAGAGAATGGCTCGAACAAAGGGTCAATTGATGAGTCGAAGGCTAAGTCACAAGACGACCAACACGATAAGGAGAATGAATTGAAAGGTAAAGAAGATGAAGGGAAGATGACAAAGAAACAGAATGACGTGGAAAAGGGAGAGGCAAAGGAGGAAAGAGTGGAAGAAAACATTAAGCAGGATAGCAATGGTAAAGAGATCCAAACTGACATGCGTAATGATGATTTTAATGAACCACGCGAATCAAGATCAGATCCTTCGCGCCCGGGCAAAGTTGTCCAGTTCGTCACAGTCTTCAACAAAGGACGAGGAACACAGGACTGCCGATAACTACCTGAGAGTGGAGGGCGTGGAAGTGGTTTTGCTGTCTCCAGCACGCCTGAATGACCTCAGTTCTTTATCGGAGGTGAGATGGTTATGAAAGTACTTCAGAGCAGTTTAAATGATAGACAGGTAGGTACATAGGGAGACGTGCTGATAGACCTC
>NC_051405.1:32475364-32476233 GCF_015228065.2 Penaeus monodon
CGGCGCACCTTCTCACGACCTCGCTCGTCAGTGCCCACATTCTCCCGGGAACGACACTTCTACTGGAAACGGCCAGGTAATTCACTCTTCAGCGATTTCTCCTTCTTTCTTCTTTGGTAGGAAATATATGCCTGTGTCATGGGTCTCCCAGTACTCAATGATTTTCATTTTGTTCTACTTAATGAACATACTCCAGTCATGTCACAATCGTCTATTTTCGCAAGAAAAAAAAAATCCTTTTTGATAAAAGACCATCTTAATTCCTTCATAACGCCAATCTTCGCAACGCCATCCCCACAAAGCTCTTCCTTCACAGCGTCCTCCTTTACAACCTCCTTCAGAATGTTCCCGATCAAGTATCTAATTCAAAGTACCTTAATTCCTTACAACACCCATCTTCGCAACGCCCCCTGAGATTCTTCCTTCACAGCGCCCTCCTTCATGACCTCCTTTCAGAATGTTCCCGGAGCTGACCGATGGCCAGGTGGCCGAGTACGAGGCGCGCGTCCGGACGTCGGCGGAGGAGGCTGGGTGGGCGCCGCAGGAGTCTCCCCCTCTGTGCCATCTCCGCTTCGGCAGGAAAAACTGAAGCGCCGGACGTAATGTTTTCTTCTGCTTATACCCATAAATATATGAATAATTATCTAAGGGGAATATAATATTACGGACGCGTGTGATATTGGGTGTAAATTTGGTTGAGTTCATGTGCTTCTGATTCTCTTGTTCTCGGTTTGTGTCATTTGTTTGGGGACATATTTATTTCTATTGAGTGCCATATTGTAAGATGCATATGTGTACATTCACTTCAGAAAAAAAGAAATAAATTTTGTCCTTCTGACGGTTGTATTTTGTGTTATTCCATTACCACC
>NC_051405.1:32476344-32477122 GCF_015228065.2 Penaeus monodon
TTTTTTCAGTGAGCAATTAGCCATATATATGGTTTGATCTAAGCACAATTTTGGTATTTAATTAGAATAACGTCTGTAGGTGGAAGCATTCTCCAGATACGTAGAAAGGAAAGACTAGGTAGTTGATATAATACATTTATTAGTCCCAAATTCTCTGTATACATGTGAGAGACAAGGATGTGAAAATTTTATATAAAGCGAGAGATTAGTGGCATGTGAGGGAGGGGGGGGGGGCACATGGCCACCCTGGCACCCCCTTCACCAATTACTATATATCCTTATATCTCTTAATATGAAGAAATTAATAAATAAACAACTAGATGAATAGATGACCAGATAAATAAATAAACTTTATAATGTCTAGATCAGTAAATAAATTAATAAGAATAAAGGAAACTTAAGTTCTGGTTTCTGGGAAAATAATATAGATGGTGCATAAACAAATGTGTTCTACAGTTCCTTTCACACTAATTCAATGATGAATTTCTTTTGCAAAATCCACACGGAAGAGAAAGAAAGTATTAATTTGAATACACTTTACAACTTATGAATTTCAGAATGTGAAAAGAAAAGTCATGTAAATGTCAAAGAAGTGCTACTTTTGAAATGAAAGATGTGAAGAAGTGAGGGATTAGGATAAGAATAGAAGTCAGGATTATGAATGATTTTCTATTTATTCTTGCTTTGATGAATGAAGGTCGTTGCGATATGTGACGTCACAGAAATCAATCATGACGTCATCAAACTCTCGAGCTAGTTAAGAGATTGTCATGCTCCT
>NC_051405.1:32477217-32480639 GCF_015228065.2 Penaeus monodon
ATCAAAATAAGTGAGAGGGGAGGAACAAAATCAAAATAATGTGACCGAACAAACCAAAGAGGTGATAAAGACATCGAAGTACAGATGGTCACAAAATTAATCAAATCGTTTACGATTTCTGTCCAAACCCTTACTATAAACATCGCTTATCGTAAGGGTTTGGAATTTTCACTGAAGTATCATGATTCTCTGAGTGATAGAAGGTGCGTAGAGGCATATATATAACCATTAAACGTGGCTTGCTGTTAAATGGCTTACCTTTTGTTGATGAACTGAGAAATACTGCGCTGTATTCTAAGGAAATACGTATTACTAAAAAAATCAAGGACTACTTATGACAATATCATCTAAGGCTGTACTGTGCACGTATTTCCCCTTCTGATAAGTCTGGTGCTTTAGCTTGCGTCGCATTTTATCTCATGACTGATCTATTGTTATCACAGAGTGTCTGCCTGCGCAACCGAGTCTACTAGTCATATGTTGAATCCCGACCTCCAGCATACCTGTTGGGATGTCTTAATTTTCCACAGGTGAGCTACATGGGTCCTTTCGTATCATTAAGAGCGAGAACCTGCTCTTTGACACTGACTCACCTGGGGTTGGAAGGTTAGAGGGTGCTGGCAACATGATGGTGAGGGAGGGGCCAGGGGGGGTGCAAAGGGCTGCTTATATATATATCTTCACTCACACAACCTAAAATAACTATCTGATATCCAAGTTACAATGGCCCATATACATATCGAATCTAATACACACGCATACCGATACAAGTATCTTGGTAACAACTGGTCGAGTTCATGTAGTGAAAGGAGGCAGCGACGCCTCGGTAACATATCTGTACATATCGCCGTTATAGGCCTGACTGATCTATCACAGCCTAAATATCTGAGTGAATTGTCGTCCATCACTGACTACGAAGACGGCGGGGTAATTCCCCTCGTCATCGTCGAACAAAATAAACTGGTCTGTATCATGATACACAATCGTGAAGTTTGGTTACGTAGTGTTGAGGTGCACGAGACTGCGTGCACGCGGACAGTCAGGCAGCGGGGGATGGGTGGCGCTTCAGGGCGGGTGGTGGACGGAGGGACGTAGACATCACGGGCGTCCGGGCTGTGGGCATGAAGGCTGGCGGGTCGAGGGCGTCTTGGGACGGGGGACTTTCTCTTCGCACTTCCACTTTCTTACGGCATTTCGCGGTGTCAGGCAGACATCACGTGTTGCCCTCTACTCTTTGGTCTGACGTTGCGGGCTGCGATGTCAGCGCCATGACCTCCTGACGCCATGCACAATGCAGGAGCATCAGCAGTATGCAGCACCGCCGGATGTGGGAAATGAGGGGGCCAGGGGGAAACCGCAGCGAGGAAGCGAACACTATACGGTGCTGTCGAGAGGTAAGTGCTCCTTGATCAGCTGTGAAGGGAAAAGAGACAAGAATTAGTGACGGATCCTTCTTTCAAAAGCCGTAAATGGCCAGGCACTCGAAACATGGCTCATGTCATTCTATATTCACATCATCTATCAATCTTTCTATACTGACCACTCCGTAAGCAACATGATCTCTAAAAGAATGGTTCCTACTACTAAAAACACTAAATGTAAATGCTAGAAACAGGTACTTCTATCTTCTGATACCGACTAACACAGTAATAGCAAAAAATACAGATATCTTTCCATAAGATAACTATGAGGTAGCAAGGAATGACAAAAGAGAAAATCCTTTTTAGAAATAAACGTAGTGAAATGGCCTCTGATTGAAGTTGTTGTCGATCCATCTGTTGTTGTGCTGAGAGTTGCTGATAAGTTGTTACGCTGTTTGTTTCTTGAACGTTTGTAGATGATATTTTCAGTGAAATGTAATGTGGGTTATGTTTTTTGAATGGTTCAAGATGGCGGGAAAACTGATGGATTCAAAAGTGCAACACTGTACGATGCACAAATAAATACGAAAGACATTAATCGACGTAAACCATGAAGTCTCTCTGGAGACAATGTATTGGGATGTAAAATATAAGTAAAAACAAATCCAAATGATGCTGTGCATGGATGGATAACCGAGTACTGTAGGGATAATGGGAAAAAGAAAATAATCATGGTCAATAATCGAACATACCGAAACTGTTGAACAAAATGATTATTTGAATAATTTCGAAAAGAAAACAAAGGTGGTGGGTAAATACTAGTATTATCCAGGGTAAATACCGATGGATGTGGATTCTACAATAATGTGTTGAACGCTTAGTAACATTAGAATGAGGGATGAAGCCGACAAGGACATGAATGTGTATATATACGAGGAGAATAAGCAGCGTAGACACACCAGTTTAGTTGGCAGGTGTATCATTCATGTCCTGACACGCTGGCCAAACAGGCAATCCTGGATTCCTTTGACTCCTGGTGAAAGCATCGTCCTCAGGGTTTATAAAGGGATCGAAGCCTTTCTCTGAGGGACGCAAACACAAGCAAAGGAGCAAGGACCCGCAGAATAAACCCGGCATCAAACTATGGTAAACAAATCTACAAAACAAAAGAGCAAGCAGCAAGCTCAAGGTAAACAAAAGTATTCAAACTTACAGGGAAGGGATGTTGATTATAAGGAAGGAAAAACAAAAACAAAACAAAAACAAAGCCATGAACTGATGTTGATAAAGGTTTCCATAACTACGTCGCGCAGTATTTTGAAGGAGAACCAACAACTACGATGTGCTCTCATATTTTTTTACGATACCGAAAAGAAAAAACTTTGAATCTTGAGCCCAATGATATGTGGTTATTTTATTAGGCTAAGAGGGCGAGTTGTCAGACGGATCAGATATATATTTTGTTTGAAAAATTTAGGCTTAAACCTATATACTCTATCTATGTGAAAGTAAATGGAAAAGAATTTTCATAATTAGCTTCGTACTCGAGCAGTGATAATTTTCTTAGTATATTGTTGCATTCTTTTTTTTTATTGATCATCTTCAAGACTCCACAGAAAACCAATATCCTTATTGCTCATCTTGTGAGTCCGCAAAAAGTTAGCGCGTGGCACCGGGCCGACATATAGATACCACATCATCCCCGACTGAGAACTCGCCCTCCATTCAGCTGTTAAAGCAAGCAACGGACAGGATTAGTGTTCTGGTGAGATATATCGATAGTCTGAGCTAGAAAAAAAAATGGCGAGCAGTTGAGAAGAACGGTTATGCAGGCGTGGACACCTTGATGAGTTTATCCCTGTACAACTTCTCGGACTCCCACCGCCTGACCGGCACGGGCTTTCCGTTCCTCCTAAGACATACGCGCAAGTCCGCCTCGTCAAAGATGCTGACAGGGTCGAGCTTATGCGCATTGATCTTCTCCACCAAGTATTCCGTGTAGTGCAACCTGGGTGAGACAAGGAGAGGCTAGCCACCAGAGAGAAAAGGACCCTCAAAAAA
>NC_051405.1:32480688-32481018 GCF_015228065.2 Penaeus monodon
GGCGTTTACCTGAAGGAGCTTCTGGCGGTAGGCATCCTTGGACTCCCACGGGATGCGCTTCGGAGCCGCCAGGTTCTCTCGGCGGATTACAAACCTCAGGTCTTCTTCGTCTAGCGTTTCTAGCGGGTCTATTTTATTCTTAAAAATCAACCAAGCCAAATACTCAACGAAGTGTATTCTGTAAAGAAGGAAGTCGGTCTTAGAGAGAATCATTTTCTTCTCCTTATTTTACGAAAGCTTCAAGCGAGCGCGAGAGTGAGCCAATGCACGAACTTTTCCTTCTTCACAAAGATACACAAGCGTTGGAGAAAGGCATGCCGGGAAGGCAGA
>NC_051405.1:32481515-32481681 GCF_015228065.2 Penaeus monodon
CGCACCACAGTTCTGTAACCTGTAAAATGTTTTTCCTTCTTTTTTGAATAAGCATGAGTTTTCAGGAATAAGATATCAGGGCGATGTATCTCGAAGTTTTGGTTCTGGAAAATAAACGCAACTGATTTTCTTTTTAAAGATACATGCTTGATTTATGCTATTACGT
>NC_051405.1:32482498-32484812 GCF_015228065.2 Penaeus monodon
AAATACAAAAAATACAATTTCAGCTTTAATATTCATGATATATCTTTGAATTATGCTTATGACATTGCACTCAATAGCAGTGACTCCAGAATTACAGCCAATTATTACAAAAAGCCTTTTCATTGCCAGTGAGTGCCAGCGAGTGCCAGCGAGACTCACCTGCACAGCCCCGCGTAGCCGTTGGGCACAGTCCTGCCGCAGACGTCGTCCTTGAGGCCGTCGGGGAGTTCCTTCTGCTCCTGCACTTGGCACGACTTCCCAGGTTCCCACGTCTCGGGAGGCTCCGTGTCGTAAGTGATTCCCGCTTCCTGGTGGCGGTGACGGCGGCGCAGGAGGTGGGAGAGATGGTGTTAGTTGGGTTAATATTTAGATCGTGAATAAAGTAATGATTTTGTGAGGTTGGTTATTAGGGTTAGTATTTTTTTTTGCTGAGGGCGATATATAGTCATTATTGGGAATTTTAAGCTGAAACCATTGTTGCAATTATAACGAATCGTACGTTAAACGCCTTATCGATTCTTATTCTGACCATCGAATGCAACCGGAGAAAAAATAAAAATCCTTTTTATCTATACTTCGTTCAATAAACCTCGAACCAAACAAAAAAGCTTTCAAGAACTCGCTGAAAGGAAAATACACGGAAAATCCGCTTTGCGTAGACTTACTTTGAGGAGATTCTGCAGTTGGTGAGGTTCCTTGTCGCGGAGGTAGAAGAGGCAGTTCCTCGGGTGGTGGGAATGGAGGCCGAGGCGCTCGCAGTACGGCCCTACAGGACACCTGCGTAGGAGGTAGGGTAAGGGTATTAAGTTGCTCGAAATAAAGAATAAGCTTTATAAAAAAAATATTTGGCTTCACTTCGATGTAGAATAAAAAAAAAAAACATGGTTTGTTTGATGGTGGTTTAAAGTCTTTGAAGCTTTCGAAATAAAACTAAATTTTACATAAAAAGTGTTTTATTGGCTATCGAGTAGAATAAAAAAATGGTTTGTTTATAGTTTTGAAAATCTTTGAGGTTGGTCGAAACAAAATTGCGCTTTGTTTATAATTCATTTGACTGCATTTTGGTGGGTATAAGTGTAGAGTAAAAAATATTGTTTTTGAAATTTGTTAAAAAAAACCTTGAAGTTGGTCGAAATAAAGATTAAGATTTGCGGTTTTATTCTTTGATTTGGGTTCGATGGGATATCGATGTAGAGTCAAAAATGGTTTATTTGTTAGTTGATGAAACCTTTGAAAATGGTCGAAGCAAAGACCAAGTGCTTTGGGTACCGATGTAGAATAAAAAAAGCTGGTTTGATAGTTGATGAAAATCGTTGAAGTTGGTCGAAAAAAAACTAAGCTTTATGATTTTTTCTTTGATTTTGAGTTACAGTAGATATCAATATAGTAAAAAAAATATTCGTTTTGAATTCACTGCGCCAAAGATAGCTTTTCCCAACAAATGAACAGCCATTAGAGAAGAACATCAGAATAAGTCTGCAAATTACACATGAATAGCAACATTCTCACTATGCCCTAGTAAGTACCCGCCTTCCAAATCGACACTGTTATCTCCTTGCCAAATTCATGAGACTGAATGACTAAACGTAAAATTATTCAAGGACTGAATTTTGTTTCCTGTGTCCGTTTCCCCTGTTCAAGCTTGTCTACTAAACTGCCACTTGCTAGGAACACATATGCAAAATAGGCATAAAGGCTTTAAAGACAATGATTAAATAAAATCATCATAGCATCAAACACAGTCAGCCCTAATATATGGGGCATAATTCACAACCAAAAACGTCTCGTCTCGACACTTACTTGGAGCCCTGGCGGAATGGTTGGCCACAGCCTGAACAGAACTCGTACTTGCACTGCGTACATGTGAAGTGCATGCAGCCGCCTTTGGCCAGCGCGTACGTGAATCTTTGGAAGAGGACGGAATGTTGGGATTTGTAAAGAGCCGGATATCAGAAGGTGAATCAAAACAGGAATCGAATGAGCAAATTATGAAGTATAGAGAACCAATTTTAATTAAACAGAAAGGAAAACAGAGTTTAAGACAAAACAAAAAGAGAGTCTTGAGGCGGAGACTCACTTGCACTTCGGGCAGGTGATCCCGCACTCTGCCAAGTGCTTAGCCACGCCCTGCGCCTGCGCCTCCAGGTCGTTGTCGTTCTTCCAGCGAGCGAACGCCTCGCAGCTGATTCCCTCGTGAGACGCCTCCCACTGTGGGCGAGGAAAGGAACAGGAGGTTAGCTATGGCGCCTATGAAGTTAAAATTGGTACATAACGTAACGACGCTAGATTGGAAACAGGAGAAATAACTGCACGT
>NC_051405.1:32484849-32485425 GCF_015228065.2 Penaeus monodon
CTAAATTACATGTACGTATGTCTGGGAGAAAAAAACAACTGCAAACCGCGAATGAAAAACGAGCGAGAAAAAATAATTTTAAAATTAGACAATGTAAATGTCTGGGAGAAATAACAACTGCACTTGAAGGAAAAACAAATCCCCCCATAAAAAAATAAATCTACATCTACAAATGTCTTATGTCAAGCGGACGTCGAATAAATCCTTTCGACACTCACCGGGGCGCGACAGGACGCACAGGTCACGTCCTTGCAGTCGGGGCAGATGAGCTTCCTGGCGCGAGGGTTGGCGATGAAGCCGGACGAACACTGAAAGACAAGACGTTTCATTATTCTTTTTTTCCTTTTCACTGTGAGTTTATCTTTTAACTAAAGAGGGTAACTGCTATAATTTATTTCACTTCATAATACTGTAAACTTATTTTTGTTGGCTATAAAGGGTAACTGTTGTATTTTATTCAGTTTCTTATTTCCCTATTCCCTTTTTTCCCTTTTCCTCTCTGGATCCACCTTCTTAATTATGTGATTTATTATTGTGATTTCCCTCCAGTTGTTTGGTTATATTAAATGTTACGTC
>NC_051405.1:32485648-32486021 GCF_015228065.2 Penaeus monodon
GCACCTTCCCCTTCCCCAGACTCACCTTATTACACCAGCGGAAGTTCGGGTCCTTCATGAGAGTCCAGTCCCGCAACTTCCTCTGGAACAGCTCATGCGTCTCCGAGTCCAGGATAGTTTTCAGGAGGATGTCCATGTTGTTCAGGTATTCGTTGGCGATCTCCTGCGGGTCAGAGAGCAAGGCCGTGATCAAGGGGGGATCTTGCGCATGGGAGTTTGGTAAACAGTGTGTATGATGATATTATCGTAAGACATGATAAAGAATTGTGCGATTTGATAGTGAGAGAGGTACAACGGATGCGACAAGGAGGTTGGAACAAGGAGACAAAGAAAAAGAAAGAAAGAAGTGAATAAGATGTAGGATCTAAAAAGA
>NC_051405.1:32486280-32486744 GCF_015228065.2 Penaeus monodon
CATACATGCAGTGAATGCATTAAGAAGCTATACCCATAGCAAAAGAATAACAAGTGACAAAGATAATCCTACATACAAAATCACTACTATGGTTAATAATAATTCCCTGATCGCTAACGTAAGAACAAAGACATCCCCAAACACCAACGGAATCGAAGGGCATTACCTCGCAGGCGTCCAAGTCAGGTTCGTTGCAGAAGGGGCACCTGAGGTCGCGAATGTTCTTGGTCTTGATCTGGAAAGTGTAGTAGGTCTTGGCGCACTCGCAGCAGCACCGGTGGGTACACTGCAGCATAGACACCATCTGCCGGTACGTGAATACACGTGTGAGTTGTGGATTCGTGTAGTCGCTGTATTTGCCCTTTTCTCGTCTTTTAGTTCGATTGGGAAATTTTGGTGCATTTAGTTTGTTGGATTGTATTAGATTTAATGCTTTTTTTTCTCGTCTGACAAATAATATGGTC
>NC_051405.1:32487048-32487510 GCF_015228065.2 Penaeus monodon
AAAAGGTTAAGAACCACTGGTCTAGTGGATTGTAAGAGGATTCAGAAACAAGAAATAAGATTTGTTCCGTTATGAATCGGTCAGATGATTTAAACTAATCCTATTTTAGACCGGGAATGAAAGAGAACATGACACGAAGAATATACGAGGGAAAGAGGGTCCAAGCGCCGCACCTTCCCCATAGGATACTTCTCGGCGCACAGCTCGCACTCCTGCTGGAGGAACTGCAGCGCCGTGTAGATCGAAGAGCACTCCTCGGCGGCCTGCAGGGAGTTGGCCTCGTCGAAGCTGAAGTTCATGAGGTGCGCCGCCAGCTCAGCCTTCTCGTAGCTGCCGGCGTGCCCTTCGGCAAGCAACCGACGCACCGTCCTCTGCAGCAGGAAAGGGTGGCGGTGAAAGGGGGTACATGTTGCTACACATACATGTTTATACTTTGTTATCCTTTATACACATGAACATACA
>NC_051405.1:32487655-32488068 GCF_015228065.2 Penaeus monodon
TTGTAGTATACACACATACAAAGACAGACTTGAGCAGTCATGACTCACATCGAAGTTGAGCTGCTCCTCCTCGGGGCTGGTCGTCTTGGTCTGCTCCTCCGCCGCCTCCGGGAGGCCTGTGAGCGGCCCGGGCGGCGGATGCTCATCCTTGGGCGTCTCGGGCGTATCTGGCCTTTTCCCCTCCTCCTCCATCTTGGCCTCCAGCTGCTTCCTCATCTGCTGGATCTGCTCCTTCAGCTCCCGCACCTCCTGGTAGTCAGACTCCTTCTTCTGACGGGCCTTCAGACCCTCGATCTGACGGGCGAGAGCGGGGGCGTGAGGGCGTGAGGGATGCGCCGACAAGGCAAGAGAGGACGGGAGAGGTCGGCGAAGAGGAGGCAGAAGAGTTCATCGAAAGAGTCACCGAAAAGGTC
>NC_051405.1:32488124-32488412 GCF_015228065.2 Penaeus monodon
TGACAGCGAGAATCCGCAAGGTCCCAAAGGATCTCTAGTGTAGGGGCATGAGAAGGGAAAACTGAGAACTGAAGAATATGGGAAATAAATGTAATAGGAAATGAAAGATTCCTTTCTGTTCCACTTACGAATCTATGGATGTATTACAAAAAGAAAGGACTGGGTTTAAGGTTTCTCTAAAGGATTTACATACACACTCACTGTCGTCATCCATATCCCCCCGTGTTTCCTATAGCCATCTCTCTGTTCGTCCTTTCTAACTTCTCTCACTCTTTGGAACCCCCATGG
>NC_051405.1:32488930-32489293 GCF_015228065.2 Penaeus monodon
GACCCTTGGATATACACTGTCTTCCATATCTGACTCGCAAGATGACAGTGCCTTATGTACAACACATAAACAAAAACATAAACAATAAAACAATAACACATAAAACAAACAAACAAACAAAACGATTATCGGATGTGTAGCACGTGTACGAACCTGGTCAATCAGTCGAGGAAGCTACACCGTGCAAGGAGGGAAAAAGAAAGAAAAAATGCCGTGAATATGTGAGCTTTTCAACATGTACGAAACATAATAAAAGGATAAAATTAATAAACAAATGAAGTGGAAAATGAGATGTGCATATGAAGATGAGATAGATTTTGATAATCTAAAAAAAATATTGTATGGTCGAGATATCAAATCACA
>NC_051405.1:32489367-32490050 GCF_015228065.2 Penaeus monodon
CTAGAAAAAAATATTGATGGGTCACCGTGGGTTAGCCAAATGGGTAGAGACAACACTGAACCAAAACGGAACACACCACACAGCCCGCAACTGAAATATACCGGAGCCAAAATGTCTACTTCATATTTTTTTTTTTTTTTTACATAACTCTACCACGAGTCTAGATTCGCGTTGGAAGTCCGTTAGAACACCTACTGTGCTCAGTGAATTCGCGAGGAAGCGGTTTACATCACTCTCATTAGCTTACCTGTCCCTCGGTCGGTGTGCTCGAGGTCACAGGTCAGCGGTATTTTGGTCACTCTTAAGACTGCAAACAACTACAACAGATGCTACAGACGCCTAGTGATAGTAAATTTTACTTCAGCATTTGAATATATTTTTTTTGGCATTTAGAATTGCTATCTTTACAACAAGGAAGAAATAATGAAGAATATACGATACAGAAAACTGTGATTTTATGCCTACTGCGCACTCTTCAAATAATGGCAAAGAGAGTAGTATTTCTGTGTAAGTGGCAACGTTGCTCGACTACGGAAAAACTATAAATTTATTACGATCTATTCTTATTCAATTTCACTTATGAATTTGAGGGAAGAAACTTAATAATAAAAAGTGCCTGCATGGCGATAGTCACTCATTAGACAAGCCATTGAATCTGCTCTCGTGTTGGACAATTCGACTTC
>NC_051405.1:32490113-32492297 GCF_015228065.2 Penaeus monodon
TGTGATTTATACTCAGAGCGAGAAAAAACGGTGTGCTATTTTAACTAAAGACATGGGGCGATAAGACCCTTGAGGAACAAAAAATAAGAAAAACAAGAAAAAATGTTTGCGCCGAGAGCAGACTCGGCGTTTGTCTTTTGGTTACTGGAGGGCGAAGCTGTGAGAAGCATTAAGGCCGTGTTACCTGGACCAAGAGATGAGGGATCTTTGAGGGATCCTCCTCGCTCACCCTCGACGGACGGTCATCGTCTTCCGAGTCTCCCGATGACTCCGAGACCCTCGCCCTCGACCTCGTCCTCGTCGAAGAGGTCGTCGAGGCAGTGGCAGCGGCGTAGTCGGAGGACTGGTTGGTCGTCGATGATGGTCCTGCGTCGTCTGCGCCGGCGGCCGTTCCGGGTCTCCTGCGGCGGGTATAAGTCCCTGCGGCTGTAGAGGCGGCTCCTTCCGCAGGCTGAGAAGAGTCCGCAGCCTCCTCTTTGGTCTGGGTCGACACGATTTCTATCATGGAATAAGTCTTATTGTCTGATAACCTGGTCCTTCGGCGTCCGCCCGCAGCCTTGGTAGTCGCAGCTTCTGCTGGCGTCTCGGCTGGTTCAGGCGGCACTGGACTGGACGCAGACGGTGATGCTTCGGCTTCAGCTTGTGCCGGTGAAGACTCCGCAGGCGACGCTGAGGGCGTCGTTTCGGGCGGAGGCGGTGCAGTGTCGGCTGGCGCCTGAGGGGGCGGTGCGGACGATAACGACGACGACGCAGGCGCAGAAGGTTCACTTTGGTCTGCTCTGGACGCTCCTAGACAAAGAGTATCCTCGTCAGCGGTTGGTGTCTCGTGGGTCAAGGAAGAAACTTCAAGGTCATAACTATAATGCTCAAAATATGGAAATCGAGTAGAAAGCTTGAATTAGCTGGATCTCATGCATTTAATGAAATATTTAATGGCTGGCGGTATTCAAGTCTGTGATTAGATCTAACTATTAGAAATTTAGATGAAAAACAAAACAAAAGAGTATTTATCTATATTATAAACAAAAGGTAAACATTCCGCCAACGCCAAAGTTGCGGTATTTAAAGATGCATTAGGGCCAGGAAGTGGCAGAGAAGAGTGAGCTGGTGTGAGGAGCAAGACAGTCATGCCGGCGTGACGTCATGCAAGTCGTCCGCCTTTACTGACTTCTGCCACGACTCCCACCTGCCTCGCCGCCCTCACCCTGACCACGACCACGTCGGCGCCTGCGTCGGCGCCTGCGGGAGGGTGTAGTGGTGGAAGGTTCACTCCCAGCTTCGGTCTTTGCCTGAGAGGAAGGGTCGATGCCTGATTTCAGGACGACCTCCTCGTAATAGATACCTTCATCATCGATGTCGCGCGCGTCTTGGGCTTCGTTTGTGATGAGGGCATTGAGCTTCCCCATCGTGACCTCGCTGGTGTCGCGCAAACTGTCCAGCTCTCGCTTAACCTCGTACATGGTCTCGTAATCGTTGGGGGCGAGCTTGGCCGGCGGCTCCTCGGCGGGGGCGTCCTCCGCTCCGGCGGCGGCGTTGTAGTAGTTGTACTTGGGGTCGTTGTAGTAGTTGTGCGGCGCCTCGGACACGCTCTCATCGGCACGCTCCGGGATGCTGGCGGGGCGTCCGGCCTCCGAGGGGGCGCCGCCCTTCTCGTCCGACGCGGCCTTGGCGGTGCTGGAGGCGGTCGGTCGTGGGGAGGGAGCACCAGCGGCTGCCACGCCGCGACCGACGGCGTTCAGGTGGACAACGTCCGTTGGGTTGAAGGGAAGGAACAGATCTAGAAGAGAAAGCGCCATGGCCAGAGCAGGGAGGAGGAAGCGGGTTATTTGGGCTCTACGGTCGTCCCGGACACCGCGGGAGAGCGAGACCAGCATCGTCGCGAGGCAATGCAATAGCGGAAGGTCAGCGCAGAAGCGTGATATTAGAGCTGCGTATTGCCAACAAAGCAGCGGAAGGCTCGCGCGTGAGTGAAGCTGATGCCAGGTTCGTAGACTTAGCCAAGAGTGAATAAGCCATGACAGTGTGAAGATTATATATCCAAGTAAAGGTACCTTGTCAGCAGAACTCATTTGGAAAGTCTTTAGGCCCCGCCCCATCAATTAACTAAGTGCCTGGTCTCGCAACCCTTTTTTGGTGTCGACGAATTCAACGCATATAAAACTAAATACTGTCATGTGAGACGAG
>NC_051405.1:32492332-32492685 GCF_015228065.2 Penaeus monodon
GCGTACATAGGCTAGCACGAACGCAGCATGAAAACGCTCGTATTAGCAAGAAGCTCACTTTACAGCTGACAAATGGAAGCAGGGCATGATTTAAAGAAGAGGTCTACCCATACCATTACAACAGTCCCTGCTGTCCTACTACAGTAGTGACTGTTTACTTGCAAAGGAACATTTTTTACTCTACTCGCCCTGTATACTCCTTTGACTTGAGAGTTTATACTTACTCTTAGACGCTGATCTGGAAATGATCCGGCCCGATTCAGTCATTTCACTGATCTCCTCTGAAAGAGAATAGATTAAGATAATGAGAGATCAAGAGGGAGATAACTACTTTATAGAAATGTGGATAGGAG
>NC_051405.1:32492744-32495330 GCF_015228065.2 Penaeus monodon
TAACAAATGTAATTAAACGTATTATTGGAATTCACCGAAAAAAAACATACTATGATTACAGAAAAAATACTCCATATCTATTATTCCTTTACTGCGTCAAGAAAGAAACATTACCTTCTTCAGGGATGGTGTCTAGTGTGCGCAGGTGATCGTCATCTTCAGAATCGGTAATCGGAGCTGTAATATGAAAACTATGTCAATACATATTTTCCTTCATTTTCTTTCAATATAAAAAAACGTTACTCTCAATATCGGTACCATTCATTCCAAACTTCCTACAAAGAACATTTCATAAACACATCATTAGTTATTGACATGTATATGCTGACAGAGGAAGGAGACATGCTCTAGGCGGACGTGACATTCTCCACAGTGTTTCTCACGACCCAACAAGGACCACGCACCCTGGCCAACAGTCTCCTCCTCCTCTTCCGATGGCTCAGGCGTGACCATGGGGGCGTCCTGGCCGATCTCAGGCGTCACCGACCTGCTGAGCGACTCCCTGACGGAGGTCTCGCGTGCCATGGCCTTCGCGATGGCCTTGCCCACGATGGCGGTGGCCTTCTGCATGGTGACGGGGCCCGGGCGTGTCTGGGCCATCCCGGGCTCCTCGAACCTCGACACCTCGCCCGGCTTTTTGTCACTCCGCTCTGAGGACGGGGAGCCGAAGCCTGCGTTAGCTCTCTTTGAATGGGATCGCACTTTGTGGAGGAAAGAATACTGAAAGTCAGTTATGCTTTAAGCAAAAGGGGGGGATTGATAAAAATATCTGGGGATGTTTTAGAGGTTGATAGTGATGCAAAAGCTGAGAGAACAGAGAATTAGCACAGTTAGCGTCATGCCCAAGGAGGAGGGTGGGACGATGCGTGTGGGTGTGTGATGACACTGTGGGAGTGTTAGTGCGGACATGGGACCAGCCTACACTTCCAGATATCACCACAGTTACCTGCCATCCTAACCCTTTCTTCCAATGATCCGTCCGCCTCTAAAGGATTACTGACACATGTTTCCGTGTTGTCCTCGTCCTCGTCACCCAACGCCCCCTTTCCCAGCGCCGCCTCGTGCTCGGACGCCGCGACCTGCTCCGTCTGGACCAGCTCCGACTTCACATTGACTCCGTCGGAGCTGAAGGAGAGGTTCAGTCTGCCTGTTGTGATGCTGACCGAGTCCTCTTCGTCGCTCTCGTCGTAGTCGCCGAGCAGGAGCGAGTTCCTGACGGAGGAGGGGGCAGACCGGCTCTCCGGACGGGGGGCGCGGGAGTCGGGGGGGTGGAGAGGTTCCTCCTGCTTTGCCTGGCCGCTTGAGATGGACTCGTAAGCGTCAGAGGACCGGAGATCCGGCTCGGATTTATGGGAGTCGAACGGCTTGGCTGGGGCTATGGGGGAGGGCTCGGGCTTCCTCGAGGAGAGCGTCACGTGAAGAGTGCTCGAGTACTTGCGGTAATTCTTCTTGGGCCGGGCATCCGGGGCGGCAGACTCACTGAGTGCGTGAGTCCCCAAGGTCGGAACCTCACGGGGGGCCTCGCCCGCACGCGGCCTGGCTTCAGCGGCGCCGTGGGGAGAGGAGGGCGTGTGAGCTAGAGCGTCTGGGTGAGGTGGAAGCGCCTCATGAGGCTGCGGACTAATAGCATCTGGGTTATGAGGATCTTCTGAGAACTCGGAAATAGACAGATCTGCGTAGTGAGTGAATGCCTTGAGAGGATGCACCACCACATCTGGGGAGGACAGATGTTCCCTCCGTTAGCAACTATCCAAAGTGAGAGAGACTTTCCACAGCGAAAGTTTTGTCTCGTGAATAAAACAAAAAGTGAGTACAGGGCGAAATATGAAGATTTGGGTGACGCAGAGGGCAAAGAACTACAATCTGTGCTTATGACGCGGCTTAGTGTGCGCCAGTGTTGTGAGTTACACAGGAAAAATTTGCCGACAGAAAAGCGTGACCAGAAACATCAAGCGTCTTTGAAGCGAAGAGTCAACTACGTTTCGAAAATTTGCTGGCAAAATCTTCGACAAGAAGAACAACTTTATTCTGTAAAAAATGTATCTGGTTTCCAAAAGCATAAAGTGATTAAAAAACAAGCTTGAGATCTCACATGAAATAAAATAGACTGCAAACATTTTCATCATGAGCAGGAATGATTTAGCGAGTGAGATGCTGCAGGACGTTATCGAGAACGAGGGTCTGTTAGTCCACACTCGAGCTCACCCTCCAGATATGATCAAAGTGCAGACACACCAAACCTCCATATCTCCACACTGTCAAAAGCCTTCGTTTTTACATAAGTAAGCGAGCAAAATATTTCATTTTCCAAAAACAAAGAAAAGAGAACATGCACTAAACAATATGTTAATCTTAAAAAAAAGGAAATTTACTTTTAAGAATTTATAAAAGAATGAACATGGAAATATTATAGAAAATATAAGTGAAAATACGAGACATTATAAGCTTTACAAGGCTGCTTAAGATGGCGGAGTTGGTGTTTGTAACTAACGGACTCTACAAGAAGGTAAAGCACAGTGCCACAAGAGGAAAGGAGACATGGGGTATAGTTTTTATGCGAGGTAGATGGACCCCGCGGGAACAAAA
>NC_051405.1:32495366-32495697 GCF_015228065.2 Penaeus monodon
ATATAAAAGAGAAATTGCCATTTGGATGTAAATATGTGTGCATCCTTGCTGTATTTCTCATTTTATAGGTAGTTCCCATGAATCATTATTGTCACACTCTAATAAATGGTATGATTCACATACACCTAATCGCTTATACGGACAAATTGGTTTGCGGTATAAATCTTACCACAGTGATGGAGATCCCTTAAGCTGCCTTTCCTTCAGGGTGAATCGTGAAAGCAGACACAGAAAAGGTGTTGAGTAACTAAATTTCATTTTAGTAAGGGAAACCACTGATGGCATATTTGTCAGAACGTGAAACGTATTCTATCAGATCCTGCTTCACGCT
>NC_051405.1:32495736-32496044 GCF_015228065.2 Penaeus monodon
TTATGAAGTTTCTGTTATGCAAGACATAGCAGGGTTATAGCGCACTCGTCATTGCAAACCTCGCGACCTATATGACGTCTCAGCGCCCGGTCGTTTATACGTTCCGCCCACTGCTCGCACGGGCCCCTTACTGTGTGTCCATGCCCTCGCTCGTGCCCTCTCTCGTCCTCCTCGGAGGGTTGGCAGGGGAGCTGGTGCTATGGGCGGGGGACGCAGGACAGAGTAAGGGTGACAAAACAGACAAGGTGACTTCTGACAAACGACCGAATGATTACACTGACTGTACGACGGACACACATTGGATATAT
>NC_051405.1:32496105-32496249 GCF_015228065.2 Penaeus monodon
TTATCCATCGATTCATACAAAGTGTAATATGACTCTAAGCCAGATATTCACATACACATACAGACAAACGGACGGAGCGGACCATTGGAAAACTTACCTTCCTTCCTGACATATTGAAGAGTCTGGCCATTTTCGTCCACGGCA
>NC_051405.1:32496305-32496442 GCF_015228065.2 Penaeus monodon
TTCAGCACTCGCGCCTGCACGGAGAAATAACAGCTCCGTCAGTCACGCCTTTGGAGGATAACTTTTTAAAGGGGTCGCGAGGTGGAGAACTACGGAGGCGAGATCACGTGATCCAAATTCAAATCAGGTTGCCGGTC
>NC_051405.1:32496481-32496733 GCF_015228065.2 Penaeus monodon
TCCCACAAATTACACAGGTGAAGATATATCCGGGAATCGTATTAAAAAAAAAAAAATGGATGTTGACTAATGTTATGCCACCAGAAGTAGGCATATATATACACTGCTGGATGATATTATCCACACAGAGGAGGGTGGGGAGATGTTGAATTATATTTAATGTTGTGTCTGTGAAAAAAAAAATCAACCATCGAATAACTAAATCCGAAACAACTACGGAGATGTTAATCATTGTTTCAAGAATTTGCCATA
>NC_051405.1:32497840-32498820 GCF_015228065.2 Penaeus monodon
TTGAAATACATGATCAACATTATATTGGAAATTAATATCATCACAAAATCTGCAGACTCTATCAGACGAATTCAACTTCGTCGGGGATATCGAAGGCTACGAATCGAACAAACATCGTCCAAACTGGCATTGCAACAGCCTGCCGTGTCATTTTGGGCGTTGCCAACTAACAGCACTGTAGAGTAAACGGGGTTAGTGTCTAGTGTCGGAGTGTGAGCTGGAAGGCGAAGAAAAGTGTGAGGAGGCGAAGAGAAGTGCAGCGGAGTGTGAGAAGGCGAAATGAGGTGAGTTAGCGTCCTCTTATAGGAAAAGTGAGCTGTGAGGCTTTCTACACGTGAGAATCGAGAGAAGATATCTACTGAAAAATTACGCTAAGACGTTAGAGCCAAACAAACACTGAAATCTCCGAGTTACAGCATTAGCGAGAAAACCTAAGCCACTGAAATCCTGAAATCATACGAGTGCCACAAAGGTGGGGGGAGAGGGGCACACCTGAGGAGGGGGTATCGCTGAGGGCCCCCAGTTCGTCCGACGGTGCGTCCCCTTCAGACAGGGCCATCTCTGCCGCCAGCCACGCAGGGAACACAAAGAGGAAATAGTCAAAAAAGCAAGTAAGTAAAGAGAGCGACAAGAAGAGAAAGGAAAGGCCAAGACTGAAAGGGGCATCTGGAGGAGAAAGATCGTAAAAAGATATCGTAAAACAAAAGAAATATCGTACACAGATGCGGGTGATTTTTTTTTCTCTGCCTGTGAAGCGACATAATAATACAGTGGAGAAAAAAATCATATACAAGATGAGAAATATGTTTCGTCTTTTGACCTTTTGTAAGGAGATTTCTTGCTAAGAAAAAATGTCTAGTTCTTTAGTATTCCACTATCAAAATTTCTATTGTTATATTTGACTATATAAAAATTTCATATGTAAAAGTAATCCATGTATGAGCTATACATTCATACATGGACACGCACACACACTAATG
>NC_051405.1:32499139-32499240 GCF_015228065.2 Penaeus monodon
TAAAATATATATATAATAATACATAATATACTAAAATATACATAAAAATATAATAATCAATATACAAATCAATACATATAACATATAAAATAATAAAAATA
>NC_051405.1:32499302-32499463 GCF_015228065.2 Penaeus monodon
ATCACATACAACAAATACATCCACAACACACAACATCTATAACCATCAATAATAACACACTACATACACATCAACCATAACACACATACATACACAACATCACACTACACATAATAACACATCACATATATAATCATATATAATAATATATACAAATCAAA
>NC_051405.1:32499667-32499848 GCF_015228065.2 Penaeus monodon
ACCTATCAATACATATGTGGTGTGTGTATCTGATCATAGACACAATACCTTCTGACTCCCTTGCCTTTCGTACAAACATCATCTACAATTCCGCCTCTAAACTCACTACAATACAACCCAAAATATAACGGGGGCGGCCATGCAGTCCAATTTATGGCTCTCCTCTGTACTTTCTGAGTAT
>NC_051405.1:32500115-32500430 GCF_015228065.2 Penaeus monodon
ACAATACCTTCTGACTCCCTTGCCTTTCGTACAAACATCATCTACAATTCCGCCTCTAAACTCACTACAATACAACCCAAAATATAACGGGGGCGGCCATGCAGTCCAATTTATGGCTCTCCTCTGTACTTTCTGAACTCGCTACGGTTTCTAAATATCCTTTTTTTTGTCTAAGATATGAATACGATGAAATTAGAGCGTGTAGTAAGAGGTGAGCAAGTGAGTGAATGAGACGATCAAAATTAGTATGACACGAAAGTTGTGGCGGCGGTGAGTAGAGCCAAGCTGTGTTAGTGCTATTGTGAGTATACATCC
>NC_051405.1:32500496-32502602 GCF_015228065.2 Penaeus monodon
CCTCATCAACGTCCCTTGATTAAGTTCCTTGTCTCCTCAATCTAATGCAATTAAGATCAGTTTCTTAGTCAACTTGAATTAAGTTAGTTCGAGTGAGTGGTCCCCCTTCCTCCCCTTTTAACAGGCCTACCGCGCATAAGCTCAGCCTCCAAGCTCACGACGCTCTGCTCCTCCGAGTCCTCCAAGTCATCGAGGTCTGGAAGGGGGCTAGAGATCATCAACAGGAAACGTTTGCGAGGCGCCTGGGACCGAGTCTCAAGGCACAGGAAACGTTTACGGTAAGCTAGAAGTACACATGGAACTTACATCGATATATGAATATTCTCACGGTATTTGAATGACACGAAGACGTTCCGACCACCTGTCACGTTAGGCTCTTACTTTGATCTAAACTAAACTGATCTATATGAGGGGCTCCTGCTATATTAATATTCTTAAACAGAAGGGTCATTCCTCTAAGCCATACTAGAAAAATCACGAAGACAGAGCCGTGGCTGCATCCGTGAAAAGTTATTCAAAATTTCAAGATAGAGAGAAAAAAATCAAAATCAACTAAACGGGTGTTAAAAAGTATAAAAAAAGACATATGAGCTGATTTCCAGAAACTATAAAAAATGAAGTTGACAATGTGCAGCATCACACGAAATAAGTTCAGAGAGAGAAAATCTATTAAAAAAGGCACACTGTGGATGTAAAAATGAATATCCAAGTAAAAAAGTAATTCCCGGAAACTAAAGAAGAAAATAAAGAGGTAGACAATGCGCAGCTGCACGTGTGGCGCCATGCATTTATCACACAAGGAACAGCCGACACCACCGCCACTGCTGCCTTTACCGACGGCAGTGAAGTATTCATAGAAGGACGGACTTCCCAGACCAGCGAGTATCTCATCTATGAAGGACTCTACGGGCAAGAGAAGACAAGCTCTTATATAGCCTGGACTCTTTGGAATCCTTTTTATTATCATAATCTTTTATTTATCTTTAATGAGTATGCAGGGTGATAGTTTTGAGGCGTGTATGGTGATGCGATATGCTCTAAAAGGGGTGAATTATTCCGCCGATGATTTTGGTTACTTAAGGCACTGGTTGTGAATTATGAATGAATTGATTATATGCAATGAACGATAATACAGTATCACAATCACAGCATAATAGCAGTAGCAGTATCGATATTAATATTTTTTGGATATGTCAATTGTAATTTTAAAAATCTCTTCCGTATGTGCCAAAATTTCTGTACTTAGCGGTCCGGAAGATTTCAAGCCAAATAACATACGTGGCTTTGATAAAAAAGAAAGAAAGAAACACAAAAATGTACTGATAAAAAAAGATCAATGAGGGTGTGAGACATATTATCATCTCGAGGACACCACGACGTCTGAGGGACTGTGAGACGTGTTCTGCTTCTGTGATGAGATGCAGATCTAAGAACCACACCTGCCCGTCGTCTAGGGCAGAGGGAGCGAGAAGAGGGAGCCTTTCCCTAAGGCCTCTTACAATGCACTCATGTTTCGCGCCTCAGAGCCACACTTGATTCTGAGACTCGAGAGAAGAGGTGTTATGTGTCTGTATTAATACTTGCTAAGTTGTTAGGATAAGATTACTCGAAGTCGCACGAGAACAAATGTCACACAACGTAAATACATACGTTTTACCAAACAGCATTTCAGTAATATAGGATTACATACAATTCTACGCTAAATGTGAAGGGGCAGCTATTACTAAAACAAGAAACTGTAGCCACAGGTCACATCCTCTTGCTTCCAAGACAAAACGCTACAACAAGGAAAGAGAAAAGCAACGGGCAGCCGAAGCGAGCGAGGCGAGCCGCTTTGCCTACCGTCGTCGGACTCCAAGGGAGACATTTCCCTGGGCGACGGCGACAGGTTCTCGTAGTCGCCGTCGTGCACCTCGAGCCTCTTGGGGGTCATAGGTCGCCGGTCCTGCTTCTGCTCGGCCCTCTTCGACATCTTCTTGTACTTGTCGGTGTCCTGGCCCTTGGGTTTCTTTCTGTTCTTCTGCACCGTCGCGTAGATGGGCTCAGAACGCGCCGCTGGTTCCTCTTTCCTCAGCTTGTCAACATTGGCGTACACGTTCTCAAAGA
>NC_051405.1:32502647-32503181 GCF_015228065.2 Penaeus monodon
TCGCTGGATCCTCGTCTATGTAGTCAATGTTGCCATAAACGTTTTCGAAAACGTCATCCTCATCATCATCCTCTTCGTCCACAAAACCTACGGGATCTGTTGTCGGAATACGTGTGTAATTCTCGCGCTACAGTATATGAATATATTTCGTATTACGTTATTGATAATGAAGTAGGTACGCTGGCCTACGCGGTATTACGTCGGGGTCGGGAGGAAGGGAACGAACACAAAATGGTCCTGATTCTTACTTGATAAATAAAACGGAAAGAAGAATGCAGCATATCCGGGCAAAAAAGAGGGTAGGGTATGAAACACATTTCTTGATATTATTAAGATAAAAAAGTCATGGAAATTTAAATCTGAAAGGGAAGTGCATTGTTAACAATCATCACGACCATCCAAATCATCGCAAAAGCGCAAACAGGAAAATGAGGAAGGAACATTGAGTTTTACAATTTCAATAACCCACCGAAGACCAGAGGACATGCGATCTGAAAATAATGGCTAGAATTAGCAGACAAGGAAGATTTTTCC
>NC_051405.1:32503224-32503609 GCF_015228065.2 Penaeus monodon
TGAAATAACAAAACCAAACCAAGGAAAAGGATATCAGAAGGAGAGAAGTGAGGGAGACAAGAGAGAGAATCCGCATAACTGTACCTTGCTTGGTCCCTGCAATTGTTGGCGGTGCGGCGGGCGGCTCGACGGGCGCGGGTGGTGGCGGTGGCGGCACGGGCGGGGGCGGCGAGGGTGGTGCGGGCGGGGCGTCCTGGACTTCCACCTGGGCGTGAGCGGAGGATACCGGCTTGGGTGTTTGTCCTTCAGGAGCCTGGGTTGTAAACGTTCAGGTCGGACTAACCGTGGCCCTTAAGCGTTAACATGCATGGACAAGATACACTTTTTTCCCTTTCATAAATCACACACTCCAAGGACGATATGATGGCACGATCTCCTCCCCGTA
>NC_051405.1:32503644-32504162 GCF_015228065.2 Penaeus monodon
AGTGAAATCCCCAAACTATGCTGCTCAGTGCTGATTTTCCTTCCCTGTCAGAAGGCAAGCCTACTCCCTATCACGCGTACTTTTTCCGTCATTTTTGTTTCTACATGAATTTGAGGCTTTCCACAGGCCTCCCAAACGAAGACGTAGCGACCATTTTCGTCTGACTAATTTCCGTCTTGATCTACGGAGTATCTGCACTACTAGAATGACTTTATTGTTAAATCAAATAAAAGAAGTTCATGTAACCATAAGCTATCATTCTAGAATATTTCTATATACACGGTAGTGGTCTACTTTACACACCTTTTATTCATTTAAAATACAGTGGGCCTCACACGGAGGGTGCCATGTTTGTTTTCCATGGGCAGTAGCAGTGTGATAGGTTAGACCATTTGCATACAGTAACTTCATACGAGAATGCAAAAATAAAGGAAAAAAAGTGCAAATGTGATAGAGCCTTTTTAATCTCAAGTCTTAAGCCTGTTTATATCTGCGTCTAAACTTAGTCTAATTATGTG
>NC_051405.1:32504230-32504516 GCF_015228065.2 Penaeus monodon
GCCAATCAGCTTGTCTCCCCCTCCCACCTCCTCCCGCCCCCAAGACTCACCTGCGGCGGCGCCCAGATCTTCATGGTGAAAGGCTGATGCTGCTGCGGCTTGTTCAGCTCCTGAAGGGCCGCGTCAGCGTCGCCGTCGTTAGTCTCGAGGGCACGAACCACCTCCTGCCGCTGGAAGTTCCCGCGGGAGAGGATGTCGTTGAACTGTAGACGGGGGGAGGGGAGAGAGGGGAGGGGGGAGGTTGTAAAGGATGGCAGAGAGGGAGAAAGAGTAGAAAAGTATGGCA
>NC_051405.1:32504823-32504909 GCF_015228065.2 Penaeus monodon
TTTAGCTGGATAACTGATACTATTGCACTGCAATTATTCATCAGCTCCCTGACAATATATTGTACTAAATTATACATAGATCAGAT
>NC_051405.1:32505431-32505515 GCF_015228065.2 Penaeus monodon
CACCCCTTCGAGAGGAGCAACCCTCGGGAGGCTCAGCCGCTGCTTTATTCGAAACTGTACTTTGTATTTTGTTTCTTAGAGGCT
>NC_051405.1:32505769-32505915 GCF_015228065.2 Penaeus monodon
AATAACATAAACGTATCTTATTTAGTTTAATACTGAATTAAAATAATGTGGTTCACAGTTCTATCGCTCAAGAGCCGAAAAGATGAATAGCAATAAAAAATATGCCTTTTCCTCCCTACTTGCATCCATAGTAAAAAAAGAAAAAA
>NC_051405.1:32506093-32506766 GCF_015228065.2 Penaeus monodon
ACACACACGCGCACATAGACACACCCGCCACCTTCCCCCCCGCCCGTACCTTCTTTTGCCGCTGCTCGACGCACTCGGTCACGGCCGCCCAGATGTTGCCCTTTGTGCACCCGCAGCGCCGACTTGGCCTCCGCGGCGGTGATGGCCCCGACATCGTTGACGCGTCGCTCGTGGCCGTAGTTGGTGGCCAGGGTGAGCACCGTGTCCACCATGTGCCGCCAGTTCTCCTTCAGCCACTCCAGCGGGTTCTTGTCGCCGCTCTGGGCTAGGGCGATGGACACGTCCTCCGTCGTGTAGCCCGCCTCCTCCGCGCTCTGGGGGAGGGAGGGAGCGGGTTGGATCCTTCCTCAGGAGGGTTTGGGTTCCTTGAATGAGCCTTGGCTTGGCTCGAAACCGAGCGTTGTTGTTTATATGATGGCTTTATTATCGTATATTTTATTGTGGCTGAATTATTAGATTATAGTTTCACAAAGTAAATGATTAAAGAAAAAAAACTTTCCCCGCTATAAAACACCAGGTGTCTGGTGACAAACGGAACTGTACACTACACAGACATATTCTCGCATAATCAGTCACATCTAACTCAACAGACAACGCAGTGGAAGAGATACACGCATGTAGACACATACACACGTATATATGTAAACACAAAAGCTTTCCCACAAACACATAA
>NC_051405.1:32506873-32507016 GCF_015228065.2 Penaeus monodon
GCACCCTGAGAGTCTGCACCAGCTCGAGCCCTTGTCTCTCCATGGTTTCCTGTCGCCTCTTGTTGATAATCTGCTCCACGCACGTCATGTCGTTAATTTTGACGCTCACTGCGTGAAGAGTGCTTGGCTTGGTGTGTTGGGCT
>NC_051405.1:32507432-32507771 GCF_015228065.2 Penaeus monodon
TTTCAGGGCAAGGCATGTGACTATTTAGTGAGGAGTGAACAATTTGAAAACTGACGAGGGAAAGGAATAGCTTTATCCATAAGCATCGATAATAATAAGGTACATCATATACCATACGGCACACTTGAATACGCGTTTAAAAAGGGGGAATCACTGTAGTCATTAAAATATCCACTGCTTTTAGGGGAGTAAGATAATCGAAAATCCCAAGGTGGTGTAATAATTGGCAATTAGGTGATAAGGCATAGGTAAGCTTCAGGGTGATCAGGGCAAATATTAACCTGTTTTTAGAAAAATGATTAAACAGAACATTTAAAAAATCAAAGAACATATAACCAC
>NC_051405.1:32508235-32508780 GCF_015228065.2 Penaeus monodon
CTAGAACAGTGACCGAACAGTGACCATAGGAATGTACAATAAGATGTTATGGAAGAGAGATGGCGGGGGAGAAGGAGATACTACGGCAGCAAGTGGAGGGGAAGGGAGGGGAGGGGGGACACTGACACCACAGCCACCAGGACAAGAGACACGACAACACTGAGGCACCTCCTGCAGAAGGGCGTCGAGGCTGGAAGCAATGTCTGCCGCGTCGTCGCCCCTGGCTGCAGCTGCCAGGCCCTGGGGGGGAAGGGGGGAGGAGAGGGTAAGGGGCACTTTGCCTTTATTCATCCAGTTATTAATCTCTGATTTTTGGTTAGTTTCATTAATACAATGAAAAAAACACTTTTAGGTCTTTAGTCATTTTGAGCAAGATAAGCAATGAGGTCATATCTTTCTACTATTTATAAAATGCATAAAATCTACGGGGAAAAATGATTTTTTGACTATTCAAAAAATTGTAAGTGCTGTTACTGGTATCCAGGTCGTCATCGGCTGTAATGTGTGTTCTGCCATCATGAAGAGCACAGCGGGTATTACTTCTT
>NC_051405.1:32509589-32510079 GCF_015228065.2 Penaeus monodon
CGCTGATGACAGTGTCCTGAAAGGGACCCCGCGTCGGCGGGTTCTGCATAATACCTTTGTATTGGTCTGCTGCTGCTTCCTGGAAGCGTCGGAGGACGTGAGGGCGTCCTTGAAACTGAGGGACTCGTAGCCGTCGGTGGGCGGGACCGCGGCGCCCGCAGAGGCCGACCTTGCGGGCGCCTCCCTGCTCTCCTCGAATGCTCGTAGTAGTCCAACGAGGGCTTGAGCGTCGGTATCAGCGAAGCGCAGTAGCTGTAGGAGAGCGAACTCGGCACTGAAGGAGTGGGAAGAGGATGCGCATACAGGATACAATCTGTTAACAATTCCTTGCAGTATATGAGATGAATGGTAAGAAATTATAGAAAGAAGTGACGGAAGAATAGAATGTCATAGATAGCAATTTGGTATTAGACTTTTTAAGTGACAATACACTAAGAGTAAGTATCATAATAAAGGTAATACGACACAAGCAGCGCCAGTGTCCCACGTG
>NC_051405.1:32510116-32510383 GCF_015228065.2 Penaeus monodon
TGATTAAACAGACATCTTTACGTCAGCCAAGCAGCCACGGATCTTTATAGACCTCGAGAGAACGACCCACGAGAAATCACGACTCACCTCCTCCGAGTAGGGAAGCTGCTCAAAGGACGACCTGATTGTCTCGCGCGACGATTTCAGGTCATCGCCCGTCTGCGCTGTCTGCATCGTCTCCAGCGCCGACACCAGGTAGTCATCATTGTGGGCCTTCACCGTCTGCCGGAAGACGTCGCGTCATTGTTCTTTCTTACTGCTTCTTAA
>NC_051405.1:32512156-32512238 GCF_015228065.2 Penaeus monodon
TAATAATAATATTTTTTCAATAATATTTAAAATAATAACTACAAAAAAATTAAAATATTTATTAAAATATATATAAAAATAA
>NC_051405.1:32512279-32512553 GCF_015228065.2 Penaeus monodon
GTATTATTTATATTTTTTTACTAATTTTTTTATATTTATTTATATTTTTTTTTTTTAGATTTTGTTCTTTTCATGAATTTTTTTTTTAATTTTTTTTTTTTTTTTTTAATTTTAATATATATAAAATTATTTTAATATAATATAAAATTAAAAATATTATATATATATAATTTTATAAATTTTTAAAACTATTTTATATATATTTATATTAATAAATATATATAATTATATATATAAATAATTGTGGTGGGTGGGTTGTGTTTGTGGGACACAC
>NC_051405.1:32512605-32512743 GCF_015228065.2 Penaeus monodon
AAAATAATATAAATATAAAAATATAAGAATTAATATATAAAATTTTAAATAATATATTTTAAAATATAAAAAATATATATATATATATTATATAATTTTAAAATTTTTAATATATAAATAATTTTATTTTATTTAAAA
>NC_051405.1:32514071-32514154 GCF_015228065.2 Penaeus monodon
TTTAATTATTTTAAAAATATATATATGTATGTGTTGTGTGGGGTGTGGGTGGGAGGTATATATGCATATGCATATGATTTAAT
>NC_051405.1:32515512-32515638 GCF_015228065.2 Penaeus monodon
AATGTATGATATCTACTGCTATTATTTTTTTTTTATCCTTCATGTGATCTGTTACCTAAGTATCCTATACCATATGTTTATTTTTTTTTTTTCCTACTAGCTATTAATTTATTTAAACTCTTTAAC
>NC_051405.1:32517450-32517773 GCF_015228065.2 Penaeus monodon
TTTTTTTGGTCTTTTCTTGGGCGCGGACACTAGTAAGTGTCTTTGCAGCTGTAGTTTTTGGCTATATTTCATTATGTTTTCTGAGAATCAAAATGAAATATATGTAACAATATATATGTATATTATTTCATTATGTTTTCTTAGAATCATGGAAATTTTCTGCATGTAGTATTTCCCCACATCATCTCTGACAGTATGTTTATTTGGCAATTATTTTCAAACCTTTATTCTAGTTGTAACTTAAATGAAAATATGATAATTGCGCCGGTATATTTCCTCTCTTTTATGTGCTCAAATATTCTTTTGAACGACTGAACAACAAC
>NC_051405.1:32517902-32518000 GCF_015228065.2 Penaeus monodon
CCGCTGTAATAAGGTGTTCTTTAATTGCATTATTACTAATTATTACTGTGGTGAGATATTCTGAAAGATCGTATTTATTACCTATAAGAAAATTCAGA
>NC_051405.1:32520059-32522450 GCF_015228065.2 Penaeus monodon
TTTACGAAGAGAAAGAGTAAGCGTTAATATCTGAGAAAGGTAGAGTCAGTAGGGAAAGGGAGAAAGAGTATGAGAGGGATACCGGATAAATTTATTGATTAAGTCAAAGATAAACCAAAGATATAGCTGCGATAGAGAATAGATGTGCAACGAAAAAGTAAATAAATTTCAGACTATTAATACCCTGTTTTCATAGATATCCATCCATACACACAAACACACAACGCATCCTATTCCATGTTCTGAATTCTAAATTTGTACTACCTTTCGAAAGACCCGATGGGTCGGTGCTAAGATAAGCAAGCTAGAAATACACTCGGTAAATATAGAACACGTAACTCTCTTGTCAACGAAAGATATGTAACTGACGTCTTACTGAAATATTTGCCAAATGTCTCTCTTCTCTCATGTTCATTATTTGCGCTCCTTATATACCTGCGTATGTTGGATGCAGAAATCGTTGGGTATGTGTTAATGCTGTAATCCATTAATTTGTACTTTTTTCTGTTCTGTACTATTATCAGTAAGTTTTCCAGAAGTCGGACTTACCAGTGGTAGATTTTTTCCTCCCTTTCACATTGTGGCATTTGGGGTTTGTGTCTGAGCGTTTCCATGGTCATTGCAAACCTTCTTTGTTAGTAAAAATGTGTTATTATGTTAATGGAAAACTGTTCTATTGAGTGAATAAAGTTTAAGTTTGGTATTGGTAAGTATATCTCAGTGCCCCTGCATCCATTAGTCTACCATCTTAAGTGAACCAGCGGTTAATCATCAACTGTATTTCCTCCCAGAGTCCCTGTGTGTGGGCTGGAGTGGATAGATCTCTCTCTGTCGTCCCTCCCGGTCCTCTCCCGCCCTCACTCGTCCCCCGTGAGGACAAGTGGGAGGCTAAGAGTAAGGATAACTGCTCGGTGTTCACCTGTGTGTTGCTGGGGAGGGGCTTGTCCTGGAGCTGCTCGCTGAGCGAAATGTCAGGCGAGTCTGGCGGGGAATAGAACTGAGCATCCGAGGACGAGAAACTGAGGGGCGTGTACTGCCTGTCAGGGGGCGTGTTGTTGATCCCCAGGGAGGAGCCAGAGGACCCTGAGCGCAGTCCTTCCCCGCTCCGCATGTCGGCCACGGCCATCGGCCTCGTCGCCTCGACTAAGGTGTCATCGCCGCCCTGTTCGTCGTCCCTGTCGCCCAGCGCCTCCTTGTCGCCCGCCGACATGCCCATCGTGGCTGTCTGGTAGTCGGGCTGCTCGCTGTCCGGCTCTGCGGCGGCGACGGCGGGCTCGTTCACAAGGGGCTCCTCGATCGGCTCATAGCGCGGCTCGTACACCGGCTCCGAGGGAAGGATTCGGCTGATCGGCTTCACCACAGGCTCAGGAATAGCGGGCTGGACTTCGGCAACGTTGGCCTCTCCGTTGACGGCCAACAGCTGATCTGCAGCGGCTGTCGCTCTTTCCGCCACTGCCTCCTCCTCTGGTGTTTTCGGCCGGACGAAAATGACCTCAGGGATTTCGTCGTGCGCCTCCGCCGGCTGCATGATAATGCGTTCATCGATGTAGTGGCTGCTCAGATCTTGGTCGGCCATCTCGTTCGTCCCCATCGTTGTGATCTCGTCGAGCGTGTTGGCGAAGCTGTGCTCGTCGCCGTCCCGCTGAGACGGAGCAGGAGACTTGCTGTTCCGCGCCTGCTGCCTCGGGCTCGGCGTCCTGGACTTCGCTTCTAACGGTTCCTGCTCCTCAGGGGGAGCCTCCACCTGAACTTGGCCCTCGTCTGCTACTTCTTCAGCCTGACTCCTGGCTCTGGATCTACTGCGTTTGCTGCTGTCTGACTTGGACTTATGCTCACTCTTGGCCGTGACTTCGGACGCCACCGTGTTGACGACCGTGTCCTCGTGGGAGCTGTTGCGGTCGTTCCGGTCCTCCGAGGGGCTGCGGTGCGAGGAGCGCGAGTCCTCGGTGGGGCTGCGCTCGCGGCTGCCTCCCCGGGAGCCCGCGTCCTCCACAGGGCTCTCCCGCCTCGGCGTCTGTCGGCCCGGAGTCCTGGACCGCTCCGAGTGGCTCTTCCCTCGGTTTTTGAAGCGGCTGCTGCCTCCTGTAACATACAGGATACACCTCCTTAGGATTTTGAGTGAAACACATTTAAAACGGATGCATTTATTCAGCAAAATCTGACATTGCAAAATAAGCACATTAAAACTGACATAAAAATGGACAAAGACCAAAAAATATCTCACATTTGATCATAAAATTATGCCCGCATTTATCAAATGGATTATACTGTGATGCACAGACAAGATATCGTTCTTCAGTCCTTTACAGAAGTGTTAAACAATGCACGCAATTCACACAGGCTAGGGTCACTCCTTCCACCTAAGTTTACCTTCTCTCTTGCGTGAGCCTT
>NC_051405.1:32522625-32522726 GCF_015228065.2 Penaeus monodon
GGATTTCTTCTTACTCTTGCTCTTGCTCGAGTTCGAAACCTTCGTGCGAGACTCTCGTCTGTTGTCCTTGATATTGAAAGATAAATTACTCTTCACCACCC
>NC_051405.1:32522868-32522972 GCF_015228065.2 Penaeus monodon
CATGGTTTTCGAACACATGCCACAGGTCCTCACTCCGCCAGAATTGATGAAAGTGCAGTGGTCGCACTGCCATGCCAAGCTGCTGCCCACCTTGTTATTCCTGC
>NC_051405.1:32522992-32524971 GCF_015228065.2 Penaeus monodon
CTCACCGACGAGGAACGACTTTCTTCGCTCTCCTCCGACCGCTGCTTCCTCCTGTTGCGGCTGCGTCGGCCGCTGACGTCGGCTCCGCTGAAGGAGCGCGACTTGGAGGACTTGTGCGAGCGGTGCGAGGAGGAGCGGAGGGAGGGGGCTGGGGAGGAGGGGACCTTACCGAAGGTGTTCATGGAGTCCGGGATGGACATGTTGAGGGAGCCCATCGCAGGCGGGCCCCATGTGTGGGTGGTAGCCAGGGTAGTAGCCCGGGAACATGGGCGGCATGTGGTGGTGCACGTGCGGAGGCGGCGGCCCCCACGGGTACCCGGTCACGTCGCTGCCTACGGAAGAGAGATTCATGGACAGGTTGGACGCTGTGCGCTTCATGCCGGAGGCGTTGGCTTGACTCGCGAGCATGTGCGCTGGTGTGCACAGGTCACATGGCGCGCCCCACATGGGCATTCCCCCGGGGTAGCCCATCATGTTGAGCTGCTGGAAGCTGCTAGCCTGCAGGGAAGATAAACAAAAAACCATTCAAACAACTGAATTTCTTATTAACATGCTGCTATGAGGTCACTATACAACATCTAGAGATACACAAGCAGACGACCCAGTGCACTAGAGGGTCTGCACGCACCGGATGAGAGCTATTAAAGCCGTGCGGGGGCTGCTGCTGAGCGAGGGAGTTCAGGTCACACACAGAGGCTGAGGACACCATGCCGCGGCCGAAGGAGCTGCCGCGGCCGCCCATTGTGTTGTAGCCTCGCCTGGTGGTGGCACCCACGAAGGCCGACATGTCTGCAGGGGTGTGGCCAGGGGGGCAGCTGGGGCCAGAGGGACCCCCGGTGCCGTCCCCGCCCTGAGAGGCCATCACCTGTGCCCACTGGTCGTCGGAGATGCTCTGAGAGCGGTTGCGGGGCATGGGCTTGGGCGCCTCCGACTCCCAGCCGACGCCACCGGGGCTCGGCTCCACCAGCGACGTCTGCGAGACACCATAAGGGCTTATGAGGCAGAAGCACTATACCTGCTAGTCAACGGAGGGCCCTCACTACACTACTCATGACATCAAGGGTAAAAGGACATTAGACTCAGGCAAGTACAAAGGTATTTTGAGGCTCAGGAAGTTATACATCTCATTACTCGACATTCACCATTTATAACATTTGGAAATGGCTTTAAGAGACTACTTCCACAGAATTAGACATAAAACATAAATCTTCTGATATTCCTCTCAATATCAAGCAATTACATGTACAAGGCATTCCACAAGAAGAAAGCAGACTGTTTATCAACACAAATAACAAAGTCACTTACCTTGTGGAGTTTATCTGGGTTATACAGTTATCATGAAATTTAATATGAAATATTTTGGAAAATTATTTCTGGCTTTTAAATAGTTATAGGTAATAATCCAAGGAAATTAAAGGCATGGATGAGAAAACACTGACAGGTATGAATGAATAGCTCTTCTTGTAGAGGCATTATTATGAAGGATTGTAAAAAAAAATAAAAAATAAAACATGATCCTGAAAAAAATCGGGAGAGAAATAGGGGATGGAGGATGGGAGACATAAATGAAATGGGGGTAATAGAGATGACGATGAGATGAACAAACGCAATATCTTGATGTGAGATCATAATGATGGCGGTATTGCCGTGATGAAGAATAAAATACACTGCTAATGACGGGAGCGAAATGTGATATGAGTTAATGGAGGCATTTGTAAGACATGAGAAACTTGGGCGTCCGGTCACGTGAGCAAATGCGAGCGTTTCACTTCGAGGAGAATACTAACAGCCAGCTTCTTGCGGCGGTTCCTGTTCCTTCGGCGGATGACGGCGGGGAGCGTGCTGTCGGGCGTGAGGGAATCGTCGCTGTAGTCACGTGACTTCTTGAAGCTCTCCTGGAGGAGGTCGTCGGGCGCCTCCTTGCTCCCTTTCCCGCTGCGGGACGTCCCGTCGTGGAAGCTCAGCTTGGCATTGGCGAT
>NC_051405.1:32524997-32525907 GCF_015228065.2 Penaeus monodon
GCACCTTCCCGTCGCAGATGGTGAGGCGCCCGTTGATCAGCTGCGGCGGCCCGGGCAGCTCATCCTCGTCGGCGACCTTGTTCGGGTAGAAGTGGCTGCTGGTGACGATGCCACAGGTGGCTGATCTCCGGAGGCCGCCCATGTGGGGCATCGGGTAGCCGCCCTTCTCGCCGCCGCCGTTCGAGAGGGGCAGGAAGCCGTGGATGACAGGGAAGGAGCCCATCTCGTTGGTGACCCACGTGGTGTTCCTCAGGTTGTGGCTCTCGATGGTGTCGCACTCCGGACACCTGCACGGGTACCACATCGTCTCGGCTGGAGGGCGCCAGTGCTTATCCCGGCATTATTTGCTCGTGCCGGAGTCAACCGCTACTTCGAGGAGGATTGGTCCCTTTAACTAATATATACATACACAGAGATAAACTTCCGAGAGGGAAACTCTTTCACCAAAATATGTTCTCTTTAGCAAAGTCTAAAATTCGCCACATACATTTATCACCTACGCATTCCTTAAAAATAATTCTGTCTTGTTTTAGACCGCTGCCTGCCAAAAGGTAGAGAGAAGATATTGAATACACAACATCTGCATTACAATAAAAAAACATCAACAAGAACACACTCCATTATGTTTTTTAAAACCTCCTCCTCCTAGATCCTGCTATTACAGATGTAAGGAGAAAATATTTCATCTCGCGGACACGTTCAAGTGCATGAAAACAAACAGGTGGACGGGCATTGGCACAGTGCCACGCCGACGAGGCATCGCGGGACGAGAAGGCCAAACCAACCGCACGGCAAAGCGCCTTAACCCGGTGTGGGGGGGGGGGGGCGACGACCATTAGTGATTAAGGAAATCGTTCGTGTGCACGGCATACGGTGATGCCTTTACTTGAATGACGTCTGGAGGCGCTTC
>NC_051405.1:32527180-32527650 GCF_015228065.2 Penaeus monodon
GTCGAGGAAATGTCAACAAAGGGATTTAGGAAGCGTGGTCGCATCCCGACAGGACAGGGTCGCTGGTCCAAGTATATCTGAGCACATGGTCGCTTCGCCTGGCCGCCGCCGACGCCACTGATGCTGCTCGCTGGGCTAATTCGGAGTTCGCCAATACCCCTGGTTTTCTTTCCCTGCTTCCTTTCTTTCTTTCTTCGCTCCCTTTCTTCTTTTTCCTCTTCCTCTTCTTCGTTAAAAAAATCACCTTTTGTTTTCCTCTTCTTTCTTTCTTCTCTTTTTCTTCGTTGGTCTCCTCTTTTCTAACGTCTCTCTCTTTCTTCGTTGGTCTTCTCTTCTTTCGTTCTTCTCTCCTTCTTTTGTTGGTCTATATTTTCTTTCTTCTCTCTTTGTTTATTGGTCTCTTCTTTTTGCTCTTCCTCTGCTTCCTCGTTGTTCTCTTCCTTTTTCGTCTTCATCTTTCTCTTTTTCGC
>NC_051405.1:32527982-32528790 GCF_015228065.2 Penaeus monodon
ACCTCTTGCTAAAATGAGAGCCGAAGAGCGCAAGCGTCTGCAAATGCACCGACTGCTGCGACCGCGACAGAATGCCGAGACAATCCACCATCGACGTCGCCAGAAGTTACATCACGGAGCAGGCATGTCAACACCTTGTGGGCGTGCGGCTTGGGTGTAGATGTGTACGTGTGAAAAAACTCGACATGACTGCAGTGTAAAAATAATGACTATTTATATCCCTTGTACAATGAAATAATTATAACAAAAATATAATAGTAAAGTAAGAAAACAGTATTGAAGGCGATGTGTGGAGACCAGCTGTCGTCCCGAGCACCTGTTCGAGACTAGCGACGTGAATTGCGACCTTGTACGACACGCGTTCGAGGCTGCAGGTTGCCATCAGTGTCAGAGGGAAAAGGGTATAAAAATACCAAAGGTCAGGATTTATTTTGGCAACGCGACGGACTCCTATCCTTCTCCGATTTCCCTATTTTTTCTTTCTGTTCGTTTACTATAGCTCGATTTCCTTGGCTGAGCCTTGCGTCCCCTCTTCGGAGGAAGGAAAATGACAAGGTTTTCTCTTACGCAAAAATGTCCAAGGCACAGCGATATCGAGTGACGTCACCTGGCCCATCTCGCGAGACAAACATCACCGCTATTTGTGCTTCAGGACAAGGCAGACCGACAGGTGTTTTTAAGGGGGACCGCGGACGACCTTCGCAAGGTTGGGTCGTGACTGTCGGTCTGGCGAGAGGTGGGTCTTGGTCGCCAAGGGGTAGGCTTGCATGTCGTTCGGATGACACATGTAAATACTCTGCCCCCCCCC
>NC_051405.1:32528836-32529786 GCF_015228065.2 Penaeus monodon
TGGGGGAATTAAAGGAAGAATTGGTCTATATGTTTTCCGAAGGTTCCGGAGATCTAGACAAAATATGTGTCCATTAAAGAATGAGGAACAGCTGAGAACTAGAAAGAAGCGACAAAAGGAAAATGTGAGGGAGAAGAGTGATAGGGGGAACAGAGGGAAAAATGATAACGAAGAAACTTCATAAAGACAAAGAAAAGGAGAGGAGAAGGCAATTGTTTGGCAGAGGGAAGACACCCTTCCCCTTCCCATTTCTAGCTCAAAGAAGACATATGTCTCCTATAACACGATAATTATCTCTCATCCGCGACCCTACGTCGGCGCGGCCGCGAGCGAGCGAGGGACGGCCGCAGGGGGTCTGGCGAGCGGAAATATAACCCCAGGTTCTCGACACCGCCGCCATGGCTTCTCCTGACACGATTTTTTTTCTTTTTTTTTAATATCTTCCATATGTTAAAACTGAATTCGTCAATGTCTGTGATTTTGATTCTGTCACTGCATTGGAATGTCCAATTGTATCAGCCATTATTGCCAATAACAGTTTCTTTTTTATCACTTTCGGTCACGATGTTTTTGTCTTACTCCTAAAAATCTTGGTGCTAACGTCCATCCGCTGCCACGGGAGAGGCCGTTTCGCGACACCTCAGCCGCGCCGTTATCACTACCCCAGACAGTAAAAAAAAGTCCTGCTACGTCCACTGCTGTCTGCGGGCACACGCGGAAGAGGCGTTTGTGTAGATCTGCGGTCGTTGTTGCGGTCGTCTTGAGCCGCTCACGATCCGATTCCGCGGTCGACGACTACCGCTACCGTTGGTTCTCGCAGTCGATCTGTGGGGCTTCAGTCCGACGCTTATCAAGCCCGAAGACGCGGCGCGCGGAGGCTGGTGGTCGAGCTCCTTCCTCCGCCGGCGCCGAGACAGTAATACCCGAAGCACGCCGCACCGCCGCCGCGG
>NC_051405.1:32530026-32530299 GCF_015228065.2 Penaeus monodon
TAATACCTCGCTACCTCCGCTACCCGTCGCCCGCTAAACCGCAAGCCAGGCACCTGCTTAGGTTTATTTTAGCCAATTGCTCACGCTGGACAAAAACCCTCAATGTCGTTGAAGGAAAATATGATACATCCGGGTATCCTCGAACGACAGGCACAGCCACACGGACGGGGCGGGTCGCGCTGGGCCTCCAAAATACAACTTATTAAATGGTTTCTAAGGGATGGCTCGAGCCCAAGCGGGAATACTTGGCACTCCCCATCGACGCCGGTGCCA
>NC_051405.1:32530530-32531142 GCF_015228065.2 Penaeus monodon
CGAATATCAGCGAGGAACCTGCCCGAGCCAAACCCCTCCTTCTGCCCCCCCCCTCCGCACGATATTCCCTCCCTGACCCCCGCAAGACGCCGGCTGATACCTTATCTCGCCGCCTCCTTGCCGCGCCGCCACTGACACAGGCATGAATGACAGTCTCGGTGATCTCACGCTCTGGTCTCCCGCTACCACCCTTTCCACGCCCACTCTGGCATTGTGGGCCAATTTTTCGTAGCTTAGATAAGTACTGTTGATCTCGGCAATAGCAATAATACAGGAAAATCGATAGAAAAGAAAGCAAAAAATAAAAGAAAATGAAAAAAAAGGGAAAAAACGACAAAGAAAATAAAAAATAAAATATAAAAGAGAAACAAAGAAAAACGAGAAAGAAAAGAAAAAAGAGAAAAACGAGAGAAAAAACGGGAAGAACGTTTCGATGGTTTAATACATCCCCGCTGACCCAGACATCCTTGAAAGCGCCTCTGCCCTCCGTCCTTTCCCTAAAAGTATTCTTGACTCGTCTCGCTGTTTACCCTTGGCTCTCCGTGACGTCAAATGCAGCTTTTCATCGGTAGGTTTTGTCTCCTGGACGAGTTAATAAATTCAGTGACGTTG
>NC_051405.1:32532081-32533160 GCF_015228065.2 Penaeus monodon
GCCCAGTCAAAAATACTAAATGACATTCAATCGGAGCTAAATATAGAAGCGTGACAGTTATTGGCATGCAAAACGGCTAAGACACACCCAAGAATATCATCTTTCAGGAAGACATAACATTCGAATCAGGAAGTGACTAGAGTAAACAGAAGAGGCCAAATATTTACAATCTACTCTAAAATGAAAATCTGGAAAAACAACTCATAAAATGGCCGCCTATTTTGGGAAAATTCCGCCCTTGGACACCACCTGTATCGCCAACATTGTTACTGTCTGCATGAGAGATGGCTCAGGGTGTGAAAAGATAAAAATACCTTTCTCTAACTAGATTTTCCTAGATAAAATGGAATTTCTTAAGATGGTCCAGCTCGCTTCTCTCCCTGCTCTCATCCCACACAAGATTTCGGTTCCTCAGCCTCTACAAGACCTTAGCTTCTCAGCCCCCACAAAGCCTCAGCTCCTTAGACCCCAAAAGATTCCAGCTCCTTACACCCCAATAGGCGTCAGCTCCTCAGCTGCAAAAAGACCTCGGCTCTAAACTCCTCAGTCCCTAAAAGTCAACCTCTAAAAAACATTAGTTCCTCAGCCCTTAAAAGACCTCAGCCTCTTAATGACCAACTCATCAGCCCTCAAGACCTCAGGCCCTCAGCCCCACCAAAAAAAACTCCACTCCACAGCCCCTAAAAGACCTCATGTCAGCCTCAGTCCCAAAAGACCCCAGCTCCTCAGCCCCCAAAGCGAAGGGGTCCCACGCAAAGGGGATCACGGGCTTAAACTTTAAGAATTCTAAATCTTCCTCGACACGACACAGGGAAGAGGATACCACTATTTTAGCATTATCTTCCGCCAAACCAATTATTTTTGTGTGTGTATTAGAGGTTTCGTGATTTAATATAAACGATCACAACAACCTGCGTTACGGTTGTTTCAAAGTAATATATCCAAAGGTAGATTACAAAAGAACGAAAAAAGGTAATATTGTCTGGCCACAGGTATGGCATGCACAACTCGCCAAGATATTTCTGCTTGGCTTTCAAATCAGGAGTTCGTTTACGCAACATCTCCTAGAGGCATGAACT
>NC_051405.1:32533500-32533609 GCF_015228065.2 Penaeus monodon
CGGAAGTAGATGATGGGTTTGCTAGATAGATCAGATGAAAGGGATGAAGGAAGATGACTTGCTTTTTATGTGGTCATATAAATCTAGAATTACTGAGGCTATTTTATCG
>NC_051405.1:32533735-32535077 GCF_015228065.2 Penaeus monodon
TGCTAATCATTAGTTTACCATGTTTTATGCAAATTTACACGTGATCTTGTATATAACTGAAACCCGAAAGAAAATCTCAATAATGAAACCCACTCTATAATTTTCGTTAAAAAAAGTCATTCAGCCAAAACTCTGAACAATAATTCAAAACTATGAAGCGAACGCCCTTCTAAAGACATAACATTTGGTAGAAGAAGAAGTAACTCCGAAATTATACGATTTTCATTTAATGCATAAATAGTTATGGAGCAAAGTAGAAGGTTGTCTACTAAGATTATCATCATGATTTCGTAATAAGTTCATGCGATTCGTAAAACACGAACAGGGAATTACTTGTGAAATTGATTTTAGTGATAATCTTACGTTTATCTTCTTTGAAGTGTATTTCTAGAATATAAAGTAGGTTTGGGTCTCAGAGTAAAAGCAGGCATGGTATATCAAATAAGCTTCTCTCTGAAACTGTAGTAGGTAGCCGGTGCATCTATATGATCTAAATATAGTATCAGACATTATATATGACAATTTAAGTGTGTGAATTTCAAGTTGTATGTAATGGAAAGCAATTACAGATAAACAATAAATAAGAAAATTAAATACGTCTATATATAGATAAAAATAAGAAAATTAGATATGTATATATAGACAGAAATAAAAAGACGGGGAATAAAAGAAACGGTCAATTGCAATGTACAAATGTTTTTTTTCACCATCCCTTTACACCGATTCTTTATCAGTCTGTTTTTTCTATGTACTCTTTCATTATTTCTTCATTTCTGAGAAAGTCATATAGAGACGTATTCATGTGTAGTAAAAATGTTTCGGCATGTGTGTATGAAGAAATATTAGTGTGCAATTGGTTGTGTGTGTATCTATGAATTAAATCTTAGCCGTAAATAGGAATGGGTGTTTATATTCGCCGTGTCTGTGACTGAGACATGATGGATCTTCTTCCAGATCAGCGTCACTCTAATCCCAAGAATGTAAACAAATCTTAAACATGTAAACATCGACGCCACTGTCAATCCTTTATGTCAAGGAGTCCAGTTCTAACCAAAGAGGGTCCGAACACCTTACGGTTTACTTATTCTATATATCGATTTACCCTATTCCTTCTTTTCCCTGCCTTTTCTCATTTCTTCCAGTGTTTTGACCTAAATCTCTGCTAACTTCAGTGTGCAAATATGCGTAATATATAGCAACATTTACGTCTAATTTAATGTGCATTTTTAGTACTGTGTATTTTTACCTTGCTGATTATGAACAGCAACTCCGGGCTAATTATATCTTCATAATTAGAATTTAGTACACATGCTCTGAAAAAAAGTGATATATAGCTTCTGTC
>NC_051405.1:32535602-32535751 GCF_015228065.2 Penaeus monodon
AAAGACAAGCGGACAAATACTAAATATAATTACAATATCAACATAAAGATGGTAAACAGCGAACGGCAGTTTGACCCCCCCCCCACCCCCACGTCTTCTCTATCTCCTTCCTGTTGACGCACATTTGTATCCACTGAATTTCTGTAGGC
>NC_051405.1:32536100-32536503 GCF_015228065.2 Penaeus monodon
GCCTACATTTTGAACCACAGCTTTCAGTACAAAACATATACTTAAGAAAATTAATCGAAATATGTGAAAAGAAAATCAGAAAAACCACCGCGTTGAAACCCGTCAAATCGGTGGCTCATTGGCACATACACACATACACTTAAGCAAGGAGATGGGTACAAACTTTATTTTAAGCGAGCCTAAACTCATCCAAGTAGTCGCCTACTTATATGGATCCATATCCGTGCACATTTACTCTCGCAAATATATGCACTTAGGTACGTCTAAAATGTTTTTTTTCCACGCACATAAAAATATGCAAATGTACACTTACAATACACACACACACGTCCTGTTTACAAACAATGCTAATCATACACAAACTTTGCATAGAATACTTCACAGTTCTTTTAGATATGAATAT
>NC_051405.1:32536584-32536718 GCF_015228065.2 Penaeus monodon
GAAAGTATCCATTTCAAAATACACGAAAATACACAACCCGTCCGAAAACCTACCAAGTGTGGCCGATCTTCGGGAAAGCACACTCGGCATATTTGGGTCACTTTAGACTCGCCTCACGTTACTAATGCTTCTGA
>NC_051405.1:32537946-32538085 GCF_015228065.2 Penaeus monodon
GCGTGGGATCACGATACTTGCCCATCGTAATTTGCATACGTTCACTTCAAAGACAGCGAGATGCAGGAGGTCATTATCCTCTTTGAACAAGCTGCTCGCCCGTTCTCTTCTCCTCAGCTATCTCTCTTCCTCCTTCTTT
>NC_051405.1:32538126-32538288 GCF_015228065.2 Penaeus monodon
ATTCCCGCGATGGGCGCCTCGCGGGCGGGGTGGGGTGGGGGGGGGCACCTGTAGCTGGGGGGGTTGCCAAAGTTCCAAATGTGGCATGGTCCCTCCCGTATGGCACCTCCCGTATGGCACCGGTCTGACACTGTGCCGAACATTCTAGTCCTGGAGTCACAG
>NC_051405.1:32538865-32538990 GCF_015228065.2 Penaeus monodon
ACAAGCGCATTCTGGGAAAGAACGTGACTCCCCGGCTGTCGCTTTTATCTGCCGGGGAAATGAGCGAGACGCGAATTTTCGGTGCTGTTCTTTCTTCGTGTCAGGAAGTTAGTGCATGATGTCAC
>NC_051405.1:32539103-32539459 GCF_015228065.2 Penaeus monodon
TAAGAATTATTATATCCTCCGTTACTGATAGTGATATCCAATAGCTACGAGAGAGAAAAAAAATTGAATAACACAAAAACGTCATCCTTTACCGAGCAGGAAAAATGCTGTCCACAAATAGCATAAAATATAATGTGTCTAAAATGTTTGCAAATACTTTCTCTCAAAATAAATTCCTTCGTTTTTGCCACATACAAAAAAAAAAAAAAGTTATAGGCCTACTAATAGAATTTGGAAACAATTTTAGAAATCCCTTTTAAGTGAAACGCAAAGCAAATGAGCGTAGACGGTAGCCGCGTGCTTGGTAACGCATTTAGTATCAAATTCACATACATTGATTTTTTTCCTTAGTATGG
>NC_051405.1:32540591-32540992 GCF_015228065.2 Penaeus monodon
TGGCGTAGAGCTATGAGAATGAATGGCTGTGATAAAGAATCTTGGCAAGTGTAGGCCATATTGAGAACCAAAGTCGGGAGAGAGTCCTACCGTTATAATTTTCACGGTCTGTGTTGTGTCTAACTAAAGGCATACAAAAGAAAAAAAATGATTACAGAAATTATATAACAAACATTCTTGATAAAAAGACGACGAAAAAACGATGATAAATAAATATTCAAAGGAAAAGACGAAAAAAGAAGAAAAAAGGATAATAAATATAGTTATAGAGATAATGATAAATACTTTTTACTGTAAATATACTAAATTTAACATTGACTGATTTCTCTAACAATCGAACAATCTGGATGCAATTTCAACTGGCCCCTACCTCCATCCCCCTCCCCCATTCCTCACCTTCC
>NC_051405.1:32541056-32541421 GCF_015228065.2 Penaeus monodon
CCTCACCTACCCCTTTTCAGCGATTCTTAATCTCTCCTTTACTCCCCCCCCCTCCCCCCCACTCCCGCGCTATCCCTCCCCACGTGCTTCTCAGCGTCTTCAAGAACAGGCGTGAAACAGTAAGCAAAGTGTGCCAATCTAAAAGTAAAGTACTACGGCCGCCAAGACTCCTTTTTTCGCATTTGACGTGAGAATGTGACACCTGGCACAGAGGAGGCGCAGGTGGAACGAGGTAAGTATGGGACACTTGTTGATGCTGGCACCTGCGTACTCTTTTCCCTGTGTGTAGAGGCCACCGTTTATGTATAACGTGTTGCCATGTGTTTTGCACTGGTGGTTGCTAAGAGCATTACCACTTTTTGCAG
>NC_051405.1:32542565-32543278 GCF_015228065.2 Penaeus monodon
TCCACACAAACCCAAAGCATTAGCGTACATATGCTAACCTATACGAGTAATCTAATGCTTTCCATACGTAATAAAAACGCGTCGATTGTGTCGTTGCTTGCTTTCTCGCAGAGTGATGAGTAGCCGGTCATGCGTCCCTCTTCCTACCTGAGCTCCTCTGTCGTCTCTGTTCGCTCTCCTCTACGGCAATCCTCTTCCCGATGCCACCTCTCGTTTTCTTCCTTTTCCTCTCCTACTGATCTTTACCTCTTCTCCTCTCTTCCTCTCTTCTCCTCTGTTGTCTTCTTCCCCTTCTCTCATCTCTCCCTATCTCATCTTTCCCTATTTCCTCCTACTCTTCTCCTCTCTCGTTCCCTCTCTCTCGTTTCTCCTTCTCTCCCTCCCCTCGTCCCTTCCTCCCTATCTATTCCTCCCTTCCCTTCTTCTCCTCTCCCCTTCCCCTCTCTCACTTTCTACCTCCTCTCCTCCCCCCCTCCGTCCCCTTCTCCTTTCCCCTTCCTCCCTCCCCTTCTTTCCCTACTCCCCACTCCTCTCTCCCTGCCTCTGTCCAGCTCTCTCCCCCATCTTTTAACAAATGACGTCATCGACCAAACATCAAGCCCTTTTCTCTTGAACGCTTGTGTCATTTCCTTGTTTTTTATATCACCATAATGTCTCTCCATTAGCTCTCCAGACTAACTGAAGATGCAATTTGTGAAAAAGTAAACAGTGTT
>NC_051405.1:32543330-32543430 GCF_015228065.2 Penaeus monodon
TTGTCTCAGTTAGTGAGAGAATGTTTGTTATCTTGGGCTGTTTTGTTTTTTAGGCTTTGGCCAGTTACCGCTCGCTTGGCATTCACTGGCCGAAGGTAAT
>NC_051405.1:32543802-32544159 GCF_015228065.2 Penaeus monodon
ACAACTGGTGGTGTGGTTAGCGTGCGGCGATGCTTAACTCTAATAGGTTTTGTCGGAGGTCGAGAGCTGGGCTACCAAATGTACACAAAAAGTAAAAAAACGTACATAAAATGGGAATACAGTCAAGATGGCAACCGACGCCCAGGCTCGCCCGCAAACCCCTGCAAAGTGATGGCAAAGTTACAATATGGCGAAGGGACTAAAAGGACTAAAAGTATCTATACTGCATTTGCCAGAAAAGCGAGCATCTTCCTTTTCCTTCCTTCTGAGCGCTTCATCTCGTTGGCAACAGCCTCCCCGGACGTCAGGGAGATAGATCATCCTCCGCGGGATGGAGGGAAAGGAACAGTACGCAAT
>NC_051405.1:32544303-32544661 GCF_015228065.2 Penaeus monodon
GAGTTAAGGGCAAGGGAGGGAAAAAGAGAAATTTTACTTGTTTTGAAAGAGAAAAGAAAATATAATGTATTTAAACTTTTCATATAATTTTTTTAAATGTTTGCCGTTCTTGTTTTTAACTCGGGGAAACTAGCCACGGAGGGATAAAAACGGTGATTTAACGTACTAAAACATTTTTTATTTTCATCTGTTAAAGGGTTTACCTTTTTTTTTTTTTACTTCGAAAAACTTTTAGTTGGAGAGAGATACTGTTTTCGTTTCGATAAAAGGTTAACACTTTACGGGAAAAAGGTAATGTAATCGTAAAAAAAACATCTCAGTCTCGCACCTTAACCCGACCTACCCCCTCCCCCCCCTC
>NC_051405.1:32544700-32544937 GCF_015228065.2 Penaeus monodon
TCCGCTTTTGAAAAATATAACAGGCACGAAATATAACTTAGGTGAGCCTGACATAGACACGAATGTTTACGCGTCTCGGCCTTGTTTACATCTTCGAAAATATGTGACACTGAACTTAAAAGGACGAGCTCGCTGACGTGTCCTAATCACAAGAAACACACGATCTTTATTCGGCGACGTGAAAAGTACTAAAAAATAACGAGGCAGGTGTAAATGCACACAACAAATTCGGATGGC
>NC_051405.1:32546444-32546585 GCF_015228065.2 Penaeus monodon
TAGAGCCTTTATCACAAACGAAGATTTACCATAACTAGCAGCATGAAGTGAGAAGTGAAAGCACACTCTTCACTCTAATCGCATTCCATCTAAGTCATTAACGTCGACAGGGGAGAAAGGCGAACGACTTGAGAGAACATT
>NC_051405.1:32546723-32548161 GCF_015228065.2 Penaeus monodon
GACGGACAATGTAAAAGTGACAGTTTACTTCCGAGAAAACAAGCAACAGCAACGATGGCGCAAGCAGATGCAACGGAAGAAGTACGCCCCGAGCAAAAGCAGATAGGCGCCCGCCCACAGCCTGCGATGGGCGGAGGATTTTTATCACCGCCATGTTGCCGAGCAGTAATATTATTATAGCATGCATTTCCTCCCTTGCCAAAAGCACGTGACAAGTTCTGGGCACGGGATTTATAAGTATAGAACCAAGACCTTTGTTCCTTTAGCTAAACACCCAAGCGAGGTTTTCATGTATACCCACATATATGTCCTAGCTGCGACAGGCCAGGTGCATAAATCTCAAAGAAGGTATGAATATTGTGTTTCATCGTCTTTCTGTGCCGAGGAATGCACAGATGCTAGTTTAAGGCATACGCATTTGAGTCTTAAGAAGTTCAAATTTGTATAAGAAACTAGGAAAAGGAATCCAAGATGTGTGGCTTCAGGTTCAAGTTACAAAGTCTTGGATACTTTTATCAGAATGTTACAGCGTGCGTGATCTTCTCAGTGCCAAAATAAACAAGATCCGTTTGATAGGAAAATCTAAATGTTACAACAGAAGGTGAAGTTATATATTTTGAAATTTGCAGAAATATGGCAAGCAAGTGAATTCTGAAAATTATCAAATGAAGATTAGCACCGTAAATACTAATCCATGGGTAAGGAAGTTCAACTGAGCGCGCGTGGTGTTGGCGCTGTACGAAGGTTGAATAAAAAAGAGGAAAAGAGAAAAAAATGTTTCAATGGCCTTGATTTACAATCAAAGGCTCTGTCAACAAGCGGCAAAGATTGATATAATAGACAAAAATATATCTTTATGTCTTTAAACTTTACACGGTATCCTTCACGTGTCAACCATTGGGGAAATAATAATGCGATGGGAAAATGGCACACCGTCAACGAAAACCTACGGGAATGTCACTCCCTGTTTAACTATTTGGAATTTTTCCAAAGCTCGTTATCCACTTACCTTTTTTCTATTTATGGATGAGTTCTCAGATAATATGAAAATGCGGATGGGTACAGACATATGCGTATATGTGAATATATCCAATATGCGAACTAAATTAATCTCAAGACCGAGATCTACCCGTCAAAATTAGTCAGGAGTGTGATGTGATTCTAATTGAGTTTCCAAGTGATTCATGTTAATTAATCATATCTTGGGGGAATATTCATTGTTCTTGTACAGACTAAAATAATAATAATAGCAATAAATCCGGATAATTATCTTCTGTATAACAACATAGGGTAAGCGTGTTATTGTGTTAATTGTGATGGACAATTCATATTTTTGTGCGTGACTTTGCAATGGTATATATATATGACTGGTCTTGTGATTAAAGTAGATATGAGAGCATAAGAAATGATCAAACCCACAGCAATTATGAAGACTGGA
>NC_051405.1:32548458-32548654 GCF_015228065.2 Penaeus monodon
GGATATAATAATAAATAATATATTTTATATTCTTAACTTTTCTTACTATATATGTATTTATTAAGGATGCTGAAATACGAATGAATGGAGTAATTTTTAAACCTTGCTTTAATAAGGAAATAAGGAACATCAAGTTAGAGATTTGAAGGCACAATCAACACAATAACTATTGTCTGGTAAACTTGTTTTGCTTAAG
>NC_051405.1:32548771-32548851 GCF_015228065.2 Penaeus monodon
ATGGAAGGTTATTAGTTTAAGAATTCCATTAACCACCATTCCTAAGCAAATATTGTATTTACTATTAGGAACACTTGCGC
>NC_051405.1:32548880-32549046 GCF_015228065.2 Penaeus monodon
ATTGAGATAAGGGACACCAATGAACGAAAAATTAACTGAGCCAAAAGATATATTGGACGCTCCCTTAAATCGAGGCAGTCAATTACAAAACTCCCAGAAGAAGCAAAAAAAACACAATAAAGCAAGTGAAAAACTGAAAAAAGACAGCTAATAATAGCAAATTTTG
>NC_051405.1:32549133-32549579 GCF_015228065.2 Penaeus monodon
TGTTTACACCCCGCCATCTGTCGGCAGGTTTTATAACACCTTCCTCGCATCTCCCTCCTGGTGTGTTTGCTTTCCTTTCCCGGTTATTATTTGTTTGTGTTTCCCCCGTTTTTCATAGGCTTGTGTGTAGTGCGGTAGTGATAGGTTGGGCGAACTTAATACGATGGTCGCTTCTTCTTCATCGGGGAGAACTTGTAGTTTATGAAATTTAGTCAATCCTGTGGATCATTTTCATATTCACAAACTTTTCATAGTTTCCAATAGAATACAAAATACGATACACAAATCTTTCCCTTTGTGTACACAGACTACAATCCTCGCAGTGTTTAAGGGGTACATGAGAGTGTTTACACATCAGGATGACCGCTGTTTACACTCACGGAGGCAATAACCAGAATATTGCTATGGAAAAAATATCCTCGTCGGGACGTGTTTCTTTGACTGTC
>NC_051405.1:32549603-32550155 GCF_015228065.2 Penaeus monodon
TGCTGGCTGTCGTGTCACGATGAGGCTTCAGATAATGATCGACACTAAGAGAGAATGAGGACGATTACACTGATGCGTTGAATCTGATTATGGTCATGATATGATAGAAGGGACCAATAATAAGAGGAACTTATTTTTAGAGACAATGATAACGTGGGGTTTAGTCCATTTAGCACAATGAATAAAAAAAAGAAAATGAGCGACAATGATATTTAAAAGAAGGAAAGAGAATACAGACGATCCATGCATCGCAAGAAAAAAAAAAAAAACATATGCATGGAAAATCAACGAAAAATCATCTTCTAACTCACCCTCTTGTCCTCCATGCCGGCCTGTGGGAGCTGCTGCAGGGAGAACTTCCTGCCCAGGGAGTGGGTGTGGGCGTGCGGCTGTGGTGTCTTAGGCTGCAGAGGCGGGTACTGGGCGTTGGGAGAGGCGGGCGTCGCGGGCGTGGACGTCGAATTCTTTGGCGGTGGGCGGGAGCGGTTGAGTTCCAGAATGGACTGTGGTAAACCGGCGCGGATGTCGTCGTTTCTAAGGAGAAAAGCGGAG
>NC_051405.1:32550205-32550436 GCF_015228065.2 Penaeus monodon
AATCCGAGATGACGTGTTTAATTATGCTGTTGCAGAAGGAGCTGGTGTGTGTGGAGAACATGACGGCAAGGAGTAACATAGTACAAATAGGAGTTACCAAGGAGGGAAAACAAAAGACGGATTAAAAATTCATAAACGTACGTCTTTATCTACCATAAAAAACTTTAGTCACATTGCAATAGAAAGCAATAAAAAACAGATTAGATTTCTAGTTCTGATATCGCAATTACT
>NC_051405.1:32550732-32551601 GCF_015228065.2 Penaeus monodon
ATCAATTACCCTTTCGCCATAGTCTCACAGACAAAGCTAGCCAACAAATGCAACACAAAAGCAAGGGAAATAAACGAATACACACGTCTGGTCGCTGAGGTTGGGGAGGCTCGGGCTGGTGCTGGCTCTTATCAGCGCTTTGCTCGGCACGCAGTCACGATTATCATTCTTCGCCGACGCTGTAATGGGAAAAGATAAGAATTCATATGCTTAGATTTGGAGTAGAATGTTTAGAAAAAAAAGATGTGATCTTAAATACGGAAAAGAATGGAACTGAAGTAGACACTATAATGAGAGAATTGATAGGCCGAAGATGTGGTCTAAGTGAAGTGTTTTTCTCCAAGTAAAATGTATGGTGATGTAGAATAAAACTTTTCGAATATAGAACATACATAGCATGCATAAATGTGTGATCTTCTATATAGAAAGGTATCCTTAAAAATGATAACGCATTGCAATAAACACGCAACTGGTAACGGAAACAATGTCGCGACTTAAGATAAAATCAGCCGTCCTTAGTGCAAATCCCCACGCCAGAAAGACCAGTAACTTGCATCCTTTTTAGTTTCATCAATTGTCTCATTCATTTCTATACTTTAGTTATACTTTTTTTTCTGTATTTTACTTGCAACCCTATCATTAATATAACGAGAGCGTGGTCTGTGAACTGAATGCAACGTTACTATTCAGGCAGTAAGATATGCACAAAGGACAGCTGAGTCATGATATTATTTCCGTGGCCAGTTATGTGTTGTTACCGTTTTCATCTTCAAGGATACCTTTGTATATAAGAGATAACGCACTTATAATTCCAGTCTTCTACTTCAGTACACATTCTATTTGGAGAAACACACTTCAACAAATACAAT
>NC_051405.1:32551650-32551985 GCF_015228065.2 Penaeus monodon
TTCTATTGTATAATTTCTTTTTATCATCTCACATTTCATCATTTTCTTTATCTATCTGTTTTTCATATATTTTTTTTTATCCTTTTTTTACGCCATGAATCCTGGGTCTCTCACCTTTGACCTGGTCTGGCGTGGGCGGAAGCGGTCGGGCGCCCATGAACTTCTTGAGGCTGCCCATGATCGTCCTGCCGGCGCCACTCACGCTCTCACTCGCTGCGCTCTGGTGTAGTGGGGGAAAAGGTCAAGAGAGGTCATAAGGTCATCCTTTCCTCGTCTCAATGGCGGTTCCACGATGTGTTCATAGTGTGTAAAAGTTCGGGACAGATTAGTTTTTT
>NC_051405.1:32552080-32552243 GCF_015228065.2 Penaeus monodon
TCACACGTGGAATGATAATGTAATTTCTTTGGAAAGGAAATGGTGTTTCAACATGTACTCATTTGAAGACGGAAGATAGTTGAACACTGAACACAACGACTCAATCTAAAAGGAAAAGGCACTCTGAACCGGCCGTTTAATCATAGCTAAAGTAAGCAAAGGA
>NC_051405.1:32552283-32552954 GCF_015228065.2 Penaeus monodon
GGTAAAAATGCAGGCAGGACAAGTCACCGTGGATTTGCGAAGCGGGAGAGCGAGGGAGTATCTCGTACCGCCATCTCCGTTGGGGCCGTTCTGGAAAAGAAAGGCAGGGAGCGATTCTGTCATCCAAAAACGTTATAAAAGCCACTAAAGCAAAGCTGTCTGTCAACACGGGAGCTATAGCAGAGGAGACTGTTTTCGAATAAAATGTCTGTTAAAAAAAGTCATCGCCTCAAGCTGAGCACTTGGGTATCTGCTGACGAGCCTATAACAAGAACACGTAAACAAAAGCATTTTTTGCATTGCATTGTTTTATGTAAGAAAAAAAAGGTCACACTTATCTGCTCTGAAAAATAGAACCTGTCAGTTTTGTTGTTTGATTTCAAAAAATAAAATCGTACTTCAAAAAGAAAAAAAAAAGGAAAAATGTATTTCGGTGTTGATACAATACTTCAAGAAATCCTTATCTCACAGACTATCATTCACAGGCAAATACACATAAAAGAAAGTGTAGGACTGAGGTACATAATTCCATTAAGAAATGCATGCTACCGAGGGTAATTTTAATCAGTGGTTGATATAATGAGGTACGGAGTCTTCGATTCTCTCCATGAACATAATTGTCTTGACTTAAGAATTAATTGCATGACAGTTGCCAGAATATTTCAGTAACA
>NC_051405.1:32553033-32553475 GCF_015228065.2 Penaeus monodon
CACACATCCATATACAGTACATGCGATTCAGTAATCCCATTTGTCAACCACTGATCTAGACAGTCAAGCGACGACCCTTAATTAGTCCCAGTTGCAGGTCCACGCTGACACCCTGAGGGAATAAAGGTTTTTTTTTTTACCTGAAGATTGGTCATGCTGGATGAACGGGAGGTGATGTTGGCGAGGCCTCCGCTATACGAGTGGTAGTTCTGGGGTTGGAGAGCGTGCAGTGCCAGAGAGACCGGTCAAGAGAGCAAAGGAGAGAAAGTAACAAGTGAACACTCCAAAAAAGAAGAAAAAAAAAGAAAACGAATAAAAACCGGAAGAGAGGAAAATAATACATGGATAAAAAAACAAAAACAATGTATTCGAAGGTGGATTGAATACTAGGCATACAGACAGGGAAATAAAAAGAGACCTACAAGGAAATTCTAAGTTTGCG
>NC_051405.1:32553515-32554856 GCF_015228065.2 Penaeus monodon
AGGCACTGGAGAAAACTGGAGAGAGAAAGAACATGCCGAAAGTTCTGCAAAAACAAATGCTGCTGCAACGTGGCAAAGAGGAGGCTACACATGCAAGGAAGCAAGACCCGTTTACTGGTCTATCCTCATCGTGTGATCAAGATATACAGAGAAATAAGCTTTAAATTTTATTGACTAAATTTTAGCACTAGCACTAGCCCGAAAATTTAACTGAATGTGTTCAAATCGAAACAATAAACTGTCTCAAAAGTATTCAACTATTTTGAAAATATCGATGAACTCAAATAACGTCGTTTTCTCTCTTTCGTCTTTACAAAGAGTATGCAGCTATTATAGCTGTAACTATCTAAAGCTAAAAACACACCAAAAATCACCATCTGGGTTCTGAATATCTAACTCTCGATTTAAACCTCTATCGTACTATTATAAAATCTAGTATACCAGCATATTGAAGTTTCAGATTAACAATTTCTGCATTTCACTATAATAAACTATTACCGCCAATTTGAGACACAATGTACTTCCAAAATAAAACTAATCGATATATAATAATCATACAGTATACGACTATGACAAAATCCAGATATAACACTCGCGGGTCAGACCAGTTTGCATAATGCCGGTGATCCAGCAACCTCTATCCCTACTACTACAGTGCACCGGCCTCGTTGCACACACAGGTAAATACGACATGCAATCTGCAACAGAAACTGCAAGACAGTCGGCCTCAACCCCGCGTTTTCTCACCTGATCTTTCTTGGAGAAGCCGAATCCGGATCGCTTGTTCTTCCGAGGGGGCGGCTGGGGGGGCGGCGCTCCCTGGGTGTCCCCCTTTGGCGGAAGGGGAGGTCTCACCCCCCCGCCCGAGGGAGCTTTGCTGTCCACGGCCTAGGAATGAGTTAATTTAATCGTAAAAAAAAAGAGTGAACGCAGGAAAGTCTTCAGAAGGAATTATATATCAGCTGATGATTTCATGGTTTAAGTAATATGCAAAAGTAAATCATATAATGCTCAGTTCCATGCACCTTAGACTACACAATAAGAAAAAAGGGAATACCATAGAAAAGATACTATGCAATGCTTCTACAGTTAAAGCCCATCTGCGGCGCTTTCCTTATGAAGCTGTAAATAATCATCTAAAATATAAACAATACAATAAATTCCATAATATCAACGTAAAAAAAAAATAATCATCCATAATTATTCAACCCACACGCGTCCGCATAACCGACCCTCGAAAGCCAGCCAAGATAACATGAGTCAGCCGGCGGTGGAATGCCCCTTATCCTCCCGGGCTTGAGGGTGCCTGAGGGCTGTTTGGCACGAGGGTAATGGCGGAAT
>NC_051405.1:32554904-32555499 GCF_015228065.2 Penaeus monodon
GCGGCACCGTCACCTGTAATTATTCCTCGGTGAAGCGAATTCTTTAATGGTGCCTCATCCCTCTTGACTTCCGTCATTTTTTTTTTTTTTGTCGAAACGCCCTTTTCTTCACTCCCTCTTCTCTCTGTCTCTGTCTGGTTATGTGACTCAGCCATTCGCCATACGTTTTTTTCCCTTCTCGCTCTACTATACCCTCTTCGGATAGGCTTGTTTCTCTCTCGCTCTAAAACATCTCAATCTAATCCCCTTTTTCTATTGTCTTGTCACTTCTATTTCCGCCCATCACCCATCTTTTTTTTCCTTTGCATCGTCTCCCTTTTCACACTCGCTAATTATTGCATAATTTCTCCCAATCTTCCAATCGCATTCGACGGTGTTCTCTCCCAAATTTCGCGCAACGTAAGGTATTTAGGCCTGGGATCACCTCGACCTGATATGTGTGACGCGTGCTGACCTACTTTCTTGGGTCACGGAAGGTTACGGGGAAGTGTTGAATGGACACGCAAGAAAATCGGCTTTATTTGAGCTGACGACGAAATGTATTCCGTTTAAGCAACTGTTGTACTCATTTTCAGCTTATATGCATAAGTGATTA
>NC_051405.1:32555795-32555878 GCF_015228065.2 Penaeus monodon
TGCCAGTTCTATTTTCTTTCTCGAAAGGAAACACTCCCTCTTCACCAAAATTTTAATTCTTATACAACTGTCTCTCGTCCCAT
>NC_051405.1:32555958-32556100 GCF_015228065.2 Penaeus monodon
TTCTATACACACAAAATATAACAGAAAATCCTCCCCCAAATTTAAATTCTTATACAATTGTCTCTCGTCCCATTCTCCTTCCTCAACCACCCGCCCTTTTTCACCCTTAGCCGCCCCTTCCCTCACCCTTCTCCATGACTGT
>NC_051405.1:32556126-32556575 GCF_015228065.2 Penaeus monodon
AAACGCACAAAATAAAACAGAAATCCTCTCTCTTCCCCCAAATTTTAATCCTTATACTATTCTCTCTCGTCCCCTTCTCTCTCCTCAGCCATCCTCCCTTTTTCACCCTTAGCCACCCCTTCCCTCATCCTTCTCCATGACGGTTTCCTCCCTCCCTTCCTCCCTCTCCCAAACGCACAAACAAAAACAGGTCTGGGGATTTCCTTAACTGTTTTTTTTTTTACTCATCTCTTCTCATCTCAGACAGACCACTGCTGATGCTCCTCTCCCTGTGCCACCCCCTGTCGTCTTCTATTTCCTCTCTTCCTTTCACGCTCTCTCTCCCCCTTTTCTTTCGGCTCCTCCCTCTTCTTTCCACCTCTTTGCTCACTCGATTTTCTTTCTCTTTGTTTAACTTAACCTTGTGCATTGTTTTTTACCCGGAGACCCTATGATAAACAACATCTGGG
>NC_051405.1:32556620-32556699 GCF_015228065.2 Penaeus monodon
TGCCGAACTAGAACCAGATTGTGCATGGTTAAATAATTCTGTCATAAAAGTATTTCCGGTTCCATTTTACATTTTCCCT
>NC_051405.1:32556833-32557010 GCF_015228065.2 Penaeus monodon
TCAGTCTCTTTCGCAAGAACATATCGTATAGGCCTCCCCCTCTCTGCACCTCCACCATAAAACCACCCTTTCTGGACTTGCAAGTAAGACTACCGAGTTATTGGCTGTGCTGGTGTCCTAAGGCCCTTATCTAAACTACTGCCACTTCAATGTCATGCGCAGATAATCAAAGACGAT
>NC_051405.1:32557051-32557461 GCF_015228065.2 Penaeus monodon
GGCACACAGAGCAACATCACTTCTACTTCCTTGTTTTTTGCTGATCTCCACTGTCCTCCCCCCTCTTTGCCCATTCATTCTCCGCCCCTTATCCTCATCCTCTCTGTCCCTAGTCGTTCTGTTTATTGGTCTTGCAAATGTACTGCCGACCTTACCACTCCCCTCCCCCCTCACCTCACCTTTCTGACATGACTGCTGCGGCGGGGGTGTCTGTGGTACATGTCGTCGCAGGAGAGGCAAAACGTCTGAGAACCACAGCGGTCACAGCGAACCGCCGCCGGGGCTGAACCGCAGAGGTCGCAGTGGACTCCATCTCCTTTGGTCCCGTTATCTGGAAGAGGGTGCGAAAATCAGTTTATCGTATTGTTAGAAGGAATTAGCTTTGGTCCTTTTCCTGGTCTGTATACCGT
>NC_051405.1:32557496-32557659 GCF_015228065.2 Penaeus monodon
CTGTGCCGTGTAGATTTGATTTTATCATATATTTTAGAAGTTGGCATTAGCTTCGTTGTTGTATACTGTTAGAAAAAAAGTGCCGTGTAGATTACATTCTATCATATGTGTTCTAAGTTACAAGCTGGTATTAGTTTCGTTCATTTCCACTATCTGTGCCTTA
>NC_051405.1:32557701-32558167 GCF_015228065.2 Penaeus monodon
GTAACATTGCAGTGTATATTAGATTTTATTATATGTGTTAGAAGTTACAAGCTGGTATTAGCTTCGCTCCTTTCCCTTGTCTATATACCTTAAAAACAGTACTGTATAGATTACCATCATGTATCAAGTTGCAAAAAACAGATTACATATTTATTGATGTCCAGCACAAGACAGGCTATGGTAATTATATAATAATGGCAATAGAAATAATGTTATCGATGATTATGACAGCAGATAAAAAATGTAAATAAGAATATTAAATTAGTCACACACTTTGTACAAAATTCATACTGCGAATTTTAAATAGGGATTTTCCTATACTACTCCGCTTCATAGTACTATAAAAGTGTCATTTGTCTCTCAGCAACCATTAACACTTGCTCTTACTTTCAAGAAAAAACACGAGTAATATGCTGAAGTAAACATAGAAGATTCAGTCGCAGGGTATTCATCATTGCCAATTTTT
>NC_051405.1:32558809-32559179 GCF_015228065.2 Penaeus monodon
ATTCAGTCCACCGTATTCACATTCAGCGTCCTGACAGCAAGCTAGACGCATCTTCCGGAAAGCCTTCCACCTGAGATTACGCAGCGCATATCCATCACATTTCCCCGAGACCCGCGACGCCCTGTCTGGAGGGCGAGGGGGTGCAGGGGAGACGGCGACAGGGGAAGTTCTTAAGGGATTACTAATAACTTCAGTGCTTTGCCGGAAGTGGATTCGGCCCGAAATAACTTCGCGACGCCCCGGTCCATTGGGGGTAGAGGAGACAGGGGGGGAAAGGGGAGAGTAGCGGAGTATGGGGAGGGGGGGGTGTCCCGTTATGTCACGGGTGTCTCGCTCTTTTGACCCAGAGAAGGGGTCTCTACTTGATACA
>NC_051405.1:32559453-32559781 GCF_015228065.2 Penaeus monodon
CGCACCCTTCACGCACCCACGGTACTTCCTTACGAGCGTAAACAGATCATAGAACCAGCGGCGCGTCAAACAAGGAGGTAATCATCTGTTTCTCTCTGACTTATAGCGAGGGCGAGCATGCGAGTGCTCTCCAGCCTCCGTTTGCAGCTGATGAGCGGATGTTTGTGGCCATTTGGACCCGGAAAAGGCACCCTGCATAACCTTAGATCCGGTTCGAGTTCGGGTTCAGTCCGACTCGCGCTTTTAAGTTGTGAGCTGATGGTCCTGTAGGCAAGGGCAGCATACACAAATACCTTGAGTCACGCATACACCTTTTAGAGACACATGC
>NC_051405.1:32561481-32561823 GCF_015228065.2 Penaeus monodon
TAAAAACACACAGCACAAAAGACCAAACAAAGACAGCCTACCAAGCCATATAACTCCTATATAAATCTTAAATACATTATTTATACGTATACTTATTTTACTGCACTATAAACAGCCGTATTTATCTGTTCGTAAGATTCTCTTTTCTGGGATCTGTTTGTATCTTTGTGTGGTGTAGTTTTCTTTATTGTGTTTTTTTTTCTAGTTTAACACTTGTACTAATCCATATTAAGGGTATACAAATATATATAACCACCCACCAGCTCACCTCCACATCACCTCGTACTTCGTCTTATACCATTTGTACGATACCTATCTTCTCTTTTTCTCTTCTTACCTCTC
>NC_051405.1:32561868-32561984 GCF_015228065.2 Penaeus monodon
GTGGTCACAAGACAGACAACAATTCCTACATCCACACCCATCCACCCCGCGCGCGCACCTCCCCCACCACCAACCTCCCAACCTCCACGATGCCCAACGCCACCCCCTCCTTTATC
>NC_051405.1:32562198-32562616 GCF_015228065.2 Penaeus monodon
CCGACAGAGCAAAGGGAAGCGACGGCGGCCTCGGACCCCAAGGGCCAGAATCACCTCCCGTCCGACTCGATCAGAATGGCTTAAAATAGCGGCCATTAATCTCGTATAACGAGGCGAAATAACCCTCTCATTCCTTTTCCTTGCCGGACGTAAACAAAGCCACGGGGGATTTCCCGTGTCTCGGCCGCTCAAGATTCCTGCTGTAGTGACCGTGGGCGTGATCTCGTTTTTCTCATTCGTTTTGGTGACCATGGGCGTAGTTAAGCCTTTTTTCTTCCTCTTTTTTATGGGCATAGTAGCGGTCTCTATTTTTTTTTTCTTCAGCTGGTTAAGACAGTCTCTTGGCCGTTGGTTTTGAGGATTTGTTCATGGTTGGTTGTGGGAGGAGTACAGTACGAGAAATTCCTTCTATCTCATC
>NC_051405.1:32563069-32563268 GCF_015228065.2 Penaeus monodon
GTCCACACGCCTACGCCAGTAAGCCCAAAATAGTAAAGCTGGCACAAAGCGCAAGGCAGATCCCACTTGAATCTGTGATGTAAGAATCTTCACTTTGAATAGCAGAACAAAGAACATTCCTGTGGTCAGATAACAAAGAAAAAAAAAATACGCGAAGGAGATGCTGTTATTCATGGCGTGTCTGGCAACTGAAAAAGTG
>NC_051405.1:32563744-32563857 GCF_015228065.2 Penaeus monodon
CATCACAGCTTTATCACTGTGTTGATATTGATTTACATTATGATTTCCAGGATATCTCTGGTACTTTGAATAGGAATGTTGAGTGATTGGAACTGCAACTGTATATCTGTATA
>NC_051405.1:32564325-32564490 GCF_015228065.2 Penaeus monodon
GCGCGAAAATAGCTCGAATTGGCCAATAAATTTCTTGTTTCTACTACATCCGTTCCTGAAATTTCCAGTTGTTTATCGTTTAAGTTAGACTAAAAAGCAGAACATATGTTAATATTGAAACTGTGGGGGTAGTATAAAAAAAATTATTCGTTTTTCCCTTTTTTC
>NC_051405.1:32564632-32564903 GCF_015228065.2 Penaeus monodon
AATATGTCTTTTTACGCACATTTACCTCCCCTTCATTTTCTCTCTCTCTCTCTTACACACATTTTTTCTCCCTATCTTTCTAGCCCAGTAATAAAACGAGAAATATAAAATCAAATGCACAGAATAGAGAAGCAAAAATAACACAACATATTTTCAGATTCAGTGTTAAATTCACGAACTGGATCATATTTTACAACCTGCTCTTAGGTTTTGTGTGATTGCGTAGTGAGCTTTATAGCGTGTGCTGTATGCTTGCTTGGCAAAAGGGAAA
>NC_051405.1:32565659-32565729 GCF_015228065.2 Penaeus monodon
GCGTAGAGATCTGGGGAGGGGGGGGGGATACCACACACCGATACTTAAACATCGTCGGATCGCGTTAAAT
>NC_051405.1:32567209-32567417 GCF_015228065.2 Penaeus monodon
CGATACTATCAGTGTTGCTTCTAGAACAATATCAACCTTAACAATCATATCAGAATAATAGTTTTATTGTAATGGTCCTATCCCAATCCTATTCATAGGAATGATACTAGCAGTAATGAGGAAGATACTGATGCCTAATGAAAATGCAGAGGTATAGGGTATGTAGAAAATAGCGATACTATCAGTTATCAATTACCACGTGTAAAAA
>NC_051405.1:32567525-32567600 GCF_015228065.2 Penaeus monodon
AAACAAAACAAAACTCTACGGTGTAAAGTAGCACATTTTCAATATGTTGAAAAGGGTGTCTACAGCAGCAGCAGA
>NC_051405.1:32570351-32571576 GCF_015228065.2 Penaeus monodon
TTATAATGCCAATAACCAACAACATCAACAAAAATAATAATGCCAATTTAGAAATGGTACTAATAATAGCACACAGTGCATGAATTATACAACAGACTGCAATAATTTGTTTAAAACAATTATCCTAGATTAACAGAAAAATATAAATTGGATAAAAATGACACATAATAATTAAGAGTTGCATATATTATTATTCGTCTGCTGGATGACAGGGACATTTGAAGTATATCATGAAAGAGAAGCTTATTTTGATAGATTTGAAAGATATAAAACTATACAACACAGTAATGCCAAAAATATTTTGGTTCCCATTTTCTGTAGATCAGCCAAAATACGCCATCTACCAGATGACTTCGAAACCTAGTGACAGTTGCCAAGTACTTGCCACGTGAGTCAAAACTGTAGCCTACAATGTGACTATCTTTGCCAAATTAATCCTTTTACGCAAATCACATTACTATTTCCAAACACGCCAACCAAATTAGGAGGAAAAGGATAACAAAATGCCGGAATGTAATAATGAAAATGTAAAGAGACTCTGGAAAACTAATTATTTACCAGTGTCGAAACAAGGCTCAAGGGAGTAATCACATGGATCCCCCGCTGAAGTGGGCCTCCATAAATATTTCCATCCAACACCATCTACTCTTGAACTTTCCCCAATACTAACACTAATAAAGAAAAAAGGAGAAAAACACGTTCTATACCGCCACGCAGACATTCGAAATATCTGAAAACTAAGGAATCTACCTTCCTTTACCACTCCTCCCATTGAAAGCAAGAGGCATCGAAATACTTCTGAAAAGGTGTTAGGGTATTCTTGGCATCAGAATAGATTACCTTGTCTTCCTTCGTTATTTCCATTTTCGCTTATTTAGTCTTTCGATTAGACCTGCCTTTAATTTAAGATTTTAAAGGAACTGAGGTTAACTTGACCCAATGCTTAATTCAGGTGCATCTGGCAGTTCCTTACCTGACAATATTTATACCTATCTCTGAAAATTCTCTACGTAAGAACAGTAATGTCACTCTCTTCGTCCTCTGTCAATGGAAAATCGACCGAAATACGACAAAACATTAATCTCGCATTTTTCCACAATTTAAGAAAGACCTTCAAGAAAACCAGATTATCACCTTCTTCAGGAAAAGATCTGGAGTGAGCGTGGCAGCGTCGCACATACTTGGCCGAATGTCTCTTTGGTGAGCTGCCAGGCGCTATGTGACT
>NC_051405.1:32574595-32575366 GCF_015228065.2 Penaeus monodon
AACAGGCGAAAGCCGAGTGTGAAATTTACTGTGAGCGAATTCCCATTCTCTTTAAACACAGCTTTTACGGGAGAGAGTGACGAGGTCCTTTAAAAAATGCTATCAAAGAGAATGTGCCGAAAATAGAGCGAATGGGACAAAAAAGGGCAAGAAAGTACCCATTAGCGAGTAGGGAACGAAGAGGGGAAGAGGAGGAAGGGGGGCAACCGAAGAGGGAAGTAGACGGAGGGGAGAAGGGGAGGGGAGTAGGAAGAGTAAAGGGGGGAGAAGAGGAAGAGAAGAAGAGGGAAGGAGGTAGGAGGCGAAGATGGGGGGGGCGACACCCGTATTTGGACGATGAAGGGAAAAGAAGAAAAGAAGGGGCAGGAAAGAGGAAAAGAGAACTGTGAGGAAGCCAGCGTGCAGCCGTCTCATGAATGGCAACTCCCCCTCCACAGAACGTCACGCTGATGACATAACATGCAACCGGAGGAGGGAGAGAACGGAGCGAAGTGGGCGCGGCAGGGTGGGAGCGCCAGCGTGTTCCGATCCCAGTTTTATATCAACATCTGATCAGTGTAAATGGAGAGATTTTGCGGGGAGTTGTATCTTCCCCCAATTTGAGAAAACGTAAGAAATACAACAAAGTTCACTCTCATCAGTTTCTCCAATCATTTCGTATGCATGCCACACTATATAATAGTATTAAATAGGTAAAAAGAAAGAAATGAATGAATGCACATTTTCTCCGGCCTCCCTTTTAAATATACTAAGAACCGACCCGATCATCTT
>NC_051405.1:32575630-32575794 GCF_015228065.2 Penaeus monodon
TTATAAGAAACACAGCCGTCATCTTTCCCTGAATTAATCGTCCGCCTCTTGCAAGTCAACCCCTCACGGCTTACCTCACCCCCCCCCCTCTCCTGTACCCTGATACCGTCTCGGATACCAAAGGGGCGTCGAGGTATTTAGGAACAGACTACCAAATCATAAAA
>NC_051405.1:32576159-32576487 GCF_015228065.2 Penaeus monodon
AAAGAGAGAGAAAGTAGGGATATGATAATAGCTACCCCGCCTTCCACGACATTTCTATCTAATCATTATCAGCCTGCATCCCTCCCCATTCATCACGCCTTTACTTTGTCGAAAAATGAATGAAAATGGATAACTTCCGCTAAGAAAGTGATGAAAAAACCTATTCTCGATATCTTCATCACAGTTACATGTAAGTTTCCATATCTGTCATAACGAATTTTGTTCATCATCAAATCCATCACCCCTAAAAAAGAAAGAAAAGGAAAGAAAAGAAAAGAGAGAGAAAAAAAAGACCCCCCCTTAAAACAACAAACAACCATGAAAAGCT
>NC_051405.1:32576563-32576780 GCF_015228065.2 Penaeus monodon
ATAAATAAATAAAAAATGTATAACGAAAGAGTGAATCAAATAAATAAATGATCAAAAAAAAAAAAAAAAAAATCAAGAAAAAATAAAACAAAATAGAATAAAAGTTCCCCTACCTGTGTTCTTCCTCAAGCCAGTGGGAGGACCAACTTCTTCGTACTCGGGTTCGTGATGCTTTCGGTCTCCGCTTCCGACCTGCAACTGCAGACATCGCCGTGTG
>NC_051405.1:32577808-32578015 GCF_015228065.2 Penaeus monodon
GCTGCTGCCTCACTTAATGTAAGTTATGACAGTGATGCACTTTGATCCTTACAACGTTGTGAAAATACATTGTAATGAGGCAATTCAGTGAACTCTCAGAAAGGTAGTTACACCGTTGGGATATAACGTTGTTATAATAATTGGACAACGTTGCGAGGACGTATTTTTTGAACTCCCAGATGGGCTGTTACGGCATGAGGGGATAAT
>NC_051405.1:32578268-32578697 GCF_015228065.2 Penaeus monodon
GGTTAAGATTTTTGTGGCGCAGACTGCAGCATCGGATAACCACCATTCTATTTAATCTGGTTTATTAGGATAACATAATAACAGAACAACACTAACCTATCTCAAAAAGAGACACTATATGAACATCTCAAAGTGGCACAGTATGTTTCTCTTTGATGCAACAGTTAACAAAGTTCCTGATTTATACTAAGTGCAATATTTCTCGCAGGTGAACACGGTCGTACTCTGCTCTTGGGAAGGGCAAGTGGTTCATTTTTACGTCGACACGGTCAGGTTTCGGGAGCGGTTTCGGTTCCGCGCTCCGAAACCTCGCTCCGAAACTGATGTACAGGCGAGCACCAAGAATGACCGTATTTTTACAACGTCATGGACTAATATTTGCAATTTCGCACAACGATGTCTTAATTTTCTTTTACAGAGTTGACTGGG
>NC_051405.1:32580096-32580426 GCF_015228065.2 Penaeus monodon
AACAGAATATCACATGCTGCAAATAGTAACAACTGACGCTTTCATACTGCAAATACTCGCAATAGTCAGAGTAAGATACTCAGAGAATTGCAAAAATGTATCGTCGATTAGAAGACTTTCGGGAGCACCCACACGTAGAGAAAACGAGGCTGCGACGAATAGCATGTAAACAACACATTTTCTTTAGTACTGGAACGTAACAGACGTAGATTCACTCTTAGATCATAGTACTGAAATGTCTTTCTCAACTTCAAATATCTATAATTAGAATAATTATTTAAGGTCAATTTAATCTGATTCCCGATCGGTACGAGTTTTTAAATTTCTTGA
>NC_051405.1:32581051-32581299 GCF_015228065.2 Penaeus monodon
CACACATACGCATTAGTCTTGAAAATATTCAGGGAAAGAGTTGAAATGATTCAGGATTTCTGGTATACAGTACGTTCTTAAAATACCATGACACAAGAACAAAAAAATCCCTCGAGCCGTAAGGGAGAGAACGCAAACAAAAGGTAAACAAGTAGGTAATAAAGAGGAGGCACTTGGCGAAAGTCTTGCGAAATATTCTAAAAAGAAAACTCAGGTTATGTAGAGCTGAAGGGGTACAGTCTCTGGAA
>NC_051405.1:32581794-32582815 GCF_015228065.2 Penaeus monodon
TTGATACAGTATGAACGATAAAAGGAATATTTTATAATGACATGGTAAATGACAAAACTACTTCATGGTTTACGCTTCAGGGTGGAAAAAGATAAGAATACAGTTGTTGCTACAAAACATAGGTTTTCATATATACAAATATGCAAAGGAATAAGTGAATTCTTCGGTAAATAAATGGATAAATGATGAGCATAGTATTATAATATCTGGTCAACTGTTCACCTTCTGTATAGGCGCAAAATTGTTTTGATTATTGGCACATTTCTGGGACTGACTCTTGAGGGATGTTAGTTGGAATAGCCATTCATGATATAATTGAAAGGATATTAGTACATATTAGAGACTGTTATTTCCTTCGTAGGCAATGTGTTATCTATCAAAAAACAAAAAACAAGAAAAAATATTTTGGGTCCAGTGGATTCTACTAAAACTAAATTCATTTAGAAAAATAGGCATTCTCGTAATCCATAGATAATTCTTGAGAGTCTCCCTCATTAGAATCGTAGCAAAGAACAAGAAAAAGAATAAAAACAAAGTGTGTTTGTTCGCGTCCATTGTGCATCCTTGATCGCACAATTTTGGCGCCGAGTTGTTGTTTTTGCGAAAAGGTAGCAATTCACTTTTTACGGAATGTTTTTTATTAGTCCATTATATTTACAGCCGAAATTCTCTAATACCTATGCCAAATGAAAAGGATAATTTTAGTAACCAGGACGAGGAAAATATATTCAATAACCAAAACAGTGAGTAGAGGTTAAATCAGCAACGAGGCAATAATCAAATAAAAGGTATTAAAACATTAATGGCCTTCCTGTTTATCTATTTAAAGACGGAAACAAGAAAACGAGTCCCTGCAGAAAAGTATTTCTCTGTATGTCTGTAACCAGTACAGCTTTACAAGTGCCAATATCAACATTGCAGTGGTGCCAACAGCAACCGGATTTTCCTCGACCACAACGGGCAACCTTGTTGTGATAATAGAGGTTAATATGTACATGTGCGTTTGTATATATACCTACAT
>NC_051405.1:32583186-32583316 GCF_015228065.2 Penaeus monodon
ATACAAATGGTTGCTTTACATAAACTTTTGCAATAACATGCACGGTTTTACGTGCACTTCCTGGGTATTTCCATATGTGTGGGTGTGTATATGTTTAAAATCATATTAAGATCAAATAAACAAAAAAATA
>NC_051405.1:32583785-32584084 GCF_015228065.2 Penaeus monodon
AACAACAACGGCAATAATAATAATGACAGCAGACTAAAAACAATAAAAATGCAGACAATAAAACAAAGAAAAAAAAGGAAAACAAGAAAAAAGAATAACGGCGATGAAGCTGCAGAGATAACAGGCTAAGCAAGACCTCAGCGCGCACGGCCGGCGGTGTCGAGGCTACGAGAAAAGATTCCGCGCTCGGGAAATAGCTCGTAATGAAACCCCTGGCGACGACGGGAAACCCCTGAGCCTGCCTCTTCTCCCGACGGGGGATTAGCACCCGAAGGCTATTACGTAAGGTGACGGGAAAG
>NC_051405.1:32584388-32584550 GCF_015228065.2 Penaeus monodon
CAAACTGTGGCCTGCCCTTCAGTTCTATTTCGTATTTTACCTGCACAAGGATTCTTCTCCCATAACTGTTCAGATGACTTGAAGGCTTGTCATCTTTCTAATATTTGGCTATTTGACTCTATAACTAAGCACAATGCATTTAAATGATAAAACCCTCGTCTC
>NC_051405.1:32584579-32585284 GCF_015228065.2 Penaeus monodon
TATACATGTCAGTATATAGCAAACGATCCTGTACCACTAGTTTCTGTAATGTTACGTCTTCCTCTTGTCAAAACGTACTTTCACCTGCTAAAGGTAGAATTAGTATTTTTCTATACATGCAAATTAGGTAGCACTCTCTTTAGTCTCACGTCTTCTTAAAAAAAAAGCTTTCAATTCTTTATAACCCAAATCAGCACACTTTCTTATGATCTAACATCTTCCTAACATCAAAACAGTATTTTCATCCACTGAAAACTGAATCAGCAACTATTTTTATAATTGCAAAATCTGGTAACACTCTTTAGTCTCACGTCTTCCTTCTACAAAATCTTTTCATTCCTTATAACACAAAATAGCACAATTTTCTATGAATTAACCATCTTCCTAATATCCAAACATACAGAATTTTCATCCAATAAAAGAACGTCAACAAAGTCCTTATGATTTAACATCTTTAACATCACCTAGTATCAAAAACACATAATATCTCATCCACGAAAATCAAAATCAGCCACGCTCTCTCTAAATTCATCCCTTCCTCATATAAAAAACTTATAATTCCCTAAAATTAAAATCAACGTCGAAGTTAAGAAGCGGAGCAGGAAAGGAAACCAGAGCAGTATGACTAGAGCACGACCGAGCCATAGTGGGCATTGTTGGGGAAAAAAGGGAGGGAGGTATGAGAGAGGAAACACGGAAGGACTG
>NC_051405.1:32585415-32586617 GCF_015228065.2 Penaeus monodon
CGTACGTGCATGCTGGTTCAGATTTTGTGTACTGTTTGCAACAAAATAGGACAAAAAGAGTACAGTAAGAGTACATTGTTATTAAGAACCCACACAAGGTTCACTTTCTTTTACATCTTATATCACTCTCTTACATTCACAGTATTGTATGCAATGAGCCTCCCAACACTGTAATGAACGAAAACATAGGGAACGGCACAACACTCCTTTGTGTGACTCAAGAATGTTAGAATTAACTCTCAACATTGTGCGTCCCAGATGTTGTGGACGGGAATTTAGTCGGGAATTCGGTTATTACTATCATTATTATTCAAGTACATTGTCTTCTTAATTATCTAATTATTACCATCGTGTAAAGTAATCAACCAGTCATAGCTACACTAGCTTCACTGATCTCTCAAGACAGTGTTAATTACGTATATGGTTACCTTAGGAACCCAGCAAGGGTAGTTGTGGGTTTTATTACTGTTAAAATATGGTATAATTTAAAACTGTTTAAATATACGAGGCAAGAGAAAAAACGAACCAAAAGCGGTTTTAACTCTTTATTTGTGTTTTCTATGCATATCTGAACATGCAATTTGCCTGTAACTCATTTTCCTAAAATCACTGACAAGAGCAAATCTCCAATAATAAATTACCAAATTCATAACAATGTATCCATTATCGTTATAAAATTGTTCACAAAAACAAGATTTTCGCGAGTGTTGGGTTGGGAATGCACGGATGAACTAGTTGGTTGGCCGCCAGCTGTTCCACTACTTGTTCCATTTGTGATGAACACGCCTACCACGTTCCCTTTCCGGATGGTACCAACAACAGGAAGCGGAAGCGAAAGAAACACACACAAAAAAACAACAACAAAACTGACAATTACCACCATCAACTTCAAACTGAATCATCATCTACCCGCGTCACGAAATACCCACAATAAACAAGAAAATGCGCGAAAACAGACACAATACGACAAATAAACCTTATTAACAACAAACAGATATTACCATGATATACACACGTTTTGCCAAATGCTAAAGAGAAATTATAACAAAAGGTTTCTCTCGAACAGAGCAAAAGACTCGTCTACGTCTGGCTTCGGCAGATGTGGCAAACCAGACGAGCTGGCAGTCATGTTAGCAAATACTCCAGGCTTTGTGAATGAGGCGGGGGAGAGTCGCAGACATAGCAATGGCTAGTGCCCACTT
>NC_051405.1:32586659-32586852 GCF_015228065.2 Penaeus monodon
CTTGCAAATCAGGGACACCATGACAGCAGGGAAAAAAATGAGGTCTGGGACACTATGGAAGCAGATCGGTAGTTGGGGTACAAGACGGGGTTACAAGTAAAATATAAAACTGCCGATGTCTGATATTCTTTGGAAAGGCAGTCACACAGAAGCTATAGGACCCTATATGGAGGTACAGTAATGGTTTACTTAT
>NC_051405.1:32587567-32587907 GCF_015228065.2 Penaeus monodon
CCAATTCTCCTCGGTGTATCACAATAGCAAACATGAGTCATCGCCAACTGCAATATTTTTTTTTGTCCTGCGGCCTCGCCTGAGTCAGGGAAGGCTAGGTGTGTGGACAGATAATAAAAATATAAACCAAAAGAGTGGTTGCCTAAAGTCTGCTTTCGCGTTTGTCTTTTGTTTCCAACCAACATATCCAGAACGATATTAACTGAATGCGCCATGCGAGGCTATTTTCTGTTGGATTCTGATCTTGGGGAACAAATGGCCTTGAACACCTCACATTTGTTTAGAATTCTACTTCCTCTCCATAATCGGATTCACCTCATGAAAGTTGTGCATGATTATT
>NC_051405.1:32588029-32588136 GCF_015228065.2 Penaeus monodon
TTGTCATTTAAGCAGTATGAATGACAGCATTACGTAACCTACAAAACAACTCGAACAACAGCGAAACAATATCAGCCATATTTCTAGGGAGACTCATAAAATACCTA
>NC_051405.1:32588210-32590307 GCF_015228065.2 Penaeus monodon
CTAAAATCTATTTGGACCACAACTGTGCCATTTTTCTCTCGCGGTGACCTGTTTTTTATGAAGGATTTTCTTATTTTCTAAAACGTCCTTCCTGGTCTACTTTCTCGGGTTTATCGTCTGATCCTTTTGTCTGCGTTTCTCGTAGTGGGTAGTGTTGTTATGCATGTGCGTTTAGGTTGCATGCTTTGTAAAATATGCAGAAGTGTGTAACTGTATTTTCCACTCTTACTTTCTCTTCTTACCACCTTTCCTCTTCCCTCTTTGCGTTCCACCCTTCTTCATTCTTTCCTCTCCCTTCTTCTCCTCTTTTTTTCGCTCCTCCTTCCCTCTATCCTCTTCTGCCCCTTTCCTTCTCTTTCCTCTCCCCCTTTCCATTCCTCCTCTTCTTCCCTTTTCTCCCTCTTTTCCTGTTTCCTCTACCCTCTTCTTCCCTCTTCCCTCCCCCCTTTCCACTCCCCTCTTCTGCTCCCTTTTCTCTCCCTTCTTCACCCTCTTTCCAAACCAAATCTTTCCAAGAGACTTACGAATGAGTAGTTTAGTCGGAGTCTTGACAATGGAGACCGCTTTTCCTTGTCATCTGGCTTGGCTCTTGGTGGTCGCACAGCTTCCTTTGTACCTACCATCTTGCTCACACTTTCAACTCCTTATATAGCCTTTAGCTTTCGGTTCCTCGTTTGTTCGTATTTCCTTTTCTTTCTTCTAGATTTAGAATTCTTCTTGGTGGAATTCGAGCTTTAAGACTTTTTTATTTATATTTTTTTAAGCACGTGTACTTTTTACTTTATATTTTTCAATTTTGAGGTGACACTTTCACGAGATTCTGGCAACAGGGACTCAAGCAGCTAATGGCCTTAGAAGACAGGTAAACACTACTACCCCTTCCGCATCATAACGGCAGTCTTCGAGCCTTTTTCTGAACACTTGAAACGACCTCGACAAGTTTTCTCCGTCTGTGGGACTATATCTCCGGCGATCTTCTTCCTGCTATGAGACGCGAGTATTGTTGCAAACGAGGTTGCATCGTTGAGCCAGCTATATCCACAGTGCACGGTGGTCGACACTACACTGTCTTGTTTACAGCGCGGTTGAAGCGTCCGAGGCTTGCCAATTCGATGGTGAGGAAAATACCTGAAGTCAAGTTGGAGCTCCTCCATGAGTGTGTAGGAGTCAGTGTCGCGTGTTGCAGGTGGATGACAGTGAGTCAACGAGGCGGAGGCGTGTAACGAAGGGTCCTACGATCGCGCAAACCAGTGGATAAGGACGACAAAACAGCTGTGTCGTGAACTGGCTGTCTTTAACATCCTAAGGAGATTCTCGGATTCGTGGAGAGTTCTAAACCACTTTTCGGGGCCACGGAGATCACAGGCTAATCATAACTCTGGCCCAAATGAAGTCATACTTATACAAGTGGATCTGTTCTTTGAGCACAAAGACCGTGATTTAGATTTGCGATTATCATCTGTACGTAAGACTTTCGGTGTGCACTTTTTTGGAACATAAAGTTGCCATACTTATGCACCTTTAACATAAGTTGCCTTAATAAAGTACCTTTAATATATAGGCTGTCATACTCATGCACTCTTAACATAGGTTGCCATACATATGCACCTTTAACATAGGATACCATATCTAGGCACCTTCAACAAAGGTTTCCATACTGACGCACTTTTAACACAATCTTTCATAGCTATAAACCTTTAACACATATGGCTACATACCAAACACATGCATTCCTAAAACATATGGCATTTCTAACACAAAGATGACTCAGGTGAAGCGCGTCTGACTTCAGTGAAACAGATCATACGTGTGACAAAAATACACGTGAGCATCCTCAGTGTGAAGCGACCTCGGGATAAGGAAGTGTACATTATGCATGGCGGGCGTGTCACACGGCCGCGTGAACCTGCTCTGTGTAAGAACTGTCTCGAAAGGAACATGTGCGGAGGAAGAAGCTAGTGAATATAAACAGGAGGGCGAGCGTTTAGAAAAGGAGGAGTGATGTGTATAAGAATGGAGGGGAATGGGAAAGATGCGGATAGAAGGGAGTAAAGCAGAGACAATGGCAGGGAGCGAGGACAGGCAAATAACAGAAAG
>NC_051405.1:32591267-32592427 GCF_015228065.2 Penaeus monodon
CAGTATGGGGCAGAAGGAGGGTAGAGGGGGACCAAGAATAACAACCTTATGACACTTCCCTAAACTATGATAAATGTACGAGGCAAGTGTTGGAAGTTCCATTGTTTATGTTTGGTTAGAAGGAGGTGATGGAGAGGTGCTGAGCGGATGGCGGGGTGGCAAGTGTTATGTTGGAAGGGGAAATACCTGTTACTTTTTAGAGTAAACGTGGAAGTGTAGTGGAAAGAATAATCCAAGGAATAGGGAGGGAGGAGAAAAGAAAGATAGGAGAAAGGGAGAGGAATTGTGAATGCAGATGGAAGGGGAGAAATAGGAGGTTAGTTGTGAGAGGGAGGTTGAAATCTTAAAATGTGTAGCGTAGAAAAAAATCGTGTTCCTGTGTGTTGTAAAAAATGTGCGTTTGTGCCATTACATTGCGTACCCGATTCGTTAAAATGGGTGTCCATGTCGTCAGAATGACAGTGAATATATCGTTGGAAGTCTGCCTATGTGTCGTTTAAATGCGTGTCAATATGCAGTTAAAATAAATAAGAGTAAATAGAAATGTGTGTATTAAAGTGAATAAAAATGTGCACACGCGTCGTAAAAATCATCCAATGCACGTATTTGTTGCACAAAAAAAGTGTTTATCATAAAATGTGTACGTACGTGTTGCAGAATCATGTACTCATCTGCAAATTTGTGTGTACAAGTGTCCATTAAGTATACTATCACCAACATTCCCCTTAAATCTCACAAGGGGCCTTCCATTGCCAAACCTCTACACCAACTTCCTTGTTTATATTCATTCGTTCACACTATCCCCTGCTTAAGCCTCCAAAAAACGCAAACCATTTTATCCTCCCATCAACAAAATGACATTGTAAACACGGCCAAGCAGGAAGCCCAAAAAACAAGAGAAAACAGCAATACATCGCATGTGTTCGATTAGAAGGAAATATAGTGAATTCCAGAGTGAATGACGTTTATTGTAGACGGTATGAGTGAAAATGAACATTTACAAAAGGGCTGTTGAATTGTTTAATGAATCGATTTGAAAATTATAAATTCAAAGATTTCTTATGATCTTCGCACCGTCAAGCAGAGCAACTTGTCTTGCGAAACTTCTCATTTTCCTCCATATCTTCTTCAAGAAATTACATTCATGAAATCGAATGGCC
>NC_051405.1:32592559-32592626 GCF_015228065.2 Penaeus monodon
GTACAAACGAGGTAGGTACCTACATAATCAGAAACAGACAAGGAAGAGGGTTACACAGCTGCACATG
>NC_051405.1:32592668-32593211 GCF_015228065.2 Penaeus monodon
TTCTGTGATCCGAATGTTCCTAGAGAAAAGAAGTCAAGATCTCCACTTACTTTCTCACATAAATTGCCACATTCCTAACTTGCATTTTCCCCTCCCCCCTCCCCCTCCCCCTCATTTCCCCCTTACCCACTTACCCCTACGTTTCCTTCCTACCCCCCTCCCTTTCCCCACTTTCCCCTCACATCTGTACGCTTTCCTTGGTGTGTCTGGCAGCACGCAGGACGGAGAGAGGCGGTCGGCCTATGTCGTAGGCTACAGTATGGGTTCTAATTTAGGCTGCTCAAAGAGATGCCGCTTCACTCCGGTCAGTGTAATATTTTAAAGCAAGTCTATTCTAGAGAGATGTCTACAGCGGGTTCTTGCGTGTTACGGATGCCTTTAGGATGTGACTTGCTTCGACTAGGTGGTTAGGGGTAATGAGGGTTGTATGTGGTATACAATGTGATTGTTTCTTTATTTGTGCCGCTTTTTAAATACTCATAATGTATTTAGTATCTTCGGGGGGTTTTGTTTATTAATAAAGGAATGAATTAAGCATTAATC
>NC_051405.1:32593412-32593937 GCF_015228065.2 Penaeus monodon
ATGCATGTATATATGTATGTATGATGTATGTATACCCACAAATCAATAGCCTTAAAGAAATATACGAGCCTATATACGCTGTCGCCAGATACTTTCGCAAAAGCTCCCCTGCCAGCGCGACGGCCAAGCAAATCGTGTTTCCCTCCTGGTTTATGGGATGTACCTTGAGCGGCGGCAGGGATTCCCATACGTCAGTCTAAGGGGGTTATTTACGACCTCTTTTCCTCAATGCAATCATCAGTAATGCAAAGAATATGCAATTTAACTTCTCTTATTATTTACTTCTTATCTTGTTTCCCTGTCTTCAGGTAATTTTCTTCCTTTATTTCCTTTGCAAGAACGTTTTATTCCCAGCAAGGTTCACCAGCCCCGTATGTGTTTTCAACCCACGTCTTCACAGCCGCCCACTCCTGTCAATGCGCCCACCCACGGCCGCCCACATCTGCCCCATTTAGCTGCCAGAAAGGTAAAGTCACATAATTCACGAACCATGAGGTGTTCATGAGGTTACATGAATGCTTCAGA
>NC_051405.1:32594185-32595221 GCF_015228065.2 Penaeus monodon
AGGTCCGTAAAATTTGATTTATAGTTGGTGGGGAATTGAAGACCTGCAGAACTGAGTTTATTTGCGTGAAGTAAAATTAAGAAATTATGAAATATATAAGGCGATTAATGGAAATTTATCTTACCATAATAATCCATTTATTCATTATACCATTTCTGCGATAACAATATTCTAAATTAATACAACAAAATATATGAAGTCTAAAAGTGGCACATTCACCCTCATACTGATAATGTTTAAATGCTGCTTTCAGTATCATAAACAGTGTAAATCTCCCTCTATGTAGATTTCCATATAGTGTATAACTCCCCCAGTGCGATGCTGTGACACGCCAAGAAAAATCCCGCGGATTTTTTTTTCTGCGTCCATGGTGATCTAAATTTACAGACGTATAAATAATCTGATTTTTAAAAGAGAATTTCATAGTTTCATATTAGTATTTTTCTCTGGTTAATGCATTCCATATTTTAACCATACTTTCTCTAGTGCTTTCCACTACTGCGGAAATGATTTTAACGATAATTTCACCCAAAACTAACCGTAATGACGAATAATATTTATATTATCAACTACATGAAGCAATATAGTGAAAGAGATTCAAAACAAAACATCCTTGGCGTCGGAAGAAAATGGGAAACGAATCATAAAAAATAATCTGCGTCTCAAATAAACAGGGTATAATATTTCTTGGCACATCGTCTTCCTCATCGCCTTTATGTCCTTCCTTCCAAGAACGATCTGAAAATGTCTCGAAGCCCCGATAACCTTGGCAATGGGAAGGCGTTCGCGCTGCCTGCGGATTCAGATGTATGGCTCGGATGACGTAAGCGTAACGTCACACGAACGCTAATGGAAAGGCGGGGTTTATGGATCCGTAAATACAGGAAATGCAAGGGGAACGGTTTCAAACATCGTGCCTTTAGGAATTGTTTAAGAGACGGTGGAGAGGTTTGCTTTGATTCATTCACCTGGTTGGAGTGTTCGCTCCCTCCCCACCTTTTCAGCAGAATATGTATTAGAGAACAGAAATAGACGG
>NC_051405.1:32595296-32595597 GCF_015228065.2 Penaeus monodon
ACCTGGCTGTCCACCTGACTGGCTCTGACTGTCTGAAATAGAAAAACATTCTTTTTCTTTCTTTCTCTTTATGCACACAGGAAAACTATTTTTTTTTCCCTTTTCCTTTATATCGAACACAAGCGAAGAGACAGGAAGTAAACTTTCAGACTTCGCTTGAAACCTTGAAGACATATGTGCCAGATATTTTATTCTCATTTTTTTTATTTTATTATTTTTTTTTTCCTTTTGGGGGGGGTGGATGACGTGCCAAAACTGACTGTTTTTCTCGACCAATGCTTGTGAGATAGAGAAGCAATCT
>NC_051405.1:32595757-32596041 GCF_015228065.2 Penaeus monodon
TAATGATGGTCATGGTTATGGTACGTACTATTCACATGTCAGTACTTGTTGGTAGACCCACCTTCACTTTGGCGCTACAGGCTACTGTAAAATTACATAACCATGATATAAAATGCAAACCTTTCTTTAAACAGCACAAGTTCGGCAAATAAAATAATGAAAAATATTGCTTCTATCAACTACGCTTTTCTCCATCTTCCCCATCTCGCTTTTAATGTCGCTTTATTTGCGAGGAGAGCTCTCGAGACCTTTTCGTATTTTCCTGAATGTACCTAGATAAAAAG
>NC_051405.1:32596489-32596577 GCF_015228065.2 Penaeus monodon
TGCAGTAACACCGCATTCTCTCCGATACGTTTCAGCTCCATCCCCCTGTCCTCCTCTTATCACCTACAGCCATCCTCATCCTTCTACT
>NC_051405.1:32597642-32598206 GCF_015228065.2 Penaeus monodon
TCGGAACTCAGTTGAGCAAACAGACTATTTAGATTATTATGTACCATTTTATTTCCAGAAAAAATATAAAATAGAAAGATATAATCTAATGAGGAGACGAATCACAACTAGAACCAGAGTCACATTATGAAAATAAGTTCGAAAGCAAAATGAAAAATATAAGTTGGCGATCGTTAATATGAATAAGTTTTAAAACAAAATGAAAAAAGGGGTTTGCTGAGCGTGTCAAATTAATGAATAAATGAAATGATCTCGGATACGTCTGCTTCTGTGTGATAAGTAACAGGTGACGTGTTTTTCTTTTCATTATAGACGTACCTACATTTCACATTAGCGAAGGAAATGAATCATAAACAACAGATATACGAGAAAACAAGACTAATTGCTTTTCGGAAAACAGTCATATATGTTATTGTTTAATCGTGTTAAAAACCTAATTTGCCTTCTCTGTTGAAAAGTGTAAGATATTTTTTGTTAATATATGATCAATAAAATGAGACTTAAAAATATCGTTTGGGTAATTATCCCCCCTCTACCCTCTCTATTTATCTAGCTAGTGGTTTC
>NC_051405.1:32598478-32598570 GCF_015228065.2 Penaeus monodon
CACGAAAAGTCTTAAATAAAACCGAATTCGCGAACAAGTTGGATGTTTGTGATTACAGTTCCAAATTTACTCCTCCCGTAAATTGCAAAATC
>NC_051405.1:32598593-32598993 GCF_015228065.2 Penaeus monodon
GCCGTCAGCATCAAGATACTTATCTCAAGCTTCCTCAGCATCTCTATGGCTGACCGTCTGAGCCTCCTTAATACATTGCAATTGATACTTAGCGAGGCAACGATGCACGCGTCAGGTTCCTTTCAAATGCGGGAGAGAATATTTCAGTAAAGCTCATGGACTTTCGGGGAACTTTACGGAGACTGAATTATTGCCAGGTACGTTTTTTTTCTCTCTCTCTTTTCTAATGACATTGTGTTGTTATCTTTATCATTGTCTAAATAACAGTTATGATAATATTTACACTGATTATTATGAAAAGTGTGGCGAGGTATTTTTTTTATCATCTTTTCATTATCTAATTAATGGAATTAATTAACAATAATTGCACTGATTATTATAAAAAATAGTGTGTCGAGAC
>NC_051405.1:32599205-32599309 GCF_015228065.2 Penaeus monodon
TTTTTTTTTTTTTTTTCCCATTCCTTATAAAAAAAATAATGAAAATACCAAAAAAGCAACTATAAGAATAACTGCAATAACAGTTAACAAAGATCACTGCCGAT
>NC_051405.1:32599945-32600167 GCF_015228065.2 Penaeus monodon
TAAACCGAGAATAAAACCGAAGGAGAACGCACAGAGGGGAGTAATAGGCCTCTTCGCAGCCCTCGCTTCGCCGCCGCGTTCTTGCATTCTCGATCAGGAAGTGTTTGAAAGCCTTGACGAGTTACAGAGGGGGCGTGGCCAAGAGCGCGTTAGGGGCGTGGCCAAGCGCTGTTGGCAGGAATAAGTGTGTCAAGCCAAAGCGCCTGTGCCAGCTGGGACATG
>NC_051405.1:32600240-32601291 GCF_015228065.2 Penaeus monodon
TAATTTCTTTCCTTTTCTTTTTCCCCTCGACGGGCTGTTTTCGGCTTTTTTTCGGCAATTGATTTCCCTCCTGCTGAACGCAAATTTGGTGTTTTGCAGTTTTAATCTACAATGTACATAACTTCATAAACTTTCCCTTCTAGTTTGTCCTTTTCCCCTCTCTCTCTCTCCCTCGTAACCTTTAACCCTCAAACGCCTCATATTTATCCTATTTACAGAGTTCCCCCTCGTCTTCCCCTTTTCCCCTCCCGTTAATAATTTCCCCTCATACCATCTCCCTCACCTTCTGTCTTCGCACTGATGCTGGGCCATCTCGTGACGCATCTACTTCATAGTCTTTATCATCTTCCTCTATCGCCCCCCCCCCCCCCAACGATCTCAAGGTACCCACGTGGCGCCATCTTGGTGGATTTTATGGCATACGACTCACTTCAAGGTCGAGGGTATTATAGGTAACCCCCTTTTTTTATTACAAGGGCATCGGTTCACTTTCTTTCTGATGCCAACTGACTGGGCAGCGAGGTGGATAGCAAGGGGAAAGGAAGGGAGACTCAAGACAAGAGATATTAGCGTTTGATATATTCGAGAAAAAAATCTATGCAAAGGGTATAGGCGTGAAGATTTTTCTTAGCATTTACGCGTATCCTTCTATCACTGAGTCATGAATGAAGAACATTATGTAGTCAGTATCATGAGTTTTACCTCCCATAACCGCCCCCTGACTTTTTAATCTATTCATTCTTTTTTTTCCTTTCTCTAATGTCCAACGTAACCACTTCCCTCATAACATGCCATGAGTCAGACTTCTATATCTGCGGCACTTGCTCACGGAGTGCATGAGGATGCTCATGATTCACCATGACAGGGACAGACAGGTGCGTGGGGAGTCACCTGAAATATTTCTGCCAATACTCGCCTACGCAATCAGCTTCATTAATTAAGATTTAGATCAAGCTTTTAGAAAACTGCTGCTCATTCTCAGGAAAAAATAATTATCAAGAGATAACTTTATGATTTAAAAGTAATCATAGGAGAGTCATGTGTGGTGTGT
>NC_051405.1:32601525-32601725 GCF_015228065.2 Penaeus monodon
AATAAAATATCTTACGCACATACATGTGTAAACTCTTTGTGCCTCATATCGAATAACTCCTCAAATAATATAGAACTAGGTAACAGAATATAAACACTAGGTAACAGAATGGCAAAATGAGAAAATCAAGATTAAATTCAACGTCGCTTTTTACAATTTACAAGAAATAATTTAAGGGCATAAATGTGTGTGTGTGTATG
>NC_051405.1:32601799-32602074 GCF_015228065.2 Penaeus monodon
CCATCAGTATCTGGTTGTTCACTACAATCATTACATTTCTGTTATTTCAACAATTTTCTTTTCACCCTGCTAGAGCACGAAAGAATTTTGAAAACATTTTGAAAACTAAGAAGCTCAATCTCAGGTGTCCACATCTTTCAAATACAGGTGTCTACCAGATGCGACGCTCACCTGTCCGCACCTGCTGTCTGCCTGATGGAGTGCTAAGGCCAATGACAACTACAAGGCGGAAGCGTTTTTTTGTTCTCTGAGATACTGCCAGATTTATGAAACCA
>NC_051405.1:32602456-32602686 GCF_015228065.2 Penaeus monodon
TAAGACAGTGATTCCTAACCAGGGTTCCGCGAGAAACCGTAAAATAATGAAAGTGTATTTAATTAAAAAGACATAATTCCTACACAACAACACGTCGCAAGCACTTTTCAGACACCAACATACTCGTAAGTATCAGCCACCACATTATATAATATACAATATACTAAGTTCTTTGGAATATGAAAATTATTACAGGGTTCCTCCGAGGTGTAAAGGTTGGGAAATCACTG
>NC_051405.1:32602923-32603311 GCF_015228065.2 Penaeus monodon
CCAAGCAGCATATTCTTATGACACGACTCCATACATACCGCAAAAAAAGACGAAAAATCATAACAGCTAAAAGAAAATCCAATTGCGATACTATCAGTAAATCAACAGCATATTCTACCCTCTGTACAGTACAGGTGGTCGGCCCTAACTTCCCTTACCCAGCACTCACCTGCCGTAACAAGTGGTTAACGTCTCATTTTTCACACCTAATAGGGTTTTGAGGGGTCGAGGCGCTCCGGCATTTGACAAAACTCTGGTTATTTATCTTCGGGGTACATCCGGGATACGACGAGCAAAAGCGCGCGCACGGGGAAACTAATTTCCAGGTAAAAAGAAAAGGGCTATTTGGTATATGGATCTGGCTATAAAACGCAAGGATAACATCGCG
>NC_051405.1:32603344-32603445 GCF_015228065.2 Penaeus monodon
TAACGGGTAAAAGGAAATTCAATATACGCATTGTGTCGAGTCCAACTAGGATCCTCTTCAGGAAGCAGACCCTGAAGGCTGACATCGATATTCGACTTCAT
>NC_051405.1:32603510-32604018 GCF_015228065.2 Penaeus monodon
CAGAAGAAGAATGGGTACATAAGCCGAGGAAACTTTTCTTTTTGAAGTTTAATTCCCCGATAGATTACCTTCGACTACGGCGCCTCTGAACGATTTCTTAATTTCTTCTTTCTTCTCAGTATGTCAAAATCTTTTTCCTCTCCATCCTTAATTTTCTCATTCTTTTCCTTTTCCATATCCACATTTCACTCTTTAACTGCTTTCATACCTTCCCATTTCCAACTTCTCTTTCCTATCTTTTTTCCTTCTTTCTTTCTTTCTCCCCCGTTCTTCTTTCTCTGCCTCCTCCCCTCTTCGCCTCCCCCCCTCCCCCCAAAGGAGTCCATCACAGCCACGCCAGACGAACGCTGTGAGGTATTTTTATGACTGTCTAAGGCCGGTGCAAAAATGTCTGCTCATGTTGCCCTTAAAAGATCGGTCATCGCCTCCTCCGACTTATTCATTTCCGAAGAACGATATTGCTTCACGGAATATAATTCTTACGAGCAGGCCTCGCTTTAAGGAAAAT
>NC_051405.1:32605436-32606758 GCF_015228065.2 Penaeus monodon
GCGGCAATTTCTGATTTGGAAACTCGTTACATAAAATTACATTTATGCTAATTTTCTCTTTGATAAATGTTTTTTTCCCGGTAATAACGCAGAATTTGAAGGTTTAAATAATGCCAATGAAATTCACAAAGAAAGAATGATATGGGCGATGCAGATCACGATACCGAGACCGTGAAACAGGTGCATTGGTTCCTAACGACATTTTGTGATTTCTGTATTCCTCTTCCATTCTAAACATGAAACGTAGAACATATGTATGGAACTGTACATGCGTCACCTCTACATAATATCATGAATCAGGTATTCGTTCGTGTGAAACAAGGAGGGAACCGAGAGCGAAATTCCTGAGGACTCACCTTGCCCATCACCAAGCCGCGTCGGAACATCTTGGAGGTTTCGTGAACGCTACGGGGACAATCTTGACCTTAATGTTGCAGCAAAACACATTGCACACATACAGGCAACACAGTTGGAGATTCTCCCGAGCGGTCGTAGTGTTTCAGGTGGCCATGGGTGTTTTCCTTGGCCTAACACGTACTCACACTCCCAGATCACTTAAAACCTTTCAAGCCAGCTAAGGAGGGCGAGAAGCGAGTCAGCTGATGAGTACGGTGAGTCACGAAGCTAGTCAGCTGATGAGTACGGTGAGTCACGAAGCTAGTCAGCTGATGAGTACGTGGAGTCACGAACGGAACACACAGTGAGTCAAGGAATCGGACGATGCCCCCACCCACCCTGAGTGACCCAGCATGCCATACGGCCGCCCTCAAACTGGCTCGCTAGGCCTGCCCTTACCTCGCTCGGGCTGGAGTGGTGCCAGTGCCCACTTGTCGACCGAGGGGGGTACGAAAGGGGCACCCGGACCGCCGCCCCCCTACCTTGGCCCCCTCCCTCTCCCTCACCCCCCCCAGCCTCTAGCCCTGCCATCTCATGGCCACGAACTCTCGTCATACCCATGCAAGCGACTTTCGGGCTGTGTATTTTGTGCCATAAGAAGAATCATTTCGTGCGGGCAGCGTCGGGCAACGGGAACTCGGCAGCTGTGACACGGCTGGAGGCGCCAGTAAACCGTGCAAGTTATATATAGCCTGACACACCACCACCGCCGTCACTAGCACCGTCTCCGCTGCCGTTACCACTGGCCTGATACCCAGGGCTCGCTCGCACACCTAACTTTCAATTAATATTTCCCCCTGGTTTAACTCTTCGCCTTGGTAGGCTTCACTGATCGAATTACGGACATCAGTAATAGTAGTTAATAATCCTCGCGAAACACAGTACTTCCTTTACACTTTTCACCTTGCAACGGTGGCATTTCAGCA
>NC_051405.1:32608219-32608336 GCF_015228065.2 Penaeus monodon
ATTGAGGAAAAGTGGGAGTTGGAAGAGTAGAAAAAGTGGATGAAAAAAAGAGACAGGGAATGTGAAAGAAAAGAAAATCAAGAAAAAAATAATAAATGGTGAAGAAGTGAGAAGAAA
>NC_051405.1:32608575-32608807 GCF_015228065.2 Penaeus monodon
GTCTGGAAAAAATATATATATAATAGGAAATAATTAAAAGCAACTGCATTATAGTTTTAAGTGAAAATACATAAAAAATTCTAACTTATAGTTATAAGAAAAATGTGTCACTTACCGCAAAGAGTTTTTATTGAAGTTACTTCATATCTTTTATGAAATTCAGTGTCTAATAATGTAATAAATAAATGAGTACTAAAGATGAAAGAATTCTTGAGATTTTATCGTTTTGTAT
>NC_051405.1:32609462-32610305 GCF_015228065.2 Penaeus monodon
CCTGTATAAATATGCAAAGAAATTTCAACATAACAAATCAAACTATGGGTAATCTCTCATGCATTATATGGACTCACATGTTTTATTACTTCTACAAAGGCATGTAAGAAACCCAACTTCAACCAATACACCATATCTACTTAATCAAATCTTCCAGGTGAAAAAAATCAACAACTCCTAATAATACAAAAGATTTTAATTATCCTGAAAAAAAGGTATTAGTATCATTTGTTCTGGCCAGGGAGAAAAGACATCTATCCTACTAATCTGTTCCTTGTTTCAAAATATATATCAGTTTTAGAACAATAACAAGTTTCACTCTGGAAAGTGTATAAAGAAGTCTAATTTTTCTATGCATTATATAGTTTAGTCTTTTATATATCTTTATAGAAGTGATGAAATAAAAGAAACTTCTTTGACTCCACTTTAAAACAAGGCTATCTCCAATTTTTTCAATGGCTTGCCAAAGCACACACAAACTAATCTGGGGGCTAAAAATGGAAGAAATAAAAATATCTACTGTGTCTGTCACTTTTTTATATAAATACTGCAGAATGGATTTCTATCAAGCAAACTCTTTCCATATAATATGGTACTTGAAAATGAACTGAATTGTTAATATAATGTATGGAGCAGAATGAGTTTAGAAATATAAGTTCTATAATAAATGAAAAATACTTAGATCATTATGCTAGGCCTATTTTTTGTAGCCCAAACGATGGTTTGGAAAGAAGCAAATTCATTATCATTTGAATTATCATATAAAAAAATGGAAACTATACACTATTTGTATAATGGAGTAAGATCCCATCTTATACTTTATGGCTAATGTATGTTTATGTG
>NC_051405.1:32610337-32611320 GCF_015228065.2 Penaeus monodon
TATATTGCATCATAAAAACATAAACTGATTATAAAGAGAATTGTAAAGATTTCATACCTACATATACTATTATCAATTAGTTTTATCTATTTGACAAACATCTTATTTGCCCTTAACAGCACATTCAACAAAAACCGCTGGACAATATGACTTCTTGAGAAGTGATATATACATTTTTAAAACTTATCATTGGTCCTCATTTCATTAATAATTACTCATGAGACAAATGTTTATTCCAAATAAATTGCTCAAGAGCAAGGTTTCTCTATAAAAATCTACCCCAAAACATTCAATATGCTGGGAAACATGAGTTTGTTTTAAAAAGTTGTATGCTTGAGAAGTAAATCAGGAGCAACTTTTCTTTATGTGCATACACTAAATTTTAATTATGCAAATAAAAGGGATGAGGGTCTTTTAGGGTTATTCCATGTCACTACTTTCTTTGGACTTCATTGCAAGGTTATCAATGTTGCGTTAACTAGCAGTAATAGATCTTATAGGGGTGTCCTGCATTGCAACTCTCAACACCTTTACCACTCTATATTTACACACCTACTATCATTTTTTCTTTAGGCATTCTTAAAGCAATGTTTCAAACATTAGAATTAATACTATAACCAGAAGTTTTAGCCAAAACTCTTAATGGGAAAAGGTAAATTGGAAAGAATTACATATTGAAACCTACATATTGCTTTTCATATAACCAAAAACCTTTGAACATTCCTGTATCCTGAGAACAGAAACATTTGATATATTGCACTCATGTTTTAGATACTATCCTTCCAAGGTTTCCAAGACAGCAATAATGACAAGGCAGAGATGAGGGATTATAGATTATCATAAGTAGACCTGTGAGGCAAGGGGACTTTGATTAGTTGCAATGCTTCCAATAGGAATGAGACATTTTTACTCATGTAAAAAAAATATATAAAAATGAGACTTAATAATGTCTCATCAAAGGAGATATAAACATTTCAAAGAAA
>NC_051405.1:32611407-32612494 GCF_015228065.2 Penaeus monodon
CAGAGAACTCTGTTTATTGTGTGCTTACATGAAAAATTTACTCTGTAATGGATTTCATAGGTATCACTGGCACTGATAAACTGAGGTGACAAGTCTAATACCATTAATTCTAGCCAAGCAAAGTAAAGAAAGAAGGGAAAAAAATCAAGTATGAATAACAAAATAAAACCCTTTTGGAACTCTATATGCAATGCAGTGAATCAAACCGGAAATGAATCTTGTGAATTAACATTCTCAATAGCAAGTTATTCAAACTGCCATCACATTCCTTCATGTTCATCTATTATTACATCTTGGGATTAACCTCGCCTTACTTGGATCCTTAAATAAAGATATAAATCTATGATATCAGACAGGAAAAAATAACATACAAACTAAAACAATGTAATAAATTTATTGCTATTACAGGTAATACTTATGGCTCTCTATAATTACGACTTCTTTTTCAATGGAATTACAATAACTGAATTCTTGCCTTCTTTTATACAATACCAACGTCCAAGCTTATGTTCCCGACCCACGGCTGCTACAAGGTGTGACCCATTACTTGTAAAATCCAGTGAATTAACTACGCCTGCCACAGGGATAGAGAGGATGGGTTCCAGACCTCTCTGCCTACCTGTGTTTATTTTCCACAGTCTGATAAATCCATCCATGGAACCTGCTGATACAAAATATTATAAATTTCAGTTATCTTGGGAGGTGAACTTAGAAAAAAAAAAGTAATATTTAGGAAAAAATATGTCATAAACTGGATATTCTCATAATCTACATGGAAAGCAGTACAGTGAGTACACACCGGACGCAAGTAGATCACTGTTGACCAATGTGGCAATGGCAGTGATCCAGTGAGGCTGTCCGTTGGCCTGGTAGCCATGTGCAGCTTTGTGAACACACTGTGGTCGCTTCTTGCTCGTGATCCACATGCATAGTGTTCTGGGGAATAGAAGACAACTTTTACTGTGCAACTTTTTTTTCTTTCTATACCTCCTCTTGCAATACAAAAAAATCATACTTGTGATGATTCAATAGTGTGTTGGTGCATCATATATCTTTTTCCCCTCACATTTAATGCAAACATTTAGTT
>NC_051405.1:32612533-32612712 GCF_015228065.2 Penaeus monodon
CTTTATCTTGTAATCAATCTGGCATATTTATGATTTAATACTAAAAAAGGGACAAGTTCCACTTTGTCTTTCATCAATGACACAATAACTGATACCTATCTTTATTTGTCTATAAAAGCAAATTATTAAAATTTTTCATAAAAGTATCATATATATAATATATAATCTGTACGTACAAG
>NC_051405.1:32612844-32612932 GCF_015228065.2 Penaeus monodon
TGAGCTGATATGTATTATAAAACTGGGAATTTCTAACATAGACAATAAAAATGGTGACACCAGTGTAATGAAGTGTATATATGTGTAT
>NC_051405.1:32613470-32613584 GCF_015228065.2 Penaeus monodon
GAAAAAAAAACACAAGAAAAAGATAGAGATAGCTGATATATATATATAAATGGAATTTCTAATATAGACAATAAAAATGGTACACCAGTGTAATGAGTGTAAAACAATATGTGT
>NC_051405.1:32614154-32615094 GCF_015228065.2 Penaeus monodon
TTAATCATGGGCTGCTACAGTTTATTGTACAATTTCATTTTCTAAATTTTTTAAACATACAAGAAAATTACATGCTCTAGACAGTCAATTACACATGCAAAACAAAAATATACAATTCAAATCTTACCCATCTTGACTGTAAGTGAAGAATGTTCTTTCATTTAATAGCTTGACACCATCTATAGAATCCTGATGGCCTGAAAAACGCAGCTGCTTATCTTCAACAATGACATATACAATCACTGACTGGTCTCGCCCACCACTGGTTACGCAAGACTCTCTATACAGTGCATCTATACCTGTAATTGCATCTTGATGGCCTCCTCTGAAAAAAGTAGATGGACTCACTGTATTTTGTTTTGAAGTAAAGAGGTAACCTATCAATTCTTAATCATCTACTCTGGAATTATTAAAATACAGAAGATATAAATAATAAAATGATCAAAAACCATAGAAGAAAATAGTGTTTCTATGATAGTAATTTTTATCAGGAGAATAAGGCAAGTGATTTACACTGCCAACCTTTAGACCTTTAGGCAACAAATACATGCATAAATGCATTCTTGGCATCAGCACATTAATAATCTTATCATTAGACAAATTGGGTCTTAAAAACTGAATAATAATAAAGACAATCACCTTGCACATTTACAAGAGTATAATTGGGAAACCACTCATACTTCAGAAAATAAGGATCATAGATAAAACAATTACTGACTTAAGAAACAACTTACAAGTGCTCTACAAATGCCATGGCATCAATATTCCAGACAATCACCATTCGGTCATGAGAGCAAGAGTAGAGGGTGTGAGATCCTCGCCGAAAGGCCAGTCCAGAGATCGCAGCACGATGTTTTTTGAAGGTCTTCAGGAACTCCATTGTCTTTGCATTCCAGATATGTATGTAACCTCCTTGGTCACCAGATGCCTGTTAAAATGG
>NC_051405.1:32615349-32615454 GCF_015228065.2 Penaeus monodon
AAATATTATCCATAATACTGATTGTTGCAATAGTTCTACTAGGGTTAAACTCATATACTATAATATATATTATTGAAAATCTATGTAGTAATTTAGTAAATAATA
>NC_051405.1:32615630-32615790 GCF_015228065.2 Penaeus monodon
GCATATATTAGCATTTGTCAGAACATTACTCTAACTTTATGAATCCTACATTACTGTATGCACTGATAATCATAAAGACTATAATTCATTATATCTAAAGAAAAATATGGAAGTGTACTCTACCACTAATGAAAAGAATTTTCAGAAAAGTTTGTATTCT
>NC_051405.1:32615914-32616356 GCF_015228065.2 Penaeus monodon
AGTACATTCTAATAAAAAGAAATTGACAAAAAAATACAGTGAACAGTGCTTTCAAGTTCTTGAAAGCATCTAAAGTCTATAAGAATAGTTTTCTTTTCAACTCACAAGGAACATTCCATCAGATGACACTGCTATAGAGTACACATGACTTGTGTGGCCAATGTGAACCTTCTCTGTTCCCTTACGTCCCCCTGGTATAGTAGCTACTCTCTTGCCATCTATGGTATCTGTAGAAGAGAGAGAGAGAGACAAATCATTTACAATTAAACTTTTGGGGAATATATAGCTAATGATAACTGGAAAGCAGAACAACCTCCATAGCACTGCCTCATTACATCATGTTAATCTGCTTAAAAATCAAAGTGAAATTATGAATTTCATAAATATCAAAGATCAAACTACACTCTTATCTTGCCAAGGAAGTCTACACTGAAAAAAACAA
>NC_051405.1:32616490-32617251 GCF_015228065.2 Penaeus monodon
AAAATCCTTACATTTAACTAAGGAGCAGTCTTTAGATCCACAGAAGATAAACTGATCATCACTGGTCATAGCCATACAAGTGATGGGTAGCTTCTGTTGTTTTGATTTAAGGGTGAGGATATTTTCTAGGTCAGCTTCAGCTATGGTATCGGCAACTGGTTTATACAGCTTGCCAGATGCCTCCCACACGTCCTCTTGAAGACGATGTCCAATGGCATCATAGTCGACACGTTTAACTTCCTGGTCATTGGCTTCTGTTTATAGAAATAATGCAAGTAAAACAATGCAAAGAGTATTACAATTTTTTTTAAAGCTGAAAAAAATTTGAAAGTATAAAAGAAACCGAGTGCTAATAAACTGAATACTGAATTTGTAGTAGGTGGAGGGGACTATGAGATATCAACATCATTCAACATTTTCACAGCAAACGCCCCCTTAAACTTACTCTGCTCTTCCAGTTCTTTGATATACTGTCGTGCTAATCTCACTTTCTTCTCCTGTGGAGTCTCTAGGTCTTCTGCTGTTTCATATTCTTCAAACTTTTCTTGCTTTCCTTTGATGTATTCATCCTCCTCGCTTGTAATTTCTTCATCCAGGTCCCTCTGTACCTTTGGTCTCTTGACTGGAGGCTGGCCATTTTTCTTAATGATTTTTTTAGGTTTCTGAAAAGGATTGATAAAACAAAAATACATGAAATTAACTCTGATAAAATACACAAATTAAAATGTATTTCTTAGCACTTAAAGAATAAATACAAAATA
>NC_051405.1:32617283-32617930 GCF_015228065.2 Penaeus monodon
ATCACTTTTAAAGAGAAAATGTTTCTGCGCTTAAACCTTTTACTCTGCCTAATGCAGCTCTTAAAGCTATTCTTCATCTTTAGAGCTGTCAAAAAAGTTTTTACTCTTTATCATTTCTTTTCTTTATACCCATGTGTTTACTTATTCATTTACTTGATTTAGGTGAAAAATAGAGGCTTCCTGCCATTACCCAAGTTATAACCCTTTACCAATGATGCTACTCAGAAAGAATGCTCCATTCCAGTCTTCTAGTTTTTATTCTGATATTCACATCATAACTCTCCAAAATTGTCCACTAACAGAAACATTAAAAGATCACTTCATTTTTTTCTTGCTTTATCTTAACCAAGATTTTTGCATTTCTCCTTTATAACATCATACATCTCCCTTTTTTTCTTCTAATTATTATTTAATCTTATTTCAAGGTGTCTTCATACACTTGCTCATGTCATAATTTTCAACTAATGAAGATGGACCTGATCTCATATTCAGACAAACATGGTAAGTTTCTTTTTTTTTTTTATCATGATTTATGTTATAGTTCTCTAAATCATCATTTTTATAGAAATAAAAACATTCTGACATATATCTCCTTTCTATGAAAAATTATTTTTAAAAAAATTCAAATAAAGTAGAAGAAACATATT
>NC_051405.1:32618435-32618703 GCF_015228065.2 Penaeus monodon
CCATCATTTTTCAGAGTATAATGAAACCAGTTTAATTTTCATTAGTCAAAACTTATAATCTGAGCAAAGGAGAGAAGAAAGATATTATGAATTTTGAGGTGATAACCAGTGCCTTTTTGTCCTTGGTAAGGTATAATTTTTGAGGATGGAACAGTCCTCAATTTATTCAGAAAGATGGAGGTCTGGATGCGTTTATAATACTTTTTACATTCGTGTTACAGCTCTCTAAAAATTGTGCTTTCATTAAGACTTACTCCACACTTCTTCC
>NC_051405.1:32619149-32619217 GCF_015228065.2 Penaeus monodon
TGTAATAAAAAAATCAAAGAACAGAATAGGTCACTGTTTTTCTGAATATAGAGATCAAACCCATATTC
>NC_051405.1:32619774-32621705 GCF_015228065.2 Penaeus monodon
GAGACTTTAGAAGCACAGGGTGATGGAATAAAAACTTCATAACTCTTCTGAAGGGGCATCTATTCTTACTAAAATGCATTAAACTCATATGACAGTGGCAACTAACTATGCTATTCTTGGTTGAGCCTGAACTTTGCTGCATCCATGAAACAACTGTTCTCAGGTTTGGCTCTATCTGCAATCACTAAAAAGCTACGGCTTTCCAAAATCTTTCCTTAGTCTCTTTTGCTAAAAATCTTAAATGTCACTACAAAAATGGAAGCATTTTCCCATGCTTCTAATTTTCACTCAATTGTGTAGCTCAGTTGGGCATGTACACTGATAATGATGGTCAAAAAAACATGGTATTAATCTATTACAGAGCAATACAGCAAGAGCAACTACATACAAACAAAAATTTAAAAGCAACTCCATAATAAATCAGTAAAAAAATCTAAGTACAAATGAAAACATTCCTAGCTTACAAAGCATTTGTTGGAACTCATTTACATATCATCCTTGAATATAAAGAAAGGGCAAAGATCCCTGACTTGAGACTGGTCCTTTTAGTAACAAAGCTACCATCATAAACCCTAACACCTCTTAACACTCAAACAAAGATTCACTGTGTACATTCTGGCTGTTTGCTTATTGATGTTAATAGTCCTGAAGGTCTAGAAATTTAACTTCCCAAAATATATAAAATGAAGATTATTAGTCTTTCATCAGGTTGCTAATATGCATGAAGGCCTTCCCAATTATCTGCAAATTGTTGGATAATTACGGTTGGTTTCATCTGATCAAAACCACTAAACATGTAGACGATACATTGAATATAATCTTTCAAAACCAAAGAAAAAATAACAAGAGGATTGGTAGATAGGCTGATCACACTGATGCATACTCATGAAGCATTAGACTTTATATATGGTGCATCATACACATTATTCAGTCTAATCTGATATAAATAAAAAATAGCACAATTACCTAGCAAACACCTTAATAATTCAGGTTGGCTTAAGTTGTGAATATCAGAAGACCTAAACTTACCCATTAATTAGATCTTATTAAGTTTTCTTTGAATAAGTTAAGTAGTGTGTACATTTTCAAGTGGATAAAACAACTTTATATATAAAAATTACATTTATTTTCGTAACTTAATGAAGTAAAGAGCTGGCGTGTAGCTGAAGTGGTGGATACACTTTAATTTGCTACCAAACTGAAAAAGTTGTGAACTACTGCACTAAACTACACTGGATCTTGAAAAACAATCTATAATTCTTTTAATGAAGTATAATTCCAAACTGCAGAACTCTAAAATATGCCGGAAAGAATATACGTAATGAGCTGATAAGGATACGGCATGTTCAGTTTAATACAAATAAAATCACAAATCAAATAAACAAATAGGTACAATAAACTTAAAAAGGACATTGATATTACCTTATCTGGCCTTGTCTGTGGTCTTTTTCCTCTGATAAAGAAAGGCATGTTGATTAAAGGTCAAGAACGTGAGTTTCAAGATTTAACTTTCAGTGACAACAAAACCATGCCGTTCGTAACATATGAATCCATAAATCCGCGGATCCAAGAGGTATTCTTTTAGATATTTTACTTGTACATTTTTCTTTTAGATAACTGTGTCATTTTATTGTAAAGGTTAGTATACGAAAGAAAAATATCATGCTAATACTGTTCTTGTTACTCACATTAGTAAATAATAAAACAAAAAAATGATTTTTAGAAAAAAAAAAAAATCCACTATAGAAAGACCACGTGGTTCGTGTGAAATGAATCCATGAATTCGCAGGTGATGCCTTTAAACGTTTATGTACTCCTATAAATCTATTTATATATTTCACGCATGGATAGCGTGAATCAGGGAATCAGCATATATTTTATGCACCCCCCTCCCCTCTTACTCTAATTGGTAATATCCCTTCCCCCTCCCC
>NC_051405.1:32622218-32623410 GCF_015228065.2 Penaeus monodon
GTAATTTAGATTTAAGTGATGCATCGATTTTCACTAAAACTTACGGTGAATGTAAATGCATTGGAATTAATGCATCAACGAATTCTAACCATTTTCCTATCAAAATTCCTAAAACCAGCGGCTTATAATTAGCACGAGGAGGGTTCATCTGTTACCAAGAATAAACAATTGTCTGTTATAGTTAAACAAGTCTCAGAAATATCTAGAATAGGAGAAACAGGAAATAGGAAAGACCAGAAAAAAAATCAAACTCGAGTGTATTTCTTATAATCACATTTTTCATCATTTTCATTTATCTCGAATAATAATTACGCTTTGGAAAATGATTTATTTAAATTAGCACCCAAAAATATGTATATAGGAATTAAAATACGGAAAAAATAATCCGAATCGAATGCACAGATTGACTCACTTGTTTACTTGTTTTTCTTGTTTTTCTTGTTTTCTTGTTTAAGGAAGAAAATTCACGTCTTTGGTGATATTTAAGCGAAATAGCAAAGAAGAAATAGAAAAGAGGAAGAAAAGTAAGGAGAGAAAGATACCAGGAGTGCAATTAAAGCGAAAGTACGTAAGGAAAGGTAGAAAAAAATATGAGAAAGAGGAGGAAATACGAAGGGAAATACGAAGGAAGGGAAATAAGAGATAGAATAAGATTTACAATTGGATAACAGAATCAAATAAGGAAATCAGATTTAGAGGTTGTTGGAATAGGTGTAAGAATCATAGGAAGAGGAAAAGAATTAGGTTGAAGGAATAAGGTAAGAAGAGCAATTAAAGAATATAATAATGATGATAGAAGATTGACTAACGAAATGTGCTAATGAAAGAAAGGATAAGAGAAGTAAGAGAAACTGAGAATAAGAGAAGGATAATGAAAGACAAGACTGCACTGTAGTTAAGGAGGAAATGGAAAATTGTGTCTCAGAACGGAATTCTTTCTTGCTTTTTATCGACTGACCTCTGTGCATAGTTGTTTGAAACTGACTCTTATCTGTAACGTAGGGCTTAAGATCTGACGTCCGCATGGTAGTGGTGGTGGCGTCAAATGGCCGTCACTACCCTGGAGATTCAGCTTAATGGCAAAGGTCAATAAACTTTCATCACATGCATTTTAACGATGAGAATTAGGAGCAGGGGTACTTGTTGCCGAGAACGATTTACTCTCCGAAAACCAGGGTATCTAGGAGTGGGG
>NC_051405.1:32623504-32623643 GCF_015228065.2 Penaeus monodon
CCCTAGACAGGGGGGCAAGTCTCTCTGTATTCCCCCTCCTTATTAGCACTTTTTGCCAACTTCCACAACAATTTTGTTATAGAAAATATTTGTGAATCACCTTCATTGTGGAGGGTGCAGATGTACTGCCACAAGGAGG
>NC_051405.1:32623865-32624568 GCF_015228065.2 Penaeus monodon
CTTATTTGAGGATGAATTGCCAGGGAGATATACAAACTCACTCCTTGTAGAGTAGCAGATAAGTGATGGAGATCCTTGGGGTTTACCCAAAAGAGTGTCAGGTCATTGGTACAAGGTCTGTGACAGGTCTGTGGGTGTCTTTTAAACATATGCTATTTTTTTTATTATCCATTCATTCTATTTAATTTGTATTTCACATATATATTTCAGCTCCTTCAGCAATAAACTTTACAAAATACAGCAGAGATTTCATTGAAAATGTCACTCTGTCATACTTTTTCAGGCAAATTGCATCTAGTTGCAACTGTATAATGAGAAACTTCTTTATACTTTAAAGCCACAAAAATTATTGTTCAGATATAAAGGTAAATTATTAGAAGACATCCACAGTGAATTTCAACACAGTTATATTGGCTATTTATCTAAATCCACTTGAAATTTGGAGCTGAGATATGCAGTGGAAGCTTACAGTCTAGAGTACATGTTAGTGGTGATCCAGCAAAGGCCAACAAACCTCCACCTTATATATTCTGGCAAGATTAGCTTCAATAATTAATTTGATAATGAGTTGTAAGAGAGGTCTTCAAGTTCTGTGTTACTAGAATGCTTATTATTTAGTGTAGGATTATTAGCCTATACCGGAGACTCAACAAGTACAGATACTACTCTGACTGGAGTGAGACTAGATACAGATGCACAAGTA
>NC_051405.1:32624646-32624832 GCF_015228065.2 Penaeus monodon
GTAGAGGACACAGGACACAGTGGTATAGTAATGTGTACAGCATGGGACCACTATTGGAAGGGTGTCTGTACCCTGCAGTGGTCTGAGATTAAGAAGGCCATTCAATTGTTATTTTGGCAAATAAAAGTTTTTTGAGGAAGAATACTGTTCAAGCCCTTGCAGACAACACAGTTTATGACAAAGCTT
>NC_051405.1:32627445-32628045 GCF_015228065.2 Penaeus monodon
AGGTACTTCAGAATTTCTGTAGATCTTAAAGTATTACTGGATTTTTATATTATTTTCCTTGGCTTAAGATTACTGTAGTGAAAAGCAAAGTTAAATTCATATATTTGTAATTTTAAGTTTTGTATAAAATGGTAATATGAACTGGCCTAGATGGAAAGGATGATGTACACATCATTGTGTAATAGAAAGCCGACAAAATGGCTGTGATGTAAAATTCATAGAAAGATGGATTTATAGCTTGATGTAAAAATGATTTACCTCTTTTTTTATCTCCAGCATGAGATGGAAGGAACTTACTTGGTCCACGAAAACCAGTGTTTGCCTGCGGTGATGTGCACCTCGGAAGCCATTTAGTAACTATGTATAAACCAGGGTATCACTGGAAAATAGAGAAGAGACCCTCTAGAACTAAATCATTATGTTGCGTGCCATGATCCTAAGCTAAGCAGAGAGAAGTGCCAATGTGTGCTGCGTGTGGATGTTCGTAATGGGGTCTTGTTGCTGCAAGACACAACCGGAACATGGGGGCAATGATGACATCATTATTGATAGAAGAGATCTAGAATTCTTCTCCGGATCTGTAAGTAAAAGTGCCTCAAA
>NC_051405.1:32628276-32628380 GCF_015228065.2 Penaeus monodon
GGACTTGATAAAAGTGGCGGTTCTGTGATCTTTTGCTCTTGGGCCCCCTCCCACAGAAAGAGCTTTTACAGTAGAGTAAACAGATTGTAAATATTAAATAACTC
>NC_051405.1:32628638-32628751 GCF_015228065.2 Penaeus monodon
ATCTTGCAAAGTCTGATAACATTATGATAATTATAATGTTAACAATGATAACAGTATTAGAAAAAAAAAACAAACTTCAAAATCTAGAAATTGGGAAATCAGGTGCAGTCACT
>NC_051405.1:32629877-32630313 GCF_015228065.2 Penaeus monodon
CTCCCCCCTGTCTTTAGGGTCATGTTATACACAAAACTGAATTTTTAATCTTTATTAGGGTCACAGACTGTTGATTACTGTGGAGAGTGCAGTTTCATTTACTCATTTTTATTGTGCTTTTATTTCATTCATTTTTCTTGTAGGACATATAAGTGTATTTATTGTTCTTTTTAACTTTTAAACTATCAGTAATAGTCATAGATAGATATTTTATCATGGAATTTTCTCTCACACTGAGTTAGTTGCTTTGCATGTGGTGATTTAAGGTTGGCATCATTGTAGTTTCTAGTTTCATTTATTTAAATATTAAAATTTTGGTTAGTGTTAACATTGCAAGGCCTGAGAATTGATATATTCAATATCTCTTTTATAAGAAGCTTTGTACATCACTTCAATCAGGATCTGTAACCTATATGCTAAAAGCTCCCTCTGAACT
>NC_051405.1:32630562-32630955 GCF_015228065.2 Penaeus monodon
GACTTATTTCTGGTGGCCCAAAGTGATCTATAGGCAGGTAAAATCAGTCACTTGATTCTCTTTATGACACCTAATTTGATGCACTATTACCAAACACTCAGCTCCACCCCATTCCTGGTAATCTCTGTCAGTTTACACTTTGCTTTTTATTTAATTGATTTTTTTTATACCATAAAAAGATACTTCCTTTTTGGATATTACAGAATCACAGCTAATATAAAATGCAAAGCTTAGATTATCTTTAAAGTACTATTGATTCTGACTAATATAAAAAGGAGAAAAATAATTGCATATAGTAGGCAACCCCCAAAACAGCAGTTCTTCTGAACTTTTAACTTTGAAGATATCACCTTCACTGCTCTATTCGACCTATATGTATATCATGATATGATT
>NC_051405.1:32631559-32632175 GCF_015228065.2 Penaeus monodon
GAGTGGCATGGAGTTAATGGTGTTTAGGGAGTATCTTGACTTCTTGTGTATTTAATATGATAATGTGTTTATATAGACAATAGTCTTATCACTCTCATTATCATATCCAGTCATTCTGATGTCATCCTTATGACAAAAGTTTTGGAGATAGGGAGAGGGGGATAGGGCTAGAAGTTGTCTTTATATAAGGAGTATGTTAACTGTTAAGATATTTTCTGACTGAAAGCATGATGTTATTATATGTGGAAATGTCTTTTCACTACCATGGCCAGAATCTGCTGTAGTCTTTGCTGTCTGCCATACTTTCCTTTTTCCTTCCGCCCAAATCCACTGATAAAAACGGTTACCAGTTTTGTGTATTCGGTTCCCTTGAAAGATTTGTGATGGATCTGAAGTCTTTTTATAGCAAAGTATTTTTATTGATGTTGTTTGACTTTGTAGTATGTGACCTCTAATACTGATTTTTTTGACAGGGAAGTGAAGATGGTATCAACAGTGCAGGACTTTCGACAGTCACAGACAAATATGTCCTTGATACCCTTGCAGTTATAAGAACCTTAGTTGATAAGTAGGTTTTTGCATTGTATGTGTGCATCCTGTTGGAATTTATACTGGC
>NC_051405.1:32632199-32632874 GCF_015228065.2 Penaeus monodon
TGTATGATCCATATCTTTGATTTTATGTTTAATTATAAAACTTTTGTGGTTAATCAAGAATTTTTGGACTTAATGTATTTCATTCTGTATTGTAAATATCCTATGGGTCATATTTTTCTTTTATATTACTTTTACCATTTTTTTGCATGGCAAATTAGCCTAATAATAATATTGATCATATAAAAATCATCATTGTCCTTGTCCGGTCTTAGAAAGAGATTGTTCCATATTTAGTGACCAGGAGCCGCCACCGTCCATGCTAAAGCTGCACACTATTGCCGACAAAGAGGCGGGCTGGCTGGTTGTGGTGCGTTCCATGGTGCAAGTGATTCCCCTCCATGACCCGCTGGGACCTGCAGTCATCACGCTGTTACTGGATGATTGTCCTCTGCCAAGCAAGGTGAGGCTTTTATGTATCCTTTTGAGGGGGTAATTCTTCTGTGTATTTCATTTCACCAGAGTTATAAAACTGCTTGTGGGAATCCTATTTTTTTATATTTGACTTTGAATCATTTGTAGAGATTCTACAAATTGTACTGTGATAAGATTCAGTATGATAAAATAGGTGAGGTTGTCAGTTGGTATGTTTTATCATTATTCCTGTATATATAGTTAATTTTTTACTTGATTATTTGTGTGTATTATAATATGCTATATTTTTTCTTCAATAGATAC
>NC_051405.1:32633072-32635133 GCF_015228065.2 Penaeus monodon
AAATCCAGGAAACTGTTGTGCATCTCTGTAAATTTTTTGAACTGAGTGAGGAAAGTGCACAAGAAAGCTGGAAAGACCCTCAGCTGCACCGTAATATCTGTGTGGTGCTTGGATGTATTGCTGAAAAGCTTGCTGGCCCTGCGTCCATAGCTCTGCTTACCGACACTACACTAGAATATCTTGTGGCACATCTTGTGAGTATGGCCTTAGGAACAAGAATTTTTTTTTATTGTTTGTAATATCTTTTGAGTTTTTCAATGAATATTTTTGTTCCATTTTTGAGCATTTCTTTGATATAATGATTTCAGATTTGATTTTCCTTGACTTGCATTTTTGCCATATATTTCATTCATTAGAAATTTTTGTTTTATTGCATACAGTATATCCAGTAAATTATTTCTCAGAAGTATAATTTTAGGTTAAACTGCATAACAAAAAGAAAAAAAATTATGACAGTATAAAAGGCACTGAACTATTCTTATCTTTCCCGGACAGAATGTGGACAACCACCCTTGTGTCATCTTGTTTGCCCTCATAGCTCTTGAAAAATTTGCCCAGACTAGTGAGAACAAAACAAGCATAGGGCAGTATGTGGGACAGGGTCTGTGTAACCCCCTGAGAACCTTGGAACAGTGGATGAGCGACAATGATTATGTTCGCCGTCAAGTGGGCTTTTGTGCTCAATGGTGCTTGGATAATTTGTGTATGTGTAACTTTCTTCCTTTATGGTAATAGTTTGTGGTAATATTGTGGTGACTGAAAAAAAGAGAATGTTGAGATGAATTTTATTGATTGTTAATATAAGATATCTGTGAATGAAATGACTTAGGAAGTGCTTTTGTTTTCAGTTATTTGCGAAGGTCGTCCATACTCCTATGAAAATGTAGATACAGCTCATTTAAATGCGATGCTGAATAATAATGATGTTAGCGAGTACCTTAAGATATCTCCAGATGGTCTGCAAGTAAGTTTTACTCATAAAATATTTTGTTAATGAAATCAAAGATGCAGTTTCACATTGCTGTTATTGATTTTTGTATTACTACTATTTTTTAAGGGTTTATGTTTTTTTTCTCAATATTTTGCAGGCACGTTGTGATGCTTCATCTTTTGAAAGTGTCAGATGCACCTTCCAAGTTGACTCTGGTGTTTGGTATTATGAGGCTACTATCATTACAGCGGGAGTCATGCAGATTGGCTGGGCAACTAAGGATAGCAAGTTCCTGAATCATGTATGCAGGAATTGCTATACTTTTTAGGGATCAAATAGGTTTATGCAAAATTTATGATAGACAATATGAAGGTTCTGTTGTATGCAAGAATATTAGCTACTTGTTAATGCAAAGTGAATGGAATCAGGTGTGAAATTTTGACCTCATTAGGAATCTTACTGATTTAAATATTTATAGAGATAAAAAAGTACTTTGGGAATTCAGTAAATTAAAAGAATGCAGTTTAATTGGTGCAGGACATCAGAACAGTAATATCTTATTGTTATAGATAATTTATTAGTCATACAAATATGTATTTTCAACCTTACTTTTGCAGGAAGGATATGGAATTGGGGATGATGAATTTTCTGTGGCGTATGATGGTTGCAGACAATTGTTCTGGCACAATGCCCAGAGTGAAAGTCACTTGCACCCTAGCTGGCAGCCTGGAGATGTTCTTGGGTCCCTCCTTGATCTAACTAATGCGGAAGTCATTTTCTACCTGAATGGTGACCCATTGCCGCCTCTAACAGAAGTTTTCAATAATGCCACGTAAGTAATGCCTTAAAATGCTTCTGTTTTGAAGAATATATTAAGTTGGTTGTTTTGTTCAAGGTTATTATTGACATAATCGAAGATCACTTAGAAGTGTATTACAACTAAAGTTAAAAAGAAATCACATGTGTGCTGTATCACTCACCAGTTATATTCAGATAGAGTTTTTGAGGATGAAATACTAAAATTAATTGCAGAATGGCATTGTATCTACTGGACATAGTACTCAACATCTTAATATAAAAAGCGCACTTCTTACAAAGAAAGGATACCAGTTACAACATCTTCAACTTCA
>NC_051405.1:32635669-32637638 GCF_015228065.2 Penaeus monodon
TTTTCATACAAGCTTATCTGTTTTATTGTATTGATAGTGTCTGTGATGAAGTATAAGCATTTTCCTCCCAAAGAGGAAGTAAAACAGGATAATAGAACTTAACAAATTTGTCTAGAATGATTTTACCCCAAACAAAGTTTTCCTTTTTTTTTATATCTGTATGCTATTCCTTCCCTTTTTCAGATGTGGATTTTTTGCAGCTGCTAGCTTTATGTCCTTCCAGCAGTGTGAGTTTAATTTTGGGAAGAAGCCATTCATGCATCCTCCTAAGGACATTGCCTTCCAGAGCTTCAATGATCATGCTTACCTGAAAGAGAGTGAAAAAATTATTTTACCAAGGTATGGGTCTGGCAAAATGGATAAATTTGCTTGATCCCCTTTTTTAAAAATTGTTTTACCAACCTTATTGGAATTCCAGATTCTCAGCTACCTTTGTTGATATTCATTTAGAGACACATATATGTAAATATATAATATCAATTGTACAGTGCATGCACAAATTTTAAATACGATACCAACTGCATATTTCCAGGCACATTAAACTTCAGAAACTGAGAGCAATGAGTGTTGAGGAAGGAGCATGTACGTTATGTTTTGATGAGAGGGCCACTATTTCACTTATGCCTTGTTTACACAGGTAAGCTTGGAGGAGACTGAGTGTTATGTATGTCTAGATTTATCCATTACCGTTTCTGATTTAATTTTTGATATTACAATTTGTTTTATAGGATTCAACAAAATACAAATTGCAGAAATAAGATAAATTTACCATTAGTATATTTTAGCAAATATTAACACAATGTTGAAGGGTTGCATAAATCATGACATGGGCTGAATGATAACTTGTTACTATTGACCAGCAATGTGCAAAGCTTTGTGTTGCTAGTTCGGCAGACATGCATTCATGTGGTCCTTATTTATGAATTTGCAAGAAAAAGCTTTTGGAAAGTAACTCCGAGTGCAGATTTGCAGTATGCAATCCTCTTTATGGTCACATGTATCTTGATGAACATCATGTAAATAACTATGTTAACTACCAGTTTGGTCCAGGCCAAAACCCAGCTGTCAATGCATTGCTAACAGCTGTCTAGAATGAGTTAAATGATGCATAAAAGGAATATCTGCATCTGCTTTGATTACTTTTTTTTTGTTTTTTGTTTTACTAAGGCATAAAAGGCTTGATGGTATGCTTTTGCTTGCATTCCTGTTGATTTTGTGAATCTGAAGCACATACATTTAAATGTAACTTTAATTTGTTCTTGCCAAGTTTTCTTGCTAAGTGAAATGATCGATAAGATTAATCCTTTATGAATATGGTACCCATGATTTATAATCAGCAGTCTATATCAAAAGAATGTCTTGTATAAATTCATTATAAAGTCATTGTTAATTACCACTGAATATGTGAATTAAATGATTGGTTATTGAGTTCATTATATGATACGGAATCCTAAAAAGTTATATACTTGTATAAAATAAGTTTGTAACCTGCATGATAACATATTTTTCATGAGAACTTGAAACTGGTGTAGGTAATTCTGACATTTATTAGCCTACAGTTTAACGTTATAATTATATAATATAAGATGAAGCAGGACTCTAAATCTATTTCTTTTACTTTCAGAGGCTTCTGTGAAAGATGTGCCCTGCAGTTAGAGATCTGTCCAATGTGTCGCCGAGACATTGAAGAAAGACGAGAGGTAGATGAAAAGTCTGATGGAAAATCTGAGATCACATGACCTTAGCGTGAGTGTCACATGAGGAGATACATTATTTAGTTTAAAGTTGGATGAAGGTAGCCTCCATTTTTTTTAAGTATATGCTAAAGAGTGTAATGTAATTGTTTTCCTTTATACAGATAAATTGGTACTAATAATAGGGTGTTCAGAAATAACATGTAGGTATCCCTAAATAACAAGCCTGTTAGCCAAAGCATAACAGTAATAGTTCATGTTATACTGGACTTTAG
>NC_051405.1:32637679-32638132 GCF_015228065.2 Penaeus monodon
TTATGTGAAATTTTCATTATCACATAAAGAATTGTAGGCTTCTTACTTTTTTTAGTAATCTTAAATGCTATAATAGCAAATGTGTCAGTATAATAATTTTGAAGTTATGATATTGAAACTGATGGACTGCCTCTTTGTAATTACAAAGCTGAGAGCTATTTATTGGTTTATCTTTTTTTTATGAATAGCATTTTAATCTTTATAACAACTTGATTGTCTTTTCTTTTTCTAGTGTAGTATAACATCTAACTACCATAAATCATTAGCCCATCCTTGCCTGCTAGCCACAGATAACACAGGATTTTCTACTGTTGTCAAGGGTTCAATTTTAAAGTACCAGAAAATGTATGTCTCATACTGGCTTGTCAGATAGTTTCCAATTGTTAGACTGAAAATAGGGGAAACTTGCAGAAACATGTAAATAAACAGATATGAAGGATTCACCATAATTTA
>NC_051405.1:32638799-32641388 GCF_015228065.2 Penaeus monodon
AAGCATTATTATTCATACATGATGAGGATGGGGTGAGGAACTGGGAAGCAACTGCATAAAGGGAGAAAAGATCCTAGGAGAAAGATTGGATTGTGGGTATTTCGTCTGGTATTTTGAAGGATTATAAAGGGAGGATTGGATATGAGGAGAAGCTATCCAGGCACACAGGAGAAAGCCCAGTTAGGTGAGAAATTTCATTAATTTCAGAAGGTAAAGTTCTGTTAAGGTGACTTGGCTAAGGGTTCGGTTTCTCTTATGTTCAAGTAAAGTTGCTTGGGCTTAGGGATTATCAACAAAAATTAATAAAGATATTGTAGATTTGATATACTTCTTTTTGGTTCAGTTTGTGTTGAAGTTTAGTGTAAAGGAAATGAAATATATGGGCAATGTACTTCTCTTTGGGTAACCCCCATCCCCTCAGGAAAGTACTTGTAGAAAGGTGTTTTTTCAGGGAACATTCTGCAACATGACATATTTCAGAAGTGTTGTTAGTTCTTCTCCCAGCATTAATTTTTTTTTTTTTAATACTCTTGAATAGATAAGTGTTATGAATGGCTCCTTGATGAAGTAAATAAAAGTTATTCTATAACAGGTATTTTGTAAAAGTATTCATGTGATAGAGGTAATGCACATTCTGTCACATGGGGAGTTGTGGGAAGAGTGAATGAAACGGTATTATTATACCCTTTTGCCAATGTCTTATCATTTTCCTAATTTCTGCCAGGGAATGCTGGTGCCGAGGCAGCGGCATCAGACAACCTCTACTTATTAAGGTAATGGAAGTGGGATGTGCTTCTCGAAAAATAGAAAATGGGAATGTGAAATTCACGAGTAATGACCCCCACCCTCCGATCCATGGATTTTAGTATTATTTATTGAGACTCCGTTGTAAAAGAAAAAAGCTTGAGTAAGAAAGAAACTGTTTCTTGTTGTTAGAAAATTAAATATGCATGAATCTAGTGCAAATTTAATAACTTGTAAGATCTGATGGAAATTTCAGATTTTCATATCATTTTGTGCAAATATTCGTATTGTTATTGCAGCATGTTGATAATAGAACATTTAAACATTCTTGGAAAACAAGGAAATATTTATATTTGTAATATTTTTGTCAACTGTTTGAATTGGTATTAATTCATAGCTTTTCATATATATTTTCCTTTTACATGTACTGGGTAATCATAAAGCAGAGTCACTGTTCTTTCTTCTCTTTCATGTTTACTATTTTCTCATTTTATATTATCAGAATTTGAATCATAAAGCAGTCATATAAAACTCTTGTGTCCTGTTATTGCTTTCATTACTGTTTATATCATAGTCCAGTTTTTGTTAATTTTCAGATTTTCAAACATTATTTTTAAAAGTGATCATAGAGGATGGTATATCCTGTATACTTTTTTCCCTTGTTTAAATTTTTGCCTCAGAATCTGTGTCAATAAATATTAGTTTCAGTAATACAATATCCTTAAATAATATCTGAATGTTTTTGATAATGAATCAGGTACCTTATTTATGATCTTTAATATATTTGTGTGTCACCCTAAGAGTAATTTTTTTTTGTATGTATGTACTAAGAACAGTTCAGTTTTAGAGAAAAAAGGGATCTTTTATATTTAGTTCATTTACTTTGTAAATTGTTGAGGAGACACTCTGAAGTCATTCTTTTTTTCTCATTAATCATGGAGTATGACAAAGCTTGTCCACATTACCACATTATGAATACTTTGCAAGCATGAAATATGGGGCACATTTTCTTAACTGTACGATAGTGTGCTGAAGCAATTCAGCTTTCTTTGGGTGACAACAACATAACTTTTCTCATCCTCACAATTTTTCTTATCTTTTAAAACAGATTTCCGTTGTTTTGCAAATGGAAATTTTGCCTGCATTGCGCTCATGCTAGTGTAGAAACAAGAATGAAATATTTTGTAGTTTAGAAATGGCAAAGAAGTGTGTGGAAAAGCTGTGAAGACAATCACAAGATAGTTGAGGCAGAAAGATTGGTCAGATTGCAAGTAAACTTTTTCATAAAAAGTTTATTGCATTTGCATGGCAGACATAATACCATTTCAAAAGATACTTTTTAAAAGACTTTATAGAATTATAACTTCTGTATATGTACTCTGGAAAGGTCATTGTTGTAATTGTAAATATGTATATAGGTTTTCAAAAGATATGTAAAATTATGTTGATGTAGTAACCTCTGGTAAAGCAGACACAATATTCTTGGTTTTACGAGTTTCTGTGTTTCTGAGAACATCTTCCATATAAAAACTCATTTTGAGAGAGATTTTGAGGTAGATCCTGAATATAGAAATAGTCTCCAGCCAATTTCTATGCATTTTAACCACTTGGTATATTATGTGTTTTTCCCAGAGGTATTCATTGTTTTTTTTTTCTTCTTTCTCTTTTTAATAGGATTTTTAGATTTTTTAAAAGGAATTTCTTATATCTTATACAAAAATACTAAATGTTAGTTACTGATTGGATTATGTTTGTTAATCAGGAGAAAGATTCTTAATACTTGAATAGATTAATGAATAAATTGACTGAATAAGGAGTTGAATTAAAGCACCTTTGCATTAATGA
>NC_051405.1:32641546-32641690 GCF_015228065.2 Penaeus monodon
CCTCTAATTTTAATTCTTTTGAGGCTTGATAAGGAATGTTAACTGTGAAGGTAATGAAGATGCCAGGGGAAAAGTGCTAACTGAACCAGATTGTATGGAGTGGCAATTATGGCAGAATTTTTTTTATATATAGTGCATATATTT
>NC_051405.1:32645038-32645158 GCF_015228065.2 Penaeus monodon
CAGGGTATAGCTAGACATAGGGGCCTGATAGGGCTTATGAGTAGACTGAATAAAACAGAATTTATTTTACTATGATCCAGGGGAGCAGTTAGTTGTTCCTCTTCCTTAGTTATGCCACCA
>NC_051405.1:32645313-32645555 GCF_015228065.2 Penaeus monodon
ATTGTTTATAGTATTTATGAATCAGTCATCTACACCATTATTCCAGTTATCAACATTAATATTAAATGGTGTATACCTCTGAGTCAGTTTTCAAGTATTGTTGCCCTTGAGTTTTTCTCTCTGTGACTGTTCTGCTCAGTGACTTTGGTTTTTTCTTTTTCACTATGTCCTGTCTCATGTCCTTTTGTTTTTTTTTCACTTTCCTCCCACTTTTTTTATCTATGTTTTCTATTATTCCCTCC
>NC_051405.1:32645794-32646537 GCF_015228065.2 Penaeus monodon
ATATACTGATTTTGTGTCTAAAGTTTTTATTCTGTAAACAGTTTAACATACAATATGTATTGATGATTTTGTTGAAGTTGCTTTTAAACTTCGGAAAGATTTTCAGACTTCTTTGTTGTTGTTGCTAATTAGCTTCTATTTTGCACTTTTTACTCTTGTTTCTACATTTTATTTGCAGTTGACTTGCTAAATTTTATTCTAGAAATTATAAGAATTATAAAGATACCACATACTTTAGAATAAAAGCTCTTATGTGAATTAAGTATATTTTATGCTGTGGTCCCTGAATTGTTCCTTTTGTCTTGCTTCAACTTGAATGAATCTTCAAGATATGAGATTTGATAAATGCATGTTTCTCTGAGTCTGAGTAAGTGACTTTAAAGGAAAGATGAAATATCCTTTGTGGAGAGAGTAAGCATATAAAAGGATAATGCATAAGTAAGAAGTATTTGAAATTCACAATGATAATATAATATGATGTTCCACAATGCATGTGAGAGTAATTGTTTGTACACAGTCATGAGCTTGAATGCATATTTAAAAAATATATTTATTTATTTATATTTCTAGTGTAATTAAAATATATTATGAAGCTATACTGATTAATTGTAAAACAAATATCATGGCTTAAGGTATGTAACTTTTTGTCAGATATCTAGGAATGCAGTGGGCTGTGAGTAGTGAAGTTAAACTTACCCTCTTTAAGCAGACATGCATAATGCTAATAAAGCTTGCTTCCTGTG
>NC_051405.1:32646652-32646804 GCF_015228065.2 Penaeus monodon
TAATATTGACAACACATGGGTAATTAATGGATAGTTGACATGTGTCCCTCTAGGATGGAGCTGCTGTAGTAAAAAAAAAACAAATTAGTTATAGTTGTTTTACCATATATGTCCAACCAAGAGGGACATATACCCACTAACTGTTACTTATC
>NC_051405.1:32648075-32648313 GCF_015228065.2 Penaeus monodon
TTCCCCTCTTTAATTATCACTAATCATCTTAATTACCATTCCTTAGAAAGAGAAGAAGAAATATTGTTCCTAACCGAACAACTATTTCTATATTTTCTGAGTTGAAGAATAAGCGTAGTTATGTTACTCGATGCATATGCTCGTATGCAAATCACAATAATCAAATTTTACTGCATTATTAAACACGAACTACCACCGAAACCTTACAACGGAAAAAAACCCGACTTCAACACGTGAT
>NC_051405.1:32648365-32648535 GCF_015228065.2 Penaeus monodon
TTGCAGTCAGCTAACGCATCAGCTTTATCTCAATAAATACATGGTTTATGGGGAGGGGGGGGGGCGAGGTCTTTTATTCCCGTCATGAAGCAACCATAAATTGCACTGCTGACACCTGGAACAGCCGGCCCCACGGTGCATATATTGCAAGTTGTAGCAAGTTGTGTAAG
>NC_051405.1:32648581-32648866 GCF_015228065.2 Penaeus monodon
GCGTCTGACTATTGTTTTTCTTCTGAAGAAACTGGTCAAGATGAAGTATAACGATTACTCTCTGTTTATCAACTGTAGTTTGTGGGTCTTTTCTTAATACCGATAACGATATTAAAGAGAACTGTATGATCTGGCAAGAGATGCCGGAGGTTGCAAAAAGTTAATAGTCGTTTCTCTCTTTTCAATAATAGTGGATTGTTCAAATGGAATTTATTTCTTCTTTTAATGCTAAAAGTTTTTATGTCCATTCTACGCTCAGTTATGCGATATGATTCTGCAGGTTGT
>NC_051405.1:32651877-32652016 GCF_015228065.2 Penaeus monodon
TTTTGGTAAGAATCCTACAACTCCTTCTTTCACTTAACTTCCTTCTTTTTCATTGTTCACTATTCCCTTATTTTAATTGTTTTATCATTCTTACAGAATATTAAAATTTAACTTCATTTTTTAGCCAGTTAATTGGGCC
>NC_051405.1:32652091-32652331 GCF_015228065.2 Penaeus monodon
AGGGAATTTTATTTTGTGAAAAGAAGGTTTTTAGGGAAAAAAGTTTTTGGAATCCCCAATTACTAAAGCATCTCCTACTGGAAAATACCTGGTTTGAAAAGTTTTGAAACCAAACTAATGGTGAACGTAATTCAAGGGAAATGAAAGTTTTCCACCAGTACCCACCCTGCTGGGAAGCTTAACGAACTCTTGGGCTAAAGGGCACCGAAGGGGCCGTCATTATTGTCTTACCCAGGCAAT
>NC_051405.1:32652807-32653988 GCF_015228065.2 Penaeus monodon
TTTATTTTAAATATCAAATTTTTTTTTTAAAAAAGGTAAGGTTCAAACGAACCCCACGAGAATGCCACAGGTTATTAGCCCCCCAAAAAACAAGCAGCCCCCCAAACCGGGGAAATAAACAACCCCCAAACCCCCAAACCCCCCAAACCCACCAACCAAAACCCCCCCACCCAGACAACACCCCCAGGGTGAAAGAACCCCTTCCAGGGGAAACCCGGGCATTTGAACGACATCCATTTATCAAATGTGGGTGGCGTTTGAGGTTTCCCGAGAAAAACTAATTCCTTGGCCACCGCGGCTCCCGGGGGGCCCGAAAACCCTTATCTTACAACCACTAAAAATAAAAATTTACTTAATGACGGAAAAATAATTTGTCGCATGTTACATAGATGCTTCTCCCCATCAACCCATACAAGGGGCCACTAGGTTACAAACACGAAAGGGCGACACCAGCAAGAGACTCCAAATGGATTAATCTTTTAACCCCCAAAGAAAGGGGCCCGACGATGAGAAAAACCCCCAACCCCTCCAAAAAAAACCCCCCCAACACCACCATCCAAAAAAAAGAAAAAAATAAAGAAGCTCCTCCGGAAATTTTTGGTCAGGTGAATTTTCGAACCTCCCCATCCTGTTGAGGTTTCCTTTTCCGGAAAAGGGGGCAACCCGGGAAATGATCGTTTTTGGAAGACCACGGAGGGTTCCCGAAACAGAGCCCCTCGGCATTAGTTCTACACAAAAATGCCGGGAAATCGTGCCGAGCGGCCCGGACCGTACTTTGGGGGAAACGGACATAATGCCGCCGAGTTTCACGAGATGGTGGAATTTCCCCCGGAATGTAACCCATTCGAACAGGGAGGAGAACCGACCACGCGGGCCGCAAATTTAGGGGGGGGCGACCACAGTAAACGTAGGAGGGAAAGAGCCCGGAGATGAGCCCGTTGAGGCACCGTTTTGCCTGGACTGGGCCAACCCTGCCTTCCCTTTCGATATTGAATGGTTCCGAGGGCCGTGCCTTCCGGAAATTTTTAGGTGGAAAAAAAGAAGTTTTAAAAAAAAGTAAAAAACGGAAAAGAAAAAGATTTTTTAACCTCCCAGGGGTTTTGCGGTTGAACCCCGGGGGGAAAACCCAACCTAGGCCTTTAAGGGTTTCGCATCTGAATTAAACTTGGGGCCTGAAAAAA
>NC_051405.1:32654035-32654620 GCF_015228065.2 Penaeus monodon
TATATAATTAAAAAATTAAAACCTTTTTTGACAAGTTGGGGAAAAAACCACCCCACCCACCCAAACTTCAAACCCCCCCCCCCACCACAAAACACAACAAAACCACACCCCCACAAAACCCAACTCACACCCCCCCCCGATTCCGCGGGCCCCCCCGTAAGCTCCGACCGATTCACACGGATTGTGTTGAGGGTTCAATCCGGGGCCCCGGTTTCCCTTGGGAATTCACCTGTGCTAATAACCTGTGCAAACAACCCAAATACGGGCCAAAAAAGAAAAGAAAAGAATATTTAAAGTGACCCTTCATTCTCTTGGATGAATGGGGACCTCCTCATCCAACATCTACGATTAAGACTGATTACGGCATGAAAAAACAAAAACATTACCTGCATTTTTATAAATTAAAATTTTTTTAATCAGGGGCCTTGTTCCCCTAGGAATTACCCCATGCCTAAGACTATTTCAGCAGCCCGTAGGCCGTCCCAAATAAAGGGTAACTAAATGCGCTTATTCCTTTGGGAAAACGGGCCACTGCCCAACCAAGGGACACTGAAACAAATTTTCACGCCACCTCAAATGAACTCG
>NC_051405.1:32654666-32654797 GCF_015228065.2 Penaeus monodon
TTATATATATTTTTTAAAAAAATTAATTTAAAATGTAATATATTTTAATTAAATATATTAATTAAATTAAGATTATATTTTTAAATTCTGTAACTTTATTTTAATAATTTTTAATAAGTTATTAAATATCT
>NC_051405.1:32654890-32655059 GCF_015228065.2 Penaeus monodon
GGGGTGGCAGCTGTTCAGACTCGAGGCGAGCCTCCCTCCCCCTGGACTGTCGCGCCCACGTCGCTCAGCCTGTCCGAGCTGATGTAAGCGATGGCTTGAGGATGGTGTCATGAGGGCCCCGTGTCATTGCCTTTGTATTATTTAGCGTGTCGGTAATGAACGTTTGTGT
>NC_051405.1:32655730-32656343 GCF_015228065.2 Penaeus monodon
TATTTTGTATACACACACACAAATGCACAGTATATGTACATATATTGCCTTCAGCTAGAGAAGTAGAGAACAGTATTCTTTATTCTCGAGTCTTTCCCTACGCATAAATGCCTCATTATGCAACTTCCATTACGAATACCATGACTAGAGTGCCCTTATGGAAATACATAGCAGGAGCGACTTCGAAACAACAATTGTCACCAGCACTTAACTTTCAGTAATATCCAGCCATTACCTCTTTCCGCTCTCGCTATTAACTATCTTAGAAAAAGAAATTCAATATATAGTTTCCTCTGGAATTCACGAACAAAAAAGAGAGAGAGAAAAAAAAGAACACGAGCCTTGGATATATATTCTTGGTCTGTCTGACAGTCAGACAAACAACCACATTAAAACTTTGATTACTGGATAAGGAGGTTAGTTTTGTAAGTTGTAGAACGCATTAGTATTGTTGGAACTTTTGGTAAACATTAAAAGCAATCGCGTAATTACCGTGGCGTTTTCTTAAATCGTGCGCTATACGTCTCTTGAATCTTTGAGTTGCGACATCCTTTCTCTAGACAGAAGTGGTTTAACTTAAAATAAACTCTTGGGAATCACTTTGGTCTATGTG
>NC_051405.1:32656496-32656703 GCF_015228065.2 Penaeus monodon
TTAGGAGTTGCCATATTTGTTTTCCTGAAGTTGAATGATTTGACCACAAACTATATTGTGATATTTACACCATTAAGAGTCGTATACATATCTTTCTTGAAATTCTCTGTTGATGGTTTACTATTAGTCTTTCTCGGAATGACAAATTTCACCCAACCCTTCCCCTGTCTTGTTATGTTTCAAATCCTTATCACCTGCCCTCCCCTC
>NC_051405.1:32657532-32657814 GCF_015228065.2 Penaeus monodon
GAGGAATTAGTTTCACGTAATTTTTGCTCCCTCAGTTCCTCCAAAAATGGTATACTGAGTATCTTAACAAGCCTGTTAAAATCTTTGTTTATACTTGCGGTAAATTGTAACAAATAAGTCATTTCCGATTTGGTATTACAAAATGATGAAATGTCTTAAGTGAAACGACTGTGAGTGCCCTGTATTTTATATTGCTCGGTTTAGATTTGTGAATCGTGATGAAAAAGGCAACATTCTTCTTGTTTAACTTTATGCTTAGTACAATTAAAATGGTATTTAAAA
>NC_051405.1:32658202-32658454 GCF_015228065.2 Penaeus monodon
ACCCCTCGTCCACTCCTTTCCCGTCACCTTACGTAATAGCCTTCGGGTGCTAATCCCCCGTCGGGAGAAGAGGCAGGCTCAGGGGTTTCCCGTCGTCGCCAGGGGTTTCATTACGAGCTATTTCCCGAGCGCGGAATCTGTTCTCGTAGCCTCGACACCGCCAGCCGTGCGCGCTGAGGTCTTGCTTAGCTTGTTATCTCTTCAGCTTCATCGCCGTTATTCTTTTTTCTTGTTTTCCTTTTTTTCTTTGTT
>NC_051405.1:32658802-32658982 GCF_015228065.2 Penaeus monodon
CTTAATATGATATTAAACATATACACACCCACACATATGGAGGTACCCAGGAAGTGCATGTAAAATCGTGCGTGTTATTGCAAAATTTCAAAATCATTTATAGTATGTTGTCGATTGAATCTTTGAGGTGCTGGGAAATACTTAAAGTGCCTAAATTTTATGTAAAGCAGCCATTTGTAT
>NC_051405.1:32660250-32661227 GCF_015228065.2 Penaeus monodon
TAACCTCCATTATCACAACAAGGTTGCCCGTCGTGGTCGAGGAAAATCCGGTTGCTGTTGGCACCACTGCAATGTTGATATTGGCACTTGTAAAGCTGTACTGGTTACAGACATACAGAGAAATACTTTTCCGCAGGGACTCGTTTTCTTGTTTCCGTCTTTAAATATATAAACAGGAAGGCCATTAATGTTTTAATACCTTTTATTTGATTATTGCCTCGTTGCTGATTTAACCTCTACTCACTGTTTTGGTTATTGAATATATTATCCTCGTCCTGGTTACTAAAATTATCCTTTTCATTTGGCATAGGTATTAGAGAATTTCGGCTGTAAATATAATGGACTAATAAAAAACATTCCGTAAAAAGTGAATTGCTACCTTTTCGCAAAAACAACAACTCGGCGCCAAAATTGTGCGACCAAGGATGCACAATGGACGCGAACAAACACACTTTGTTTTTATTCTTTTTCTTGTTCTTTGCTACGATTCTAATGAGGGAGACTCTCAAGAATTATCTATGGATTACGAGAATGCCTATTTTTCTAAATGAATTTAGTTTTAGTAGAATCCACTGGACCCAAAATATTTTTTCTTGTTTTTTGTTTTTGGATAGATAACACATTGCCTACGAAGGAAATAACAGTCTCTAATATCCTTTCAATTATATCATGAATGGCTATTCCATCTAACATCCCTCAAGAGTCAGTCCCAGAAATGTGCCAATAATCAAAACAATTTTGCGCCTATACAGAAGGTGAACAGTTGGCCAAATATTATAATACTATGATCATCATTTATCCATTTATTTACCGAAGAATTCACTTATTCCTTTGCATATTTGTATATTTGAAAACCTATGTTTTGTAGCAACAACTGTATTCTTATCTTTTTCCACCCTGAAGCGTAAACCATGAAGTAGTGTTGTCATTTACCATGTCGTTATAATATATTTCTTTTATCGTTCATACTGTATCAA
>NC_051405.1:32661280-32661354 GCF_015228065.2 Penaeus monodon
CAGTGATGGCATTAATATATCTCATTTTCCTTCGGTTTAAAAGATAAGAAATAAAAATAACTATCCATCTACTC
>NC_051405.1:32661578-32661824 GCF_015228065.2 Penaeus monodon
TTCCAGAGACTGTACCCCTTCAGCTCTACATAAGCTGAGTTTTCTTTTTAGAATATTTCGCAAGACTTTCGCCAAGTGCCTCCTCTTTATTACCTACTTGTTTACCTTTTGTTTGCGTTCTCTCCCTTACGGCACGAGGGATTTTTTTGTTCTTGTGTCATGGTATTTTAAGAACGTACTGTATACCAGAAATCCTGAATCATTTCAACTCTTTCCCTGAATATTTTCAAGACTAATGTGTATGTG
>NC_051405.1:32662382-32662744 GCF_015228065.2 Penaeus monodon
ATCGTAAATAGCTTTTTTTCACCTTAAATCAGATATGACTGCAATTTGCTTTTGACGCTGCCGGTTCAAGAAATTTAAAAACTCGTACCGATCGGGAATCAGATTAAATTGACCTTAAATCATTATTCTGATTATAGATATTTGAAGTTGAGAAAGACATTTCAGTGCTATGATCTAAGAGTGAATCTACGTCTGTTACGTTCCAGTACTAAAGAAAATGTGTTGTTTACATGCTATTCGTCGCAGCCTCGTTTTCTCTACATGTGGGTGCTCCCGAAAGTCTTCTAATCGACGATACATTTTTGCAATTCTCTGAGTATCTTACTCTGACTATTGCGAGTATTTGCAGTATGAAAGCGTCA